>NW_022631006.1:27507440-28107440 GCF_010015895.1 Lontra canadensis
TGGTTCACCTCCCCTTCCAATTTCCCTCAACTCCCTTCTCCTCTCCACCTCCCCATGTCCTCCATGTTATTTGTTATGCTCCACAAATAAGTGAAACCATATGATAATTGACTTTCTCTGCTTGACTTATTTCACTCAGCATAATCTCTTCCAGTCCCGTCCATGTTGCTACAAAAGTTGGGTATTCATCCTTTCTGATGGAGGCATAATACTCCATAGTGTATATGGACCACATCTTCCTTATCCATTCGTCTTAATATGTATCAATTCTATGTTAAACACCTTAAAAACATTTATCTGTTTTGCTTTTTATTTATCTGTTTATATTCCTTTCATAGGAGTGAAAGTATTTTGAATTTCCACAAGCAACGTAAGAATTACCTGTTTTTCCTCAGCTTCTCCAGTGCAAACTTATTCTCATATGATGAGGAGAAATGGCAACTGAATTTAGTTTTTTTTTTTAAGATTATTTATTTGAGAGAGAGAGAGCACACACATGCATGAGCATGGCAGGGAGGGACAAGAGGAATGGGAGAGAGAATCCCAAAACAACTGCACAGTGAATGCTGAGCATAATCCTGGGCTTCATCTCAAGACCCTGAGGTCAGAACCTGGGCTAAAACCAAAAGTCTGACCCTTACCTAACTGAGCCACCCAGGTACCATTGAATGTAGTTTTAATTTCTGATTGTGAGATGAAGTGGTTTTCCCATTTTTAAGGGTTAATTGCCTTTCCTTTTCTTTGAACTGCATACTCTTCTTTTCTTGTATGTTTTTCTTATTGGGTTTTGCTCTTTCTCCTTCTAAGCTTTTTTTTTTTTCCCTCAAACAAAAAAGTCTTTTTTTTTTTTTAAACAAAAGTAACATATGGTTGTGATTTCCTTGTGACTGTCATCTCACTACTGATTCTAATTATTTTATTTTATATTATGTATTTATTTTTTGGTAAGAATACTTAACAAAAACATCACAAACTATATACATACATACAGAAATTACCTATTTTCCTGGTTGTAAAATAACAATAAAGCTAGAATTTAAACTGAGGCCTGAGGGTGCCTGGGTGGCTCAGTTGATTAAGCATCTGCCCTTTGGCTAGGGTCATGATCCTGGGTTCCTGGGACAAGCCCTTAGTCTGGCTCCCTGGTCAATGGGGAGCCTGCTTCTTGCTCTCCATCTGTCTGCCCCTCACCCTAATTGTGCTAACTCTCTCTCAAGTAAGTAAATAAATATTCTTTCTTTCTTTTTTTTTTTTTTTACATTTTATTTATTTGATTGAGACTGAGGGAGAGCATAAGCAGGGGGAGAGGCAGAGCGAGAAAGAAGCAGGCTTCCTGAGGGGAACCCAACAGTAGGGCTCTATCCCAGAGAGCCAGGATACAACCCAGGCTGAAAGCAGACGCCCAACTCACCGAGCCACCCAGGCACCCTAATAAATAAATAATCTTAAAAGAAATAAACTGAGGTCTATCTGACTCCAAATCTTCTACAATAACTTCCCTACTATAAAATGGATTCTGATAGAAACCTTGATTTTGGCAGACTAGGAAAACAAGATTTCTGAAGTAATACATTTTTTCAATGAAAAGATAACAGAGACTTGAGTAACTGTAAATGGCTAATAATGATAAGAATGATACATACGGGTTCACATTAAAACCAATCAGAAGCATTTTGTTTGATTTTAAATTTTAGGCACTTTGGCCTATTAATTTTTTCCTTAAGAATTTCTCTATTTGCTACCTTGAGGAAAGGCAAAACGAGTAAAATCCAAAAGGAATTAGAAAATGTCAGGGTAAGTTGGAAGGTTTTGAGAACCAGTCATCCCTAACCTGGACTTCTAGGAGCATCTAAGAATGTAGATAGGCAGTGCTTTTGTTAGTGTGTGGAATGCTGTTAGGAATGTAGCAGGGATTCGCTGGGAGAGAAAACCCATAATCTTTCCCCTAAGACATTCACTGAATAACACATTCAGAACTCTAAACTCTATAGATAGGTATGAAAAAAAAATGCTTCAGGGAAAGAGAAAGAAAGAAGTCTCAAAATAGGGGAAGACATCAAATGTGTGAGTCAAACATTAGTTGTCCAGGATGTACTTACCTTACACAGATCACCCCTGAAACCGGTTCCTTCCTTGCTTACTGAGAGGGCTTACTCTAGAATCTACCTTACGTGGAATGAAGTCCAATTAAGTTTCTGCCATGAGCAGTATTGGAGGATTGTGTCCTCCTCGGTGTGCCAAGTTTCCACTGTAAGGAGTAGCCTCTGAGCTTGCAGGCTTTCCATCTCAGTGGCTTAAATAGAGCCAAGTGTTTGGAAAGGCTTTGCCTATCATGCTCTTGGGGATCCTTAACTTCCAGTTCTCCCTGAGGAAAATTTGGGCTTTGAGGGCATCATGCAATAACCCACGCCTTTCAAAGCTAGATCCAAGGTAGTCCAGTTAAATACAAGTAAAAGTGTAAGGGAAGGGGGATCAAAATGTTTAATTACTTTGTCTATGAGGAGGCTATAACTTCAGTTCTTTAGCTATCTACCTTGTCATAAAGTGAACTAAGATGTCAGTTCCAGTCCCACCAGAATCTAGTTGAGTTATGTAGGTGGGCAGTAGGTGTAGCAAGTAGCTCATCGTTGGCATGTTACAACTATGGTCAAGATTTAAGGGCCTGCTTGAACTCGCTTCCTTGGATTTCAGAGGGATGTTAGGTCTCAGCCTTCACATTCCTTCCTTAAGCTGGTCCTGAACACCAACAGTTTGAGTATAAAACATATTAGAGGCATCTCTCTAAGTGATGGAGAGATAATGAAAGCATACTTTTCAAGTCATTCATTTACCAAGGAAATAATATGTGAATGGAATCTAACAAGATTCCAATGGAATCTTAATAAGATTTCAACTATTAGAAATAGGTGTATCTGGAGCAAATAGTGAAGGCCTCCTTCACCTGTGCTCTCGAGTCTCATGCACTCTTGGAGGTAACAACTACTGGTCTTGCAGTGCATCCTTCTGTTCCTGTTCCCATCAGTGATGATGACTGTACATATCACCATGTGTCCTTAGAGAATTGTTTTTAATCTCACTTTTGTGTTTGTTTTTACTTTTGATTTTAAGTAAATTAGATGTGAAAAGCTATTAATAAATTCTCCCATTTCCTTCTTTTTCTCTTATTCCTTACTGGCCCTGCCCCTCTCTGTCCTCTTTGCTGTCTCATTTTCTCCCTTTCTGAGTTGTATGCATTTTTTTTCACACCTAGACCACAAAGCATGATCTATGTCTAAATCATCTCAGGTCTAGATCACAAAACATGATCCGTGAGCCATTTTGTGCCCTGATGTCTAGAGTCCATAACCATCTCAATCTGAGAACTTAAAGAGCCAATATTTATTCCCTTGCTTGTGTACTACAACACACTTTACAGGCACCATCTCATGCAATCGTGGTAACACATAGATCCATTTACAGAGGAGAAACAGGCAAAAAGAGGCTTAATGACTCTCCCAAACCTTAGAGCTGTTAAGTGAAAGATCAGTGAGAGGTACCCTCTGGGGAAGGATGCTTGTTTAGGGGAGAGTTTGAAGAAGTACATGGTTGCTCTGAAACTTAGAGTGAAACTTTGTAATTCAATAAAATATTTCTTTCATTTCATATTTTTGTAATTTATAGCTTTTCACACACACTCACACTTTACATATATCAAAATTAATTCTGTAGTTACACACACAAACACACACATGCATATTTAAGTTTTTATTTTAATTTCAGTTAGGTGATTCAACACTTCCATATATTACTCACTGCTCATCACAACAAATATACTCCTTAATCCCCATCACCTATTTAACTCTCACCCACCACACTTCCCTGCTGGTAACCATTTCTTTGTTTCCTACAGTTAAAAGAGTCTGTTTCTCAGTTTGCATCTGTCTCTCTTTTTTCCCCTGTGCTTATCTGTTACATTTCTTAACTGCCACATATGAGTGAAATCATATGGTATTTGTCTTTCTGTAAGTGACTAATTTTGCTTAGCATAATACACTCTAGATCTATCCATGTCATTTCAAATAGCAGAATTTCATTTTTTATGGCTGAATAATATTCCACTGCAAATATATACCACATCTCTCCCCACCTCAATTTAGGATTAGGGCTCGGGTTAGGTTTCAGGTGGGAATGTGCCTGCCTTGTATCCTGTTCAGAGACCTCTGGGATAATTAAACTCCAGACTTCTGCTAGAGTGCAAATAGGCAGGGCAGACACTTACGTTTGAGTCAAGGAAGGCATTTTGGGCTATATAGTTTTTAAATAGATATTCAGTAGTTCCTTCTGTGTTGTTTTTTTTTTTCCTAATTAACATATAATGTATTATTAGCCCCAGGGGTACAAGTCTGTGAATCGTCATGCTTACACACTTCACAGCACTCACCATTGCACATACCCTCCCCATTGTCCATAACCCAACCACCCTCTCCCTCCCCTCCTCCCCTGAGCATCCCACAGTTTGTTTTGTGAGATTAAGAGTCTCTTATGGTTTCCTTTTTTCCTTCCCTACCCCCCAAACCCTTCACTTTGCCTCTAAATTCCTCATATCAGGGAGATCATATGATAATTGTCCTTCTCTGCCTGACTTATTTCGCTCAGCATAATACCCTCTAGTTCTATCCATATCATTGCAAATGGCAAGATTTCATTTCTTTTGATGGCTGCATAGTATTCCACTGTATATATATTCCACATCTTCTTTATCTATTCATCTGTTTATGGACATCTAGGTTCTTTCCATGTTTGGCTATTGTGGACATTACTGCTATAAACATTCTGGTGCACATGCCCCTTCAGATCATTACATTTGTATCTCTAGGGTAAATACCCAGTAGTGCAATTGCTGGGTCATAGGGTAGCTCAACTTTCAACTTTTTGAGGAACTTCCATGCTATTCTCCAGAGTGGCTGCACCAGCTTGCATTCCTACCAACAGTATAGGATGGTTCCCCTTTCTCCTCATCCTCACCAGCATCTGTCATTTCCTGACTTGTTATTTTTAGCCATTCTGACTGGTGTGATGTGGTATCTCATTGTGGTTTTGATTTGTATTTCCCTGATGCCGAGTGATGTGGAGCACTTTTCCATGTGTCTGTTGGCCATCTGGCTGTCTTCTTTGCAGAAATGTCTGTTCATGTCCTCTGCCCATTTCTTGATTGGATTATTTGTTCTTTGGGTGTTGAGTTTGATAAGGTCTTTATAGATTTTGGATACTAGCCCTTTTTCTGATATGTCCTTTGCAAATATCTTCTCCCATTCTGTCAGTTGTCTTTTGGTTTTGTTAACTGTTTCCTTTGCTGTGCAAAAGCTTTTGATCTTGATGAAGTCCTAATAGTTCATTTTGCCCTTGCTTCCCTTGCCTTTGGCAATGTTTCTAGGAAGAAGCTGCTGCAGCTGAGGTTTAAGAGGTTGCTGCCTGTGTTCTCCTTGAGGATTTTGATGGATTCCTTTCTCACATTGAGGTCCTTCATCCATTTTGAGTCTATTTTCATGTGTGGTGTAAGGAAATGGTCCAGTTTCATTTTTCTGCATGTGGCTGTCCAATTTTCCCAGCACCATATGTTGAAGAGACTGTCTTTTTTCCATTGGACATTCTTTCCTGCTTTGTCAAAGATTAGTTGACCATAGAGTTGAGAGTCTATTTCTGGGCTCTCTATTCTGTTCCATTGATCAATATGTCTGTTTTTGTGCCAGTACCATGCTGTCTTGATGATGACAACTTTGTCATAGAGCTTGAAATCTGTAATTTTGATGCCACCAACCTTGGCTTTTTTTTTTTTTTTCCAACATTCCTCTGGCTATTCGAGGTCTTTTCTGGTTCCACATAAATTTTAAGATTATTTGTTCCATTTCTTTGAAAAAAAAAATGGATGGTATTTTGATAGGGATTACATTAAATGTGTATATTGTTTTAGGTAGTATAGACATTTTCACAATATTTGTTCTTCCATTCAATGAGCATGGAACATATTCCCATTTTTTTGTGTCTTCCTCAATTTCTTTCATGAGTACTTTATAGTTTTGTGAGTTCAGATTCCTTGCCTCTTTGATTAGGTTTATTCCTAGATCTCTTATGATTTGGGATGCAGTTGTAAGTGGTATCAGCTACTTAATTTCTCTTTCTTCTGTATTCTTGGTGTGTAGAAATGCACCTGATTTCTGTGCATCGATTTTATATCCTGACACTTTACTGAATTATTCTGTACAAGTTCTAGCAGATTTGGAGTGGAGTCTTTTGGGTTTTCCACATATAGTATCATATCGTCTGCAAAGAATGATAGTTTGACTTCTTCTTTGTTGATTTGGATGCCTTTAATTTCTTTTTGTTGTCTTATTGCTGAGGCTAGGACTTCTAGTAGTATGTTGAATAGCAATGGTGATAATGGACATCCCTGCCATGTTCCTGACCTTAGAGGAGGAGCTCTCAGTTTTTTTCCATTGAGAATGATATTCCATAGATGGCTTAGATGATATTGAGGTATACACCATCTATCCCTACACTTTGAAGAGTTTTGATCAAAAATGGATACTGTACTTTGTCAAATGCTTTTCAGCATCTATTGAGAGTATCATATGGTTCTTGTTCTTTCTTTTGTTAATGTATTGTATCACATTGATTGACTTGTGGATGTTGAACCAACCTTTTAGCCCTGGAATAAATCCCACTGGTCGTGGTGAATAATCCTTTTAATATACTGTTGGATCCTATGGGCTAGTATTTTGGTGAGAATTTTCGCATCTGTGTTCATCAAAGATATTGGTCTGTAATTCTCTTTTTTGATGGGGTCTTTGTTTCGTATTGGGATCAAGGTAATGCCGGACTCATAAAATGAGTTTGGAAGTTTTCCTTCCATTTCTATTTTTTGGAACAGTTTCAGGAGAATAGGCATTAATTCTTCCTTAAATGTTTGGTAGAATTCCCCTTGGAAGCTGCCTGGCCCTGGGCTCTTGTTTGTTGGGAGATTTTTGATGACTGTTTTAATCTCCTTACTGGTTATGTGTCTGTTCAGGTTTTCTATTTCTTCATGGTTCAGTTGTGGTAGTTTATGTCTCCAGGAATGCATCCATTTCTTCCAGATTGTCAAATTTGCTGACATATAGTTGCTCATAATAGGTTCTTGTAATTGTTTGTATTTCTTTGGTGCTGGTTGTGATCTCTCCTCTTTCATTCATGATTTTATTTATTTGGGTCCTTTCTCTTTTCTTTTTGATAAGTCTGGCCAGGGGTTTATTAATCTTATTAATTCTTTCAAAGAACCAGCTCCTAGTTTCATTGATTTGATCTACTGTGGTTTGTTTGTTTGTTTTTGGTTCTATTTCCTTGATTTCTGCTCTGATCATTGTTATTTCTCTATTCCTGCTGGGTTTAGGCTTTCTTTGCTTTTCTTTCTCCAGCTCCTTTAGGTGTTGGGTTAGGTTTTGTACTTTAGACCTTTCTTGTTTCTTGATAAGGCCTGTATCGCTATATATTTTCCTCTCAGGACTGCCTTTGCTGTGTCCCACAGATTTTGAACAGTTGTGTTTTCATTATCATTTATTTCCATGAATTTTTTTTCAATTTTTCTTTAATTTCCTGGTTGACTCATTCATTCTTTAGTAGAATTCTTGTTAGCCTCCATGTATTTGGCTTCTTTCCAACTTTCCTCTTATGATTGAGTTCTAGGTTCAGAGTGTTGTGGTCTGAAAATATGCAGAGAATGATCCCAATCTTTTTGTACCAGTTGAGACCTGATTTATGACCCAGGATGTGATCTATTCTGGAGAATGTTCCATGTGCACTAGAGAAGAATGTGCATTCTGTTGCTTTGGAATGGAATGTTCTGGATTATCTGTGATGTCCATCTGGTCCAGTGTGTCATTTAAAGCCTTTATTTCCTTGTTGATCTTTTGCTTGGATGATCTGTTCATTTCAGTGAGTGGGATGTTAAAGTTCCCTTATTATTATTGTATTGTTGATGTGTTTCTTTGATTTTGTTATTAATTGGTTTATATAATTGGCTGCTCCCATGTTGGGGCATAGATATTTAAAATTGTTAGATCTTGTTGGACAGACCCTTTGAGTATGAAATAGCATCCTTCCTCATCTCTTATTATAGTCTTTGGCTTAAAATTTAATTGATCTGATATAAGGATTGCCACCCCTGCTTTCTTTTGATGTCCATTAGCATGGTAAATTGTCTTCTACCTCCTCATTTTAAATCTGGAGGTGTCTTTGTGTCTAAAATGAGTTTCTTCTAGACGGCATATTGATGGTTTTTGTTTTTTATCCATTCTGATATGGTGTGTCTTTTGTTTGGTGCATTTAGCCCATTTACATTTAGGGTTACTATTGAGAGATATGAATTTAGTGCCATTATATTGCCTGTAAGGTGATTGTTACTGCATATTGTCTCTGTTTCATTGTCTCAAATATAATATGTCTCAAATATAATATAATATTTATAATATATTATAATTATAATATAATTATAATATGTATATATTTATATATATTACATATAACTAATTTTATAAATATATATATATACACACACAAAAAAGGGTAAATAAAAAAATGGTAAATATGATGAAGGGATATAATATGATTGTAAAGATGAAAATTATTTTAAAAAATTCTTAAAATGGAATTGATAAGATAATTTAGTTTGAAAAAGAAACTAAAAGAATATGGAGAGATTTGCCTAGGCTGCAGACTAGAACAAAGCCCTGTGCTAGATTCAGGGTATATTTTGATCTATATAAGAAATTGTATCCCAATTTTTTTTTAGAAGAGAAAACCCAATATATATAAAAAAGTAAAGTTAGATACAATGAAGGATAAAATATGACTATAATAATGAAGGTTTAAAAAGATTATTTTTAAGAAAGATATTGTTAAGATAAGCCAGTTGAAAAATGTTAGTGGAAGAAAGAGGAAATTTAAAAAAAATTAGAATAAGAAAAAAAAATAAAATTAAAAAATTTAGTTAACTTTGCAAGACTAAAGTATCATGCAGAGAAAGCCATGATTTCCATGCTTTGCTTTGCCTCCTCTGGAATTCTGCTGTTCTCCTTGGTTAGTGAGCTTGGTCTTGGCTGGATGTTCTTGCTGATCTTCCAAGGCAGGGAGCTTTTGTAGTGATTCTCAAATGTCTTTGCCTGAGATGGAATTGCGCCGCACTTGCCAGGGCCTGGGCTAAGTAGTGTGCTTGGGTTTGCTCTTGGGAGCTTTTCTTTCCTGAATGCTTTCTGTACAGCTCTGGATGTCAGGAATAAAAATGGTGGACTCCCAATCCCAGGCCCAGATGAACCAATAGTTCAGGGCCGCACTCCTCAGTGCACCCTCGGAGAAAAGTGGTCAATCAGTCCTGTCTCCCAGGACTCTGGCTGTGCTCCGAGCTCACCCGGCCTGTGACCGAGCGTTTCTGTTTCTGGCACACAGCCCTGTTTGGAGTCTCCAAACCCAGCAGATTCCTTCTGCTCTGCTCCTTTGGCAGATGAAGGTAGTGTCTCCCCGGATCTGCCACTTGTGCAGTCCCTTCTCAAAGAGCAGTAGACTGACTGTGCCACGGATCACAGTTTAAAGCTACCATGAACTGTGAGCTCACTCCTTGGCTCCATCTATGTAGCCAGCTACCCACTCTGATACCTGCGAGCTCTACAATATTCAGACACTCCCAATACTTCTGTGACCCTGCGGGACTTGAGACCACAGTGTCCCTGCGAGGGCTCTACCCTCACTTAGCCTCTGGATGGATGTTCCTCAATATAGCAGACTTCTAAAAGTATGGATGTGCTCTGTTGCTCCACTGTTTGCCGGGAGATGGCCCCTCCCCCTGAGGTCTATCTTCCCGTCGCTTTGGATTCACTTCTTCTCACATCCTACCTTTCAGAAAGTGGTCGATTTTCTGTGTCTAGAATTGCTGCTCTTCTTCTCCTTGATCTCATGTTGGGCTTGTAGGTGTTCGGAATGGTTTGAAAACTATCTAGCTGAACTCCTGTGACCTGCTGTCATGTCACTGTGCTACTCCTCTGCCATCTTGTCTCCTCCTCAGTTCCTTCTGTTTTTGTCTCTACTTTCACACCCATTTTCAGAAATACTAACAATACTTAAATCTTAAATGTTTGGGTACTTCTAAAGAATAAAGAGGCTGCTTCTCAGCTTTCATACATTTATATTTGGGTAGCCAAATCACACCAAGACATCCTACAGATGCACTTCACATCAACTTCGTCTGTGGTCCTTTTGGTCAACCACACACCATTCCCTTGTTTCAGGAAACCAGTGATTTCTTTTCTGTCCCTGTAGTTTTCTTGTTCAAAGGATCATAAAAATGAAATCATATGTTACCTTTCGAGTCTGGTTTTTCTCCTTGTGCACCTGAGAGTCATCTATTTTGATGCATGTATTAGTAGTTTCTCTCATTGTATAGACATAGCAAGTTTATTTATCTACTCCCCAGTTGAAGACATTATGGCTGTTTTCAGTTTTTGGTGATTAAGAGTAGAATTGGGTGAATATTCTTCCACAGGTTAGTGTTGATCTTGATATCTTGATATTTCATTTCAGGAAATAACCAAGAGTAGGATTTGGGTCCTCTGGTAGTTTACATTTAATAATGTAAGTCTCCCATAAGAACTTTTTTCAAAAAGGTGAAATGAATGGAACCTATCCATATAGAAAGATATTCCATAAACAATTTCATTAGTGTTGGTACAAATGATTTAAAAGTTTTCTCTAATGTAGTCTGCATTCACACTCATAAGATGTAAAAGGAGAAGTGTTCTGCCTTCAACAGTGGGGGCAGATGGCAAGTTTGGAAAATGAGACTGCAATTAGAAAATATAAGAATCATATAGGAATGGAGGTTGAGTTTTCATAGTCTGTATACTCATAGCTTCAGTATAATTGATGGCTCGTAGTTTTTATGTTTAGGGCAGGATTATTAGTCTATTACATAATGAGTTTGTAATAGTAGTGGGGGCAATTAGGATTAAGACGATGGCTGGCAGAATAGTTCAGACTGTTTCTACGTGTGCATCTGTTTTATTTGTGTGGGTTAATTTGGTTCTTAATGTTAATGAGATGATATAGAGGACTAAAGAGCTAGTTAGGAACTAGTTACTATATCATCATGAAAGTGTAAATGTTCCTCAATGATGGGTGATGTTGCATTTTGAAAACCTAGTTGGGATGGATGTGCCATGGAGATCTAAAGGGTTTGAACTTATAATTTAAGTTTGATAAAGTTATTGAACTTTTTGCTAATGTCTCAGAAAGACACAGTGGTTATAATATTGGCTTGAAGCCAGGTGGAGGAGCTTCATTCCTTCCCTTCTTATTTTAAATTTCCTTGGGTAGGTTCTTCACGTTTATGATATGGTAGGGGACATCCATGTAGTCATTTGAGGTTAGTAGTCGTTGATTCTACTCTTGATGCTTCTCACTTGGATACAAATGTCTCTCAGATTCTGAAAACTATTAACATTATTGCTGCTAATAAAACAGACAAACCTATGGTTGATATGGTGTTCTGTGTTGTATATGTATCTGAGTAGTCAACGTAATGTCATGGCATTCCTTAAAGTTCAAGAAAGTGTTGTGGGAAGAAAGTTATGTTAATACCTACAAATATAAATGTGAAATACATTTTTGTTCAGATTAAGTGTAACCTAACAATAATGGGAATCAGTGAACAAATTTCCTTATAATGGCAAAATGCTCAAATTGATAAGACACAATGAAAATGTGCTACTACATGATATATATTGTGGAGAACAATGTTGAATGGTGGATCTGCTAAAGTAATTTCTGTTTGACCTCTTAGTATAAACAAGAAAATAAAACCTAAGTGTCATAGTATGGCTGGTGAGCATTTAGTATTATCTCCATGGAGGATTGCTTGTCGACTGAATATTTTTATTCCTGTAGAAATGACAATAATCATAGGAACTGATGTAATATAGATGTATATAGATGTATCAACATCTATACCTGCTGTGAATATATGGTGACCTCATGCACTAAATCCTAGAAAACCAATGGATATTATAGCTCAAGACTTTCTTATATATTGCAAAGTTGCTTCTTTCCCTGAAAAATATGCCACTCTGTGGGAAATTATTGTATATCCCAGTAGGATAGTAATACAGACTTCAGGGTAACCAAAAAATCAGAATAAAAAATGGCTATATATAATTGGATTTTATCCTGTGAGTTTGAAGAAAACAGTGTTTAGGTTGTGCTCTATTAATAGTATAATAATTCTGTCTGCTAAAAGTGAGAATGATAGTAGTAGTAGCATAGTTATAATTAGGACTGGTCAAACAAATAATGTTGTTTGATATTCAGATATGGCTCTTAGTTTCATATTAATTATTGTAGCAATATGAATAATGGCACCTACAATTGAGAATATACCTGTTAAATGTAGGGAAAAATGATTAATTCAACAGAAACTCCAAAGTGGAACAGATTGCTGCCTGTGGTGTATATGCAGTTCAATCCATTGCAGGACCTGTTTCAACTATTGATGATTTAAGCAGGAGTTACAGTGATGATGGGAGTAGTCAGAAACTTATGTTATTTTTCAAAGGAATACTGTGTTAGGTGATCTAATTATTACTAATCGGATTAGCCAGTTTCTCAATCTTCCAATTATGATACGTGTAAATAAAATTAAAACTCTTACAAATGCACAGGTGATTAAAACTACATTATAGATTTGGTCATCACCGAATAAACCTCCCAGCTGACCTAGTTCAGTACCGAGTAAAAGGCAGTACTACTATCCCAGTTTAGCACCAAAGAGTAGGTATAAAGTATCGTTTATTGAGAATACTCAGTAGTTCATGAACACAGGTAAAATGGCTGAGCAAGCATTAGGCTGTAAATCTGAAGACAGAGGTTGGGTCCTCTTTTTCCCAAGCCCTGTGATACATAACATGCTAACTGCAAATTCAAAGTAGCAGCTTCCGTTCTGTTGGGGTTTCTCATGCCTTTTCCCTTAAGTGGCAAGAAAATCAGATTGAAGCCTGTTAACTAGGATATTTAGATGTAACTTAAATTTTGTGGGGTGAAAGCCCACCGATTTAGTAAGGATTTCATTTAATTAAAAGAATTTGATTTGCCTTCAGTTGTTATATCATAATAAGTCTTATTGTCTTTAATTTTGGGGGGGTAATTAAGTAAATTATACTTGCTTGGGGGTTGGAAGCCTATTTGTATATACAAACCTCCTAAATTACTAGTCCAGTAGTGACAATATTGGTATTAGGAGAAGTAATGAAATGACCATTAGTGTTGATTTAAGGATTGGTTGTTTTATGTTTTCAAGTATCATTTTATTTTTATGTTGTTTATTCATGGGAGTATAGTTAATGATGTGGAGGAAGTTAATCATATCTAGATAGATAGATTAAGTAGTGCTATAATTACTGTTAATGATGACAAATAATGTCATATTTTTATTTCTTGAATATTCATTTGTGTGAGAATTGTGAGAGTGTTAGAGTTTGATTCAGTGGCTTATGTTAAAAAAAAAACTGGTGGAACTTCCATGGCTCACTTGTGAATTAAATTTTTTTATTAAGTCTAGAAAAATAGCAACTATATTTATTTCATAGCCATTTCAGATTATTTGTGAATGTGAGCTCATTATCCCAATTATGGTTCCTGCAATGATCTTTAGTTAGATGATAGTGAGAATTGGAGATATTTAGTATGAGAAGAATATAAATCAACATTTTTGGTTATGGGCTTGATAGTTTATTCAGGTGACCTTACAATATAATTATGCTGTAATATGGTAGCATGAAGATTTTAGATTCTTAGGACTAGGTTTAATTCCTGTAGTTCCAGAAATAAAAGGGTTTAAGCTCTATTATTTACTCTATTGAAGTAATTTCCTTAATGTTTATGATAGAATGCTTGATATAATAATGAGCAGTGATGCATGCTATATAGGCAAAGGGGTAGTGTTAATGGTAGAAAGTTTTTCATAAGAGATGCATGAGTTGATCATATTGGAATCATGGATAGGATGCTCAGGTTCATAAAAAAGAGATAGTTAGAAAAAGGGTTTTGATAATAAAGTTAATTGTATACAATCTGGTATATAGGGGCTGTGGAAGGCTCCTAACAACAGAACTGTTGTAAAATATTTATTATAATAGCATTTTCTTTTTTAAAAAAGATTTTATTTATTTATTTGACAGAGAGAGAGAGAGAGATCACAAATAGGCAGAGAGGCAGACAGAGAGAGAGGGGGAAGCAGGCCCCCTGCTGAGCAGATATTCTGATGTGGGGCTCCATCCCAGGACACCAAGATCATGACCTGGGCTGGAAGAAGAGTCTTAACCCATTGAGTTACCCAGGTGCCCCATATAATAGCTTTTTCTACTAGGAACAACAGGACAAATGGACCTGCTACATAGTCATTGTTGAAACCAGAAATGAGTTTTGGTTCTCCTTCTGTTGGTCCAATGGAACTTGGTTTGTCTTTGCTAGGGTTGAGATAAGTTGTTACAGCTAGTGATCAAGATGGAAAAAATGAGTCATAGATATTCTGGGATAATAATTAGTGTGAAGAGTGTAGATAACCTGTATATTAACAGGACTGGTAGTAGGATAACTGCTAATGTTACTTTGTATGAAACTCTGCCACCATTGGTAAGGCTCCACTAATTGGAATTTTGAATTTGCAGCTCAGCCTGATCCTGATCAGAAAATGGAATAAATAGCTAAACTAGATATGACTAGTATAAACAGTATGCCTAGGTTTATATTAACTAATGGGTATGGCATGGGCAGTGGAATTCATATTCTTAGGGTAAAGTGAGGGGTAGAGTTGGTGCAAAAATAAATATGGATATTGATGATATTAGTGCTTTAAATGCTTCTCTAATGAATAATTTGAGAGCATCAGTGTTAGATTGTAGTAGGCCATGGGGCCAACCAATGTTTGGTCCTTTATGAAGTTGTATCTAGGCTAATACTTTTCACTTGATTAGTGTGAGGAATGTCACAGCATGTGGCATAGGTATAATCAATAACAGAATTGTAATTATGAGCATGCTGTTAGAGGAATTGAACCTCTGGTAATAAATGTTTAAGTTCTAGGCTGTTACCAGGTTCTGCCACCCTAACAAGCCCTGTTCTTTGGCAGGGCTAGGTATAAATTAATCATATTAATATTATCTCATCTATTAGTATGAAGACTATTTTGTAAAGTAGTCCTTATTTATCTTTTTGTGTCCTACTGGGTAGAACAGGTAGAAACTGATCTGGATTACTCAGGTCTAAACTCAGATCACATAGGACTTTAATAGTTGAACAAACCAATCATTAATAGGGGTTACACCATTGGGATGTCCTGACCTAACACTGAGATCATAAACCACTTGGTCTATATAGAATAGTGCTGTTATCCCTAGGGTAACTTGTTCTGTTGATCCATATTTTAGATCAGTAAGTGATAAAACATTTTAACTGGTTGGTCTGGATTTTAATTACTTGGAGGATATTTTGTTAGCTGAAGTTAGATCAAACAAAATTGTTAGTACACTTAAAGGTTTGTTATCCTTTAAATTTGGTTAAATGTTTTGTTCTTTTCTGGTCTGATTAATTAAAGCTCCATAGATTCTTCTGTTTAACATGTCATTCTTACGTCTTCATGGGAAAGTGATTTTCACTGATTGCCTCTATTTCACAGAGTGCCTCTAATACTAGAAATGCTAAAGGTCATGTATTTGGTAAACAGATAAGGTTTGTGTTTGCTGAGATTCTTTTACTTTTAAAAATCTTTCCATAAATGCATACTTGTGTTAGGTTAACAATTAACTTAAATAGCAAGGAATCAATGTGTTAAATTTATTTTTTTGTTAACCATCAGTGATTATCCATTCTGATAGAAGCTTGTGCAAGGAGAAATAATTCATGTTATTCAGATGAACAGTATTGTTTCTATTAATGAATAGATTAATCTAGTGTTAGGTTAGGAGTTGGTCTTTAGTGTTGTAATTTAGATGAGTATGTTGTTGTAATTTAGATGAGTATATTGTTGAGCTTGAATACTTTAATTGGTGTCTACTTCTAGGCCGCCTATGGTGGCCTACTTACTCTCTATGGAAGGTTGTGTCCTGTATCTAAAGGCTGTACCTTTTTAGATGAATATTTAAATTTATGTTGAAATTATTATTCCTTATGGGAAGTTTAAAGTTGAGCTAAAACTCTGTTCTGGATAACTATCAGATAGTCTGTTCTGGATAGCTATCACCAGGCTTGATAGGCTTTTCACCTCTTCCTATAAATCTTTTCACTATTTTGCTACACAGGTAAATTTGTTCTTTAAAATTTTTATAGATAGCTCAACTGGTTTCAGAGCAGTTAAGTTCTCCTTAATTGTTCTAGGTAAATCTTTCTGCAGGTATAAAAGAAGGTAAACTTTGCTATTTAGTGCTTTTAATATTTCTTTTATCATCCTCTTATCATACTTTTTCTCTAGCACTGATTAAAATTTTGTCTCCTTTACTTTTAATTTTAAATAAGTGTTTTATTTAATTCATTTATAATAATTGAGTTTGATGGAGCACTTGGATAGCTCAGTTGGTTGAGTGTCTGCCTTTGGCTCAGATCATGGTGTCAGGGCCCTGGGATCAAGCCCCACATGTAAGCCTCCCTGCTCACTGGGGAGTCTGCTTGTCCCTTTCCCTCCCCCTTCTACCCTATCTTGGCTCATGCTCTCACCTGTGTTCTTGCTCTCAGAAAAATAAATAAAATCTTTTTAAAAAATTGAGTTTGGGGGGCGCCTGGGTGGCTCAGTGGGTTAAAGCTCTGCCTTTGGCTCAGGTCATGATCCCAGGATCCTGGGATCGAGCACCGCATCGGGCTCTTTGCTCAGCAGGGAGCCTTCCTCTCTCTCTGCCTGCTTCTCTGCCTACTTGTGATCTCTGTCTGTCAAATAAATAAATAAAATCTTTTTAAAAAAATATTGAGTTTGGTAAGTTTGGGCCAGCTTTTGTTCAAGTACTCATATTAAATGAAATATCCTGGGTGTAAACTAGGTGTTTTATTTAAAGTTCATTTTGATATGTCCAAACACACTTTCCAGGATACTTACCTTATTATCTCCTCTCGTATATATAATGATTATTAATAAGTTCTGTGTAAGTTTTGCTATTTGAAGAGGGTGATGTGTTGTGTCTCATGACCTAAGTGAATTAAGCTCTCTCAGCTTAATTTATTACTAAATTCTCCTTTAGTTTTAATTTCATAAAGACTTTAGTATAAAATTTAATGTTTTTAGAATAGAAAATGTATCCCATTTCTTTCTACCTCATAGGTTACAACTTGATCTAACATTTTAATGTTTTCATGTTTGTGCTTACTATAATTCCTTTTTAGGGTTTGTTGAAGGTGGTGGCATTTAGACCTCATTAGCAAGAGTTGATAAGGTTTATTAGGGTTTATCAATTGTAGAACAGACTCCTCTGAAGAGATATAAAGCACCCCCAGTCCTTGAGTATTAGTCTGTTGCTGATAGTACTTTCATGAATAATTTTGTTATTAAAACTATTGGAGTTTCGGGCTAAGCATAAGGGGTATCTATTCTCTAAGTTTGGGTCTTAGCTATCATGGTATCTAAGTTTGGGTCTTAACTATCATGTAGTCAAGAATATTAAAGTCAATTTTGTAGGTTATTTTTATTTTATTTGTATTTTTTTGCAGCCTAATTAAAATTTATTATAAAAATGTCTTAAAGCTTTATGCCAGAATTATATCAATTTGGCTTAACTGTATGGCCAGAGTGGTTGGGGAAAAATTTACCAACCCTAATTAATATAACTGCCAGACTTTTGTTTATGGATTAATTTTTATCACTGTTGTTTCCTCTGGGTGTGTGTTAAAGCAAGGCTTTGTGAGCTACTTTTTAGAGTACTTGAGTGTCAGTGCACCAAAAGGCAGTTGGAACGTTCTAATTTTCTCTAGTAAACTCAAAAGGATTTATTGACCATTTTCATAGAGCATAGCCTATCAGGACACATCAGGTGAAAGAGACCTGGAGGGTGAGGTGACACCAAAGTCCATGCATAGTTTCTCCCCTTACCACTTTCTTTGAAAGGCATTACTACTGTTTTATGTTGATTTACACATCACAGAGTATTGATAATATTATAAAATTAATTTATGTTACTAGCCAGATAAAGAATACCATAGTAATAAATTTTAGAAATACAAGATATTTAAGGTCGAAGCAGTAGATCTTTAGGTTCCAAGAGTTTATATTTTTATCTTCAGATATTCAAGACAGAACTCTCCTTAAAGACGGGGTAAACATTTGTGCAGATCAAAAGGAAAGATCTGGAAAAAACCTTTCTATACAATTCACATGCTAGGAGCTTCCATTCAAACTGTAATACCTAATCTTTATTATCCATGAAGTGGATTTTATGTTGAAATATATTTCAGCATATCTTTCAAGAAGCCACAAAATTGGGAAGAAGCATACCTTGGGTACACATATTGGGTCCACTGACTCCTACTTCTAAGGTGCCATTCTGATTCTGTCAAGTTCTAAAAGCTTGTTCTGTTTCTATGGAAAATACCTGGTTTTCATAGCATTCTGAGAGCCTTCCCTCTATATAATTCATTCAAATTCTTCCTGACCTAAACTGTTGGCAAACAATATGATTAACAGCCAGTTTTTTGTTTAGACATTTCTTGTAGCTGACATTATGAATCTCTGTCCAGGGCCATCTCTTTGTATAGGAGGATTGTGAATCATGAAGTGAGAATAGTCCTTCCTGAATGTCAATATGTAGGGAGCTCTAAGACCATACTGAAGGCATTCCTTTTGGTGCAGGAAAGTCTTTGCTCTAGAGTCCAGATTCCAGGAATTACCTGAAAAGAACCCTGTGATATTTCTGGAAACTTTGTAAAACTTCCAGAAACAGGGACACCTGTGTGGCTCAGTCGGTTAAGCTTCTGCCTTCAGCTCAGGTCATGATCCCAGTGTCCTGGGTTGGAGCCCTGCATCAGTCTTCCTGCTCAGCAAATAAATAAGTAAATAAAATGAAAAAAAAAATTTAAAAAACTTCCAGAAATATCCAGTTTGCTATATATGGAAAGTTGGTTTTGAAATTTGGTTTAAATATGAGGGAGGAAGAGAAGAGAGAAGTTATAAGTTTATTATAGAGTATAAGATGTATCACATTTGGAGACATCATTATACATGATCCGAGTTTTCTTCATGGATATAAAGCTGAGTCCAAAATCTATTCAGGGCCTAAATACAGTCAGAATGCAATAAAACAATACATTTTGTTTGGGAAAGTTTTATCAGATAGTGATATCCTCAGAAATGGATGTGCTCTTGAGTGGGAAATATCGGAACTCTGTGTTGTGGGTAGAAAAAGGCTTATAGGCAGATTATCCATGCTATGTCTCTTGGGACATTTTAGGAAGTTTCCCTAAATTGAGACATCATTTATTAGTGTGTCTTTTCTGAAATTCAGACTGAAAAAGCCAAAGTCAATTTAATTATAACAATTCTAGAGTTGTTTTGAATTTCAGTTCATTTGAATTTTTTGAAGGTGTGAGAAAAATCTAACTTTATTTTCATCTATGTCTACAGTTCTTAAATTGGAACCAAGATTTCCCTTCCTGTTTTTTTGAGGAAGTCGGAAGGCTTTTGTGGGTAGCCTTTGATGGCCAGCTGTAGGACGTGGTCCTGTAGGTTGGTCATGACTTGCAGAACCATGCTCCCAGGTGAATGGCCTACTTTGAACTGCTGGTTTTATGGGACTTGTGGAAAGCAGAATTACAGAATTCTCTGTGCTCAATTACCAGTTTGGGGCCTACTGGAGTAAAATGTTTAAGTAGCACTTCTTTAAGTTACAAAGCAATATTGGGAGGCTGCTTTTAAGTTTACTTTTACTGGAGATAAGTCTTTACTGTCAGCACCTCAAAGTTGATTTCATTGCTTGTGTCTGGTTTCTTGACAGAGATACAAAATATTTGCTGTGGGTAAGGCTGGGCATGCTAAGGATCAGTGAACCCTCTACAAATGAAGAAACACTTCAAATACCTTTCCTTTCAGTTGGGCTAATTCTAAATCACAGAATCTATACAGTCTCCCGGAGGACTACAGTTTGCTTGCACTCCAGTTATGTTACCAACATGAGCATCTTTCCTTTCACAAGACCATTTCCCAGTTCCCTTACTGATGCATCCAAAAATGAGTTTCCAAACAAACTAAATCAATACAGTGTTGTCTTTGGACCAGCTGGGAGAAACCAACCTAAGTAACTAAGTAGAGCTACTACTCCTACATATATAACCATTCAATGTGATAGGTCCTGACATTTCCCAAGTTGGGTTGTACTTATGGGAAGCAGAAGAGATTTTCGTTTATTCTTACTTACTGTCAAAGTGATCACAATTTCAATTATAAAATATTATTTAGTAGGTATTACTGCTGTCTGCTGAAAAAAGAAAATAATACCCTTACATGGTAGAGTCACATCTCCCATGGTAGCCAAGGTAATGAATGAATGCTCTACAGAAGTAGTAGTAGAATTTTGTTCAGTGAGGTAGATAATACATCCAGTTCTATTTTAAATGTCAGATGCCTGAATAGAGAAGTCCAAAGAGCAGATGGATATATAGTTTTAGATCTCCAAAGATAGAGCCAGTTAGCAAAGTCTGACATAATGTCCCTGTTTGCTCAGTCTTTTTATAGCTACCTTTATGTCTTTATTTCTTAATGTATATATGATGGGATTTAAAATGGGAGTGATAGCAAAATCAGCAATGAACAGGTATTTATCAACTGATGATGTGGGGAAAGGCCAGACATAGAGAAACATGCATGGAGTGAAAAAAAGAACCACCACAGTGATGTGAGCTGACAGAGTGACAAATGCTTTCGATAAGTCTCCTGAAGAACGTTTCCAGACAGTGACCAAAATGAAGATGTAGGAAAGAATTAGCAAGAAGAAGGTGCCCATGCTCATGAAGCCACTGTTGGCAGCAATAATAAACTCAAACCTGTCTCCATCTGTGCATGCAAGTTTTATGATCCTGGGAAAGTCACAGTAAAAGCTGTCTACTTCATTAGGACCACAAAAGGGCAAGTTTATAATGAAAGCAAACTGAGACATAGCATGGATCACCCCAGTTACCCAGCCAGCGATTACAAATGAAACACATATTTTAGGATTCATGATGTTCAGGTAGTGAAGAGGCTTACAGATTGCTGTGTACCTGTCAAATGCCATGGCTATGAGTAACACCATCTCCACTCCTCCCAAAATGTGGATAAAGCATACCTGTGTCATGCAGCTTTGGAAAGAAATAATCTTGTATTCACTTAAAAGGTCCCTAATCATCTTTGGGACTGTGGTAGAGGCAACCCCCACATCAATGAAAGAGAGGTTGGCCAGCAGGAAGTACATAGGAGAATGTAGGTGAGAATCAAAAATTACCAAAAAGAAAATGAAGAGATTTCCCAGGATGATCCCTAAATAAATCAAGGAAAAAATCAACATGAGAAAAACTTTAGTTTCCCAAGAACTAGAGAGTCCCAGCAACACAAACTCAGAAACCACAGAATTATTTAGTCTATCCATTGACTTGGGCAGGAGAGCTGATTTTCAAATCACCTGAGGATAGAAAATGATTAAAAAGATACAATCAGTGGTATAAATGTAAATTTCCTATTTCTTGCTAGTTGTTCTTTGGTGTACATATCCTGAACTAGAAATAATTAAATAAGATAAGAAAAAAAGGATATAGAAATGTTGTGGTGGTTAAGAGAATGATTACATAAAAACAGAAGAAAATTATTAATATTTTAGATGGAGATAAATAGTGTTGCTTCCCTTCATTTCCATTTTCAGATCTTTTTATTTTGCCTCTCAAGGATTTTTAGACATACCCCTGATCACTTACCTAGGTGTTCTCTCACCTGAATAATCTCAGCTATTACTGTCAATTTCACAGTAATAGTCTCACACGTATTTTCTAATTCTCCTTAGCTGGATTTATTTCAGTGGTCACATAGAGATCTTTAGGCCAAAATAGTTTAGTGCCTTTCACCTTGTTTCACCTTGTATGTGTGTTTTATTTTTTTAATTTTGTATAATTTACCATGAAAGTCACATGCTGAGATGTGGTTATTCATAATTTTGATTCATAACTATTATCATGGTATCTGCCTCTATATTCAATTAAACTATTGGATACAAAGGCTGAATACTTGAACATAAAAGTGTTAATTAAACAATTATAAAATTAATAAATAGCATTTATGCAAAACTTTGTATGAACCACATTATCTCACTTAAATCCACAGAATTCCATAAAAATTCCATAAGAAATGCTTTTTTTACATTCATTTTGCTAACGAAGAAACGGAGTCTTAAAGGGATCAAGTATTAGAGCTGCAACTTTTATCCAGAGCTCTAGGACACTGTAATCCATGTTTATAACCATGCCATTGTGCTCTTCAAGCCTGGCACCTTCCAGTATATGCTGGATCTTTCCTAAGGATCCGTCGGTTAAACTTTCTTCTACTTTTTGCTTCCTTTTACCTATTCATAAAGTTAAGTTCTTTTTTTAAAAATTTGATTTATTGGGGTGTCTGGGTGACTCAGTGGGTTAAAGCCTCTGCCTTCGGCTCAGGTCATGATCCCAGGGTCCTGGGATCGAGCCCCACATCAGGCTCTTTTCTCGGCAGAGATCCTGCCTCCCCTTCTCTCTGTGCCTGCCTCTCTGCCTACTTGTGATTTCTGTCTGTCAAATAAATAAATAAAATCTTAAAAAAAAAGATTTCATTTATTTGTTTTAGTTGATTGATCAAAAAGATTTTATTTATTTATTTATTTGAGAGAGAGAGAGAGATGCATGAGTGTGGGGGAGGGGCAAAATGAGAGGGGCAAGTTGATTCTCTGCTGAGCAGAGAGCCCAGTGTGAGGCTCAATCTTAGGACACTTAACCCACTGAGCCACCCAGGTTCTTCTACATAGTTAAGTTCTTTCTAAAAAGATCAAATATCTGAATCTTGTGTCTCCTAATTTTCTTTTCTCCCTAAATCCTCATTCGCAGCCCTCATTTTTTGGTTGCCAGTAAGCCAAAACAATGTTTCCAAAATTCCTTTTTCTTAGAAAGAGACTCTGGCTTCCAAATACATCATACAATAATCAGTTTTCAATTATCATTTTCCTTGATATCTCTGCAGGATTTGATACTGTTTTTCATGTCCTTAGTTCTGTAACTCCCTCCGTCCTTGGCTCCTTGGCTTTCATAAGGCCAATCCTCTTCCCACTTCTTGCCAATAGATAGCATTTGTTTAAGTGATTGGCTGAAATCTCTAGATTTGAGAAGACAGTAGATCTATCCTAAATTGAGAGCATGATATGTGATTTTTCTAAACCATTTCCTATAATTCCATTTTCCCTGCCCATGATTTCATCTAAGGTAGGCTATGTGACCAAGAAATGTTCAATGTGATATAAACCAATGTTGTTTGGAAAGCTTTCCTTCCAAAAGAAAAGACAAAATTCCATGTAGAGAAGGTTCTTTTCATGGTATTTTTTTTTTCATTTAATTCCAATGATATCTTAAAGTTACATCAACAACAAAGTTGTAAAGCCCATATAATACAAATAATACAATAAAAATTTAGAGAGGACCCAGAAACCAAAAACATGTTGAATCATTTAAAATCTGCCATAGTGTCCCTTCAGATTTGTTCTTCTAATGTGAGAAAAATAAACTAGAACTTCTTTGATCAACTATAAGCCAGATTTTCTGTTAATTGGTTGAATGCAATCAGACCATTTTTATGATAGCCCTTTCCTAACTATTCTTCTGCCTTTCTGACTTCTCTATACCTTTCACTAACACAGTAATCATTTCCCTTTGCTCAACCTTAATTTATGGTGTAACTCAGAGTCTATGATAAGTAATTGCTCTTTTTTTTTTTTAATTATGCTGGAAATACCTCTCCTAACCATACTCAGCAAAGTCTTATATGCCTGTTTATCTTGGTCTGATGACAGAAAGGATTTAAAAATGCAAATCTTACATTACATATGTATCTTTTTTAAAGCCCTTGTAAGGATTTTCCACCTGTGTCTTTTTAAAACCCTTGTATGGATTCTCATTGCCCATAGGGTAAAAGTTTTATTTAGTATCAGGTTATTCATTATAACTAGTACCTACATGTTGAATTCTGAATCTGTAGCTTTATCTCTTACTCCAGAGTAATATATCCGAACCAGTATGTGGCATATTCAGATGGAAGTTCCACCTCCATCTTCAAGTTAGTGTCAAACTGAATTTATGATACTTTAATTGACAGCAATGCTTTAATAAATGTCATTACCATTCTCCCCAGTGCCCAGTGTAGATACCTGGGTCACACTCTGTCCTTGTACTTCCAGCTTCAGTTGCACAATTTTTACTTTCAACTATTTTTCACTTCAGTTCCTTCCTCATTTTTATTGTCATTTTGTCTTTTACTTCTGGTCTACATATTTTCCCATATTAATTGTTGAAGAGGCTCCTAAATGATCTCCCCATTCCATTCTTCATCATGTCCAGTCCATTGTACAGTCTGTTTCCATATCTGTCTATCTAAAGATCAAATAACACCACATGGCTTTCCTACTTGAAACCTTTGGTGGGTCTGTTAAGAGAAAAGTTTTGATCCCACAGCATATCACATAAGGCCATGAGAAGAGATGAGCAATATTTGACTTGAGAGGATATTTCCATAAAAACTTTAAGGAATGAATGTACTAAGTAGTCACTGGGTAAATTTCAAAATTGATCCGTGATTTAAAAAAAAAGAACAAACAAACAAAAACCTCTTAGTAAAATAGGATTAAGAAATATTTTAATATGATGATTTTATGGCTAACAGACACATGAAAAATTGTTCATCAGCATTAGCCATCAGGGAGATTCAAATTAAAACCACATTGAGATATCACCTTACATCAGTTAGAATGGCCAAAATCACCAAGACAGTGAACAAGTGTTGGAGAGGATGTGGAGAAAGGGGAACCCTCTAACACTGTTGGTGGGAATGCAAGTTGGTGCAGCCACTTTGGAAAACAGTGTGGAGATTCCAAAGGAATTAAAAATAGAACTACCCTATGACCCTGCAATTGCACTACTGGATATTTATCCCAACGATACAGATGTAGTGAAAAGGACCATATTACCCCAACATTCATAGCAGCAATGGCCACAATTGCCAAACTGTGGAAAGAGCTAAGATGCCCTTCAATAGATGAATAGATAAATTTCACTACTGGGTATTTACCCCAAAGATACAGATGTAGTGAAAAGAAGGGCCATCTGTACCCCAATGTTTATAGCAGCAATGGCCACAGTCGCCAAACTGTGGAAAGAACCAAGATGACCTTCAACGGACAAATGGATAAGGAAGATGTGGTCCATATACACTATGGAGTATTATGCCTCTATCAGAAAGGATGAATACCCAACTTTTCTATCAACATGGATGGGACTAGAGGAGATTATGCTGAGTGAAATAAGTCAAGCAGAGAGAGTCAATTATCATATGGTTTCACTTACTTTTGGACCATAAGGAATACCATGGAGGATATTAGGAAAAGGAAAGGAAAAGCGAATTGGGGGAAGTTGGAGGGGGAGATGAACGATGAGAGACTGTGGACTCTGAGAAACATACTGAGGGTTTTGGAGAGGATAGGGGTAGGGGGTTAGGTGAGCTTGGTGATGGTTATTAAGGAGGGCATGTATTGCAAGGAGCACTGGGTGTGGTGCATAAACAATCTTGGAACACTGAAAAAATAAAATAAAGTAAGTGATGATTTTAATAAATTGTTAAACCAATAGTCAATGTCTGGTTATAGATGGTGCATAAACAACGAATCTTGGAACATTGAAAAAAATAAAATTAAATTAAAAAATAAGAAGTATTAAAACCAAGAACATAAAGAAGGAAGCCTGCAGCACTATGTTTCAATGATTTACTATAGCAGAAAGATTAAATCAAATAATATTCTTGAAAGAACAGTATCGAAACTATAATCATTCCCAACTCATATAATTTTCCATGTCAAAAACTTACAATTAAATGAAAAATAAATCTAGCAAGATTATTTTAATAAATATAATAAATAATAAATAGTAAATGACTTATTAAAATTTGATTGAAAAGCTCTCATTTGTAAGTGAAACAAATGTGTAATATATGCACTCTATTGAAAAAACAAACTTTCCTGAAACATTTGAAATGTAGATTAAAATAGGAAATGAATCCGTGCAAATAGAAGATGTTTTTACAACTAAAAAAAAATCCATTCTGAATGAACTATCTTGAGCAATAACTGCAGTGTCCATTAAAAGCCCAGCAGAAATGTTTTGGAGCTTTACAAAGATACCTAAATGTCCATTTCAAAGCCCAGGAATATTTTGAAAAAGAAATCAAGTGGGTACCAAGGGGAGAAAAGAGAATACTTTCTATAAAAGATATTGGGATATATCATAAACCCATGCTAATTAAATAATGATTGATTTGACTGAAATTGACAGGTAAATAGGACAAAATGTAGTTATGAATATGATACAAATTAGGGAACTTAGTATATGATAAAGAAGGCAAAACAAATAGGATAATGGAGGGCTTTAGAATTTAGAATATATCTAAATTCAGAGTATTCAATGGTTATTAAACATGTAGCTCAACACTGGAAACAAACTTTTAAGTATCTTACTATATATCTTACAGCAATGTATATTGTAGATTATTAGAAGCCTTAAATGTAAAAATAAAGTTGTAAAGGTTAATACATTGAATTATGATTTACTTTCTAAAACTTGAGATTGTAGCATTTACCTCAAATTCAGAAAGCAGATGCCATTTTTGTATTTTCTCCTCAACAGACTGAATAAGCCTATTGATGTTTTAGAATTGGAGAAGCAGTGCTTCTCAGATGAAAGGAAATGTGAAGTAGTACAGTCATTCCAGAAGGCAGTTGAGTCATAAAAAATATTTTAACTGTAATTCAGTAATGCTATGCCTTGAAATTAATTGAAAGAAAATAGATAAATACAAAAAACATATGTTACTTTACTTTAACATTTCTTATAATATGAAATGTTTAATGATAAAAGACTGATTATGTGTATATATTCTATTTTTAAAAAGCCATTAGGTCTACATTAATGAGCATGGAAAGATATCAGTTAAGTCCAGAAAACTACAGTAAAAAAATATTTTTACTGGTGGAGGGGAGTGCAAATGACATTTAAATGAATAGAGTTTTAGAATTTGTCCCAAATATCTATAGGTGGTGTGGTTAAAAACTTTTTTAATTTGAATATAGCTGACACACAATGTTACATTAGTTTCAGGTGTGATTCAGTATCATTATATGCTATGTTATGTTCACCACAAGTGTAACTACCATCTGTTGTCATACAGGTGGTGGGATTTTAACTAATCTTACGCTTGTTTCTTTACCCCCAACTTGATTTGCTGTATTTTTAGAGGTAATATTCATTTTCCTAAATTTGAAAACAAATGTGTCAAAATAAATTGAGGAGATGGAAACATTTATATAGAAACCATTTCAATACATAGTAAAACAGTGTTTAAGAGCACAGACATGGGGACCAAAATGCATCCCCAGGTCCCCCATTTACCTGCTGTGTATTCCATATGAATTACTCAACTGCCAGATACGTCTGTTTCGGCATCTGTTAAAGGCAGATACTAACAGTCTCTATTTCCTGTAGTTGTTTTGAGGACTAAATGAGTTGAAACAAGAAAACATCAGATAGTGCTTGGACATACACAAAATGCTAAATAAGTGTTATATATTGTGATAATTTTGATGATTTTCAGGAAAGAGACCAGAGTTTTAACAGTGATTGAGTAAATCTGGCAGACAGAAAGCTAGCATGCCTTTTTCATGTTATTTCAGTAGGAATAGAAGAGCAAAGGCATAGACATTGCATCTTATTTTTATGATCCTAATATTCAGAGAAAAGGAAGATGAGAGACCCAATATACTTCACATACTATTTTCAAAAAGATACTAGAGCTTTGAAGAATATGTTATGTTCATCTGTCATGCAATTTTAACTCTTAGAATAAGACTAGAAGGATATAAAACAGTGTGAATGAAATTTATTCAAATAAAGTGAGTTAACAAAGGAAGAGGGTGACTAGGAGAGAAGTAAACTGTGGGGAATGTAAAAAAGGAGTTAATTATGAAACCCAATGCTGGAGAATTAAAGATGGGGTTTTCACCTACCTGCACAAGCTATGGTTTTCACCCTCAGCAGCTTCAAGGGATTGAGAAACACAGAGACATTCACTCCCTTCTAGATTCATCTTTATTAATTGAGACATAAGGTTATAAATAGTTGTTACTGTTAGGAATGAAACCAATTATAGGACTGGGTATTAATAACTTACATTTATTCCATTATTGGCTGTCTATAGATGTTAGGAGTTTTATGACATTAGCTTTTTCCCCAAGGGTCAAGTTACAGGAGACGCAGAATAGAGTCATAGAGAAATTAAAGAATCTGTGTGTTGAATAGTAATTATGTGGGTTTTTTTTAAGATTTTATTTATTTATTTGACAGACAGAGATCACAAGTAGGCAGAGAAGCAGGCAGAGAAAGAGGAGGAAGCAGTCTCCCTGCTGAGCAGAGAGCCCGACGCGGGGCTCGATCCCAGGACGCTGGGATCATGACCTGAGCCGAAAGCAGAGGCTTTAACCCACTGAGCCACCCAGGTGCCCCTAATTATGTGGTTTTGACAGTATTTTTGGATAGTTTTTTTTTTTTTTTACATTTCACGACAGTATTTTTACAAATTTGAGATTAGAGACATTATACATCACAGATATTTTATAAACTATAGAATTGTTGAACATTATTGTGAATCACTAATTATATCTTTTTGGCATCAATATCATGTAAAAGACTAAATACCACTACACATTCTTTTTTAAAACATTTTCTGTATAAATTCAATTAATTAAAATATAATATATTATTATTTTGAGAGGTAGAGGTCAGTCATTCATCAATCTTTTATAGTACCCAGTGCGCATTACATCACACGCCCTCCTCAATGGCCATCACTCAGTTACCCCATCTCTCCATCTCCCTCCCCCCCAGCAACCCTGTTTCCTATGATTAAGAGTCTCTTATGGTTCGTCTCCCCCTCTGATTTCATCTTGTTTTATGTGTTCCTCTCTTCCCCTATGATCATCTTTTTTGTTTCTTAAATTCCACATAGTGATATTATCTGATAATTATCTTTCTCTGATTGAGTTATTTCACTTAGCATAATACTCTCTAGTTGTATTCACATTGTCGCAAATGGCAAGATTTCTTTTTCTTTTTTCTTTGTTTTCTTTTCTTTCTTTCTTTCTTTCTTTTTTTTTTATGGCTGAGGAGTATTCCATTGTGTATATATACCATGTCTTCTTTATGCATTCATCTGTTGATGGACATCTGGGCTCTTTCCATAGTTTGGCTATTGTGGACCTTGCTTCTGTGTACATTGGGTTGCACATGCCCACTCATATCATTACATTTGTATCTTTGAGGTAAATACTTAGTAGTGCGATTGCTGGTTCATAGGTTAGCTCCATTTTCAACTTTTTGAGGAACCTCCATACTGTTTTCCAGAGAGTCTGCACCAGCTTACATTTCCACCAAAAGTGTAAGAGGTTTCCCCTTTCTCCGCATCCTCACCAATATCTATCACTTCCTGACTTGTTAATTTTAGCCATTCTGACTGGTGTGAGGTGGTATCTCATTGTGGTTTTTATTAGTATTTACTTGGTGCCAAGAAATGTTGAGCATTTTTTTAATCATTTATTGGCCATTTGGATATCTTCTTTGGAGAAATGTCTCTTCATGTCTTCTGCCCATTTCTTTCTTTTTTTTTTTTTTTGCTGTAAATCTGATTTAATGTTAGATACAAATGTATACAATATCTTAATGTTTCTTCTGACATTTTTTGCAATATGTAGATATAAAACATGAAACTGACAGTAGCTCCATAATTTGCATACACTTCAAAACACCTGTTTATTACATTCTATCTCTATTCTTTCAATTACAATTAATTTTAAAATTGTCTTTTTAGATTGTTTAGTATGAAGCTTCATATAAAATAATTGCTCTTTATCAAATGCGACAATATTTTTTTATGTTCAACTTTTTTTTTAAATTTCTTTTCAGTGTAACAGTATTCATTGTTTTTGCACCACACCCAGTGCTCCATGCAATACATGTCCTCCCCAATACCCACCACCTGGTTCCGCCAAACTCCCACCCCCCACCCCTTCAAAACCCTCAGGTTGTTTTTCAGTGTCCATAGTCTCTCATGGTTCTCCTCCCCTTCCAATTTCCTTCAACTCCCTTCTCCTCTCCATCTCCCCATGTCCTCCATGTTATTTGTTATGCTCCACAAATAAGTAGCAAGACAGGAAACAACGTGTGTTGGAGAGGATGTGGAGAAAAGGGAACCCTCTAACACTGTTGGTGGGAATGCAAGTTGGTGCAGCCACTTTGGAGAACAGTGTGGAGATTCCTCAAGAAATTAAAAATAGAGCTTCCCTATAACCCTGCAATTTCACTCCTGGGTATTTACCCCAAAGATACAGATGTAAAGAAAAGAAGGTCCATCTGTACCCCAATGTTTATAGCAGCAATGGCCACGGTCGCCAAACTGTGGAAAGAACCAAGATGCCCTTCAACAGACAAATGGATAAGGAAGATGTGGTCCATATACACTATGGAGTATTATGCCTCCATCAGAAAGGATGAATACTCAACTTTTGTAGCAACATGGACAGACTGGAAGAGATTATGCTGAGTGAAATAAGTCAAGCAGAGAGAGCCAATTATCATATGGTCTTCTGCCCATTTCTTGATTAGATTATTTGTTCTTTAGGTGTTGAGTTTGGTAAGTTCTCTATAGATTTTGGATACTATCCTTTATCTGATATGTCACTTGCAGATATATTCTCCCATTCTTTAGATTATCTTTTGGTTTTGTGTTCTGTTTCCTTTGCTGTGCTGAAACATTTTATCTTAATGAAATCCCAGTAATTCACTTTTGCCTTTGGAGATTGTGTCTAGCAAGAAGTTGCTGTGGTGAAGATCACAGAAGTTGCTTCCTATGTTCTCCTCTAGGATTTTGATGGATTCCTGTCTCACATTTAGGTCTTTTATCCATTTTGTGTATGGTGTAAGGAAATGGTTCACTTTCATTCTCTCATGTGGCTGTCCAATTTTCCCAACATCATTGGTTGAACAGACTGTCTCTTTGCCATTGGATATTCTTTCCAGTTTTTTTGAAGATTGACCATAGAGTTGAGGGTCCATTTCTGGATTCTCTATTCTGACCCATTGAACTATGTGTCTGTTTTTGGGTATGTACTATACTGCCCTGATGATTAGAGATTTGTAATAGAACTTGAAGTCTAGAATTTTGTCACCACCAGCTTTGGTTTTCCTTTTCCAACATTCCTTTGGCTATTTGGGATCTTTTCTGTTTCCATAGAGATTTTAGGATTATTTGTTTCAGTTCTGTGAAAAAATTTGATGGTGTTTTCATAGGGATTACAAGGAAGTTATAGATTACTCTAGGTAGCATAAACATTTTAACAATATTTGTCCTTCCAATCCATGGTATGGAACGTTTTTCCATTTTTTTGTTTTTTCCTCAATTTCTTTTATGAGTGTTCTATAGTTTTTGGAGTACAGATCGTTTACCTCTGGTTCAGTTTATTTAAGGTATCTTATGGTTTTGGATGCAATTGTAAATGGGATCTACTCCTTAATTTTTCTTTCTTCTGTCTCAGTGTATTGAAATGCAACTGTTTTCTGTGCATTTCTGTGCCACTTTGTTGAATTCCTATCTGAGTTCTAGCAATTTTGGTGTGGGGTATTTTGGGTTTTTCACATGAATCATCATATATCTGCAAAGAGTGAGATTTTGACTTCTTTACTGATTCAGATGTGTTTTATTTCTTTTTATTTCTGATTGCTGAGGCTGGGCATTTAAGTACTATGTGGAAGAGTAATGGCAATACTGGACATCCCTGTCATGTTCCTCAGGGAAAAAGGCCTTCAGTATTTCCCCCACTGAGAATGATATTTGTTGTGGGCTTTTTGTATATGGCTTTTATGATATTGAGGTATGTTCCCTCTATCCCTACACTGTGAAGACTTTTAATCAACAAAGGATGCTGTACTTTGTCAAATGCTTCCTCTGCATCTACTAAGAGAATAATACGGTACTTGTTCTTTCTTTTATTAATGTGGTGTATCACACTGATTGTTTTGCAGATGTTGAACCATCCTTGAAGCCCAGGAATAAATCCCACTTAATCATGGTGAATAATTCTTTTAATGTACTGTGGCATCCTATTAGTCTTGGTGAGAATTTTGGCATCCATGCTCATCAGGGATATTGGTCTGTGATTCTTCTTTTTGGTGGAGTCTTTGTCTGGCTTTGGGATCAAGGTAATGCTGGCTTCATAGAATGAGTTTGGAAGTTTTTCTTCCATTTCTATTTTTGAAACAGCTTCAGAGGAATAGGTATTAATTTTTCTTTAAATGTTTGGTGGAGGATGCCTGGGTGGCTCAGATAGTTGAACACCTATCTTTGGCTCAGGTGATAATCCCAGGATTCTGGGATCCAGCCTTGTGTCAGGCTCCCTGCTGGGCTAGAAGCCTGCCTCTCCTTCTCCCTCTCCTGCTCCCACTGCTTATACTTGTCTCACTCTCTCTGTCAAAATAAGTAAATAAAATAAAATCTATAAATAATAATAATAAAATAAATAAATAAATAAATAAATAAATAAATAAATAAATATTTGGTAGAATTCCTCTGGGAACCCATCCAGTCTGGACTCTTGTTTGTTGGGTGATTTTTCACTACTTATTCCATTTACTTGCTGGTATCATTCAGGTTTTCTACTTCTTCCTACTTCTGTTTTGGTGTGTATACATCTCTAGGGATGCATTGATTTCTTCCAGATTGCCTAATTTGTTGGCATATAGTTGCTCCTAATATGTTCTTGTAACTATTTGTATTTCTGTGGTGTTGGTGTGATCTTTCCTCTTTCCTTTGTGATTTTACTTTGGGTCCTTTCTCTCTTCTTTTTGACAAGGAAGACCAGGGGTTTTTCACTGTTATTAATTTCTTCAAAGAACCAGATCCTAATTTCCTAGAAAGGAAGCAAGCAGTGTTCTACTGTTCTTTTTGATTTGTTTCATTAATTTCTGCTCTAGTCACTATTAATTCTATTCTACTGCTGGGTTTAGGCTTTATTGTTTGTTCTCTCTTCCACTCTTTTAGGTATAAGATTAGCATATATATTCGAAAACTTTCTTGTTTTTTGTTGAGAAAGGCTTGTATTGCTATATACTTCCCTCTTTGGACGAACTTTGCTTTTTCCCAAAGGTTTTGAAGAGTTGTGTTTTTATTTTCACTTCTTTCTAAGAAAGTTTCTTCTTTAATTTCCTGGTTGACTCATTCATTCTTTAGTAGGATGCTCTTTAGCCTCCATGTATTTGAGTTCTTTCCAAATTTCCTCTGTGATTGAGTTCCAGTTTCAAAGCATTGTAGTCTGAAAATATGCAGGCAATGATCCAGTCTTTTTGTATTGTTTGAGACCTGATTTGTGACCCAGTATGGGATCTATTCTGGAGAATGCTCCATGTACACTTGAGACAAATGTGTATTGTGTTACTTCAGGATGGAAATCTTTGAATGTATGTGTGAAGTCCATCTGGTCCAGTGTGTCATTCAAAGCACTTTTCCTTGTTGATCTTTTGCTTAGATAATTTGTCCATTGCAGGGAGTGGATGTTAAAGTCACCTGCTATTATTGTATTATTATTGATGTATTTCTTTAATGTTGTTACTAATTGGTTTATATAATTGGCTGATCCCGTGTTAGGGGCATAAATATTTATGATTGTTAGAACTTCTTGTTGATTATACCCTTTAAGTATGATACAGTGACATTTCTTATCTCTTATTACAATCTTTAGTTTGAAATCTAATTTCTCTGCTATAAGGATTGCCACCCCAGCTTTCTTTTGTTGTCCATTAGCATGAAATGGTTTTCCACCCCTGTACTGTAAATCTGAAGGTGTCTTTGGGTGTAAAATGAGTCTCTTACAGACAGCATATCAATGGGTCTTGCTTTTTTATCTAATCTGATACCCTGTGTCTTTTGATTGGGACATTTAGCCCATTTACATTCAGTGTAACTATTGAAAGATATGAATTTAGTGCCATTGTATTCCCTGTCCAGTCACTGTTTCTGTATATTGTCTCTGTTCCTTTCTGATCTATTTTACTTTTGGACTCTCTCTTGACTTAGAGGACCTTTTCAATATTTCTTTTAGGGCTGGTTTAGTGATCACAAATGCTTTTAGTTTCTGTTTGTCCTGAATGCTTGTTATCTCTCCTTCAATTTTTATTTTTTTTTAAGATTTATTTGACAGAGAGAGATACAGCAAGAGAGGGAACACAAGCAGTGGGAGTGAAAGCGGGAGAAGCAGGCTTCCTGCAGAGCAGGGAGCCCAGTGTGGAGCTAGATCCGAGGACCCTGGGATCATGACCTGAGCCAAAGGCAGATGCTTAATGACAGAGCCACCCAGGTGCACCTCTCCTTCAATTTGAATGACATCCAAACTGGATAAAGTATTCTTGGCTGCATATTTTTCTCATTTAGCACCCTGAATATATCATGCCAGTCCTTTCTGGCCTGTTATGGTCTCTGTGGTTTGGTCTTCTGCCAGTTTAATGTTTCTACCCTTGTAGGCTACAGATATCTTGTCCTGAGCTGCTTTCAGGATTTTTTCTTTGTCTCTGTGATTTGCAAGTTTCAGTAATTCATGTCAGTGTGTTGACCTATTCTTATTGATTTTGAGCGGAGTTCTCTGTGCCTGTTGGACTTGAATGCCTGTTTTCTTCCCCAAATTAGGGAAGTTTCTGCTACAATTTGCTCCAGTATACTTCTGGACCCCCCCCGCCCTCGCTCCTTTTCCTCTTCCTCCAGGGCCCCAGTTATTCTGGTATTTTTTGACTTTGTAATGTCACTTATCTCTCAAATTTTCCCCTTGTGATCCAGTAGTTGTTTATTTCTTAGCTATTTCTCAGCTTCTTTATTCTCCATCATTTTGTCTTTTATATCACTAATTCTCTCTTCTGCCTCATTTTTCCTAGAAGTTAGAGCCTCCATTTTTTATTACATCTCATTAATAGACTTTTTGATTTTTACTTAATTAGATTTTAGTTCTTTTATTTCTCTAGAAAGGGATTCTCTAGTGTCTTCTATACTTTTTTCAAGCCCAGGTAGGAATTTATAATCATTATTCTGAACTCTAGTTCTGACATCTTACTTATCTCCATACTGATTAGGTCCCTGACTTTCAATACTTATTCTTGTTCTGTTTTCTGAGGTGAGTTTTTCCATCTTGTCATTCTGTCCAGAGAAGAATAGATGAACAAGAGTACTAAAATGGGAACAGTGATGCCAGACAAATATACACTAAACAAATCAGAAGAGACCTGAAAATGGAAAACAAAACAAAACAACACATTAAAGTTTTTAAAAAGGGAGTAAATATAATGAGAGAGCTGAAGAGAATAGAGCAATATACTGGATCCTGTGTCTATTTTGGTGTTTTGTTGTTTTTTTTTTTCAAACTAGATCCCAAAATTGTAAAGAAAGAAAACCTTATATATGTAAAGAAATGAAATTAAATACAATGAAAGGATAGAATGTAAATGTAAAAATGAAAATTAAAAGAGGGAGGGAAAAGTAAAAAAGAACAAAAAATAAGGAATATAAGCAGTTAAGCAGAACAGAGCAATACACTATATCCTGAGTGTGTTTTGGTCACTTTGTTAGATGAAACTACAACACAAAATGATAAAAAAAGAAAAACATATGTAAACAAAATTAAAATAGAATACATTCAAAGGATAGAATGTAACTGTAAAGATGAAAATTTTAAAAGCTTAAAAAAAAAGTAGGAAAAGAAAATGAAAGTGAATATGATTAGGCAGGTGAAAAGAACAGAGCCATACACTAGATTCTGGGTTTATTTTGATCTGTTCCTTAGAAGAAACCACACTCCAGGGGCACCTGGGTGGCTCAGTGGGTTAAAGCATCTGCCTCCAGCTCAGGACATGATCCCAGCGTCCTGGGATCGAGCCCCGTATTGGGCTTTCTGCTCAGCATGGAGCCTGCTTCCTCCTCTCTCTCTGCCTGCCTCTCTGCCTACTTGTTATCTCTGTCCGTCAAATAAATAAATAAAATCTTAAAAAAAAAAAAAAGAAAGAAATCACACTCCAAATTGTAAAAAAGACAAATGTATATACACATGTATTTTATTTTTGTATATATATATTTAATATAATATATACATTTATTTTTGTATGTATATGAATAATATTAAATAAAATGAAAGTATAGAATGTACTTTAAAAATGAAAATTAAAGTAGATTTAAAACAAAGAGTTATTAAAATATGAAATTGGTTGAAGATGGGAAGAGAAAAAAATTAAAATTGAAAGACTAAAGAATCATGGGAAAAAAAGAAATGAATTCAGCATACTATTTTCCCCTAGTGCTAGAGTTTTGCAGTTTTGTGTGATCCATAAACTTGGTCTTAGCCCCATGTTCTTGCTGATCTTCTGGAGGAGGGGCTTGTTGCTTTGACTCTCAAGTGTCATTGCATTGGGTGGAATTGCACCACCCTTGCCAGGCAGCCAGGCTAAATACACTGCTTGGATTGTTTTATGTGGGTTTTGTTCCCTGAAGGCTTTCCACGCCTCTTTAGAGGATGGAATGAAATGTAGCATCCCAATCTCCAGCCCTGGAGCCAAAAGCCCTGTGCTCTAACCCTCAATGATTCCTTAGAGAAAACAGTCCATCATCACTCTTGTCTCCCTGGTTTCCCTCCACATTCCCTGCTCACCAGGCCTGTGACAGAGTGTTTCTATTTCAAGCATGTGACCCTATTTCAAGTCTCCAAACCCTGTAGACTCCTGCAGCATGCTGCTATGCCACTCCTCCCAAGGGAGAAAGGGGAGTCTTGCCAGTTCTGCCACTGCTTTTTGGGTCCCTGCTAAGAGAGTGGTCCCAACAATGCCACAGTCTGTGGTGTATGGCAACCCTGAACTGATTGCAGCTGGCTTCCTAGCTCCAATGCTTCAGTACTCTGCCACACCTAGGCATCCTGAGACCACACCACACTGTCCCACCTTGGATTCTGCCTTCCTTTGGCACCTAAGCACTCTTTAGACAGGGATATTCCTCACTGGAGCTGATTTCTAGGAAGTTCTTATTTTGTGCTCTTGTGCTATGTGACTTTGTGGTAGCCAGCTTACATAGGCTCCCTGCCACCAGGTTTACTTCTAATACATCACTTCAGATTCACATTTCCACACCTTCTACCTTGCAGAATGTGGCCTCTTTTATATTTCTAGACTTGCAGTTATTTTCTTAGATCTGTGGTGGGGTTCCCAATTGGTCAGAATGATTTGATAGCTATCCAGCTAAATTCCTGGATCAGAGGAAAATGAGGTCTCCTCCTCTGTCATCTTGGACTCTCACTACACACTCTTAATTGCTAATTCCAGTTAGAATTTTGAGTAATATTAATTGGCATTTGAAAAATATGAATGCTTAAAGGATCAAATGAATATAAACTCAAAAATGTCACTTGGAGTTTTAATACCTATAATTACTCTATACAAAGTTATAGAGATAAAGGAATGTTTGTTTTAGGAGAAAAAGATGTTCATGGGTTAAATATACGTAAATGGTGTTTTTCAGTCCTCACAAACCACTGAATAAGCAAACAGAGTAACAATTATGCAAATTCTGATTATCAATTATTATCCTTTCCAAGTGGTAAGACTATAAATGTTGGAACTTTTAAAAGCCTTGTTTATTTGAGAGAGAAAAAGTTGGGGGAAAGTGTGAAGAAAGAGATAGAATCCTCAAGTAGACTCCATGCAGAGCATGGACCCTCCCTACGTAGGGCTGGATACCAGGACCTGGAAATTGTGACCGAAATCAAAATCAAGAGTCAGATGCTTAACTGACCAAGCCACCCAGGCATCCCAAGTATTGGATTTTTTAACGTATTTTTAGATTGGAATAAACAGAAATAGAGCAGAAACAGGGCTTCACTGCAAAATTGCTTGGATTTCGATTTGAAAAGCTGTTACTTGGGATCACTCTTGTGAAGAAATGATTTTCTTTTTAAAGTAAACACAGAAGCTATTTACTTAAGGTGAATCTATTTTCTGGAGGGATTAGCTCCAGAACACCAGTCTCTATTAGCTAAAATGGGAAAGCTTTTTATAGGAAATATATTGGCCACATCCCTATACACTGAGCTAGAAAAATAGTGAATAACAAAATAAGAAGGAGAATATAATGAATCATACAGAATAAGAATACAGGCGAGTTGTGAAGTGTGAATTTTGTGGACAAGGAATGATCAAGACAGCTTCCAAAGGCTGAGGATCTTTTTTCTGCAAAATTAAGTCCATAAATATCTATTGCTTTCCAGCAGACCTGATTAAATAATGGGAAGGCAATAGGTTTAGCGTTAAAGAATTAAGGATTATGCCACTCTTGACTATTTGTTCTCCTCCTCATTGTAGCAATATAAACTACAAGGAAGGTAAGGCAGTGTGACTGTACAACGGCATGGTGCATTGTCTGTACTGACATGATAAAAGTCTGAAGTAATTCATTGTTTTTCAGTGGTTAAGTCCATTTTCACCTACCAGCAGGGCATAACGTTTCCATTAATACACATTGGTACATGTTCTCAACAATGATTGTTACTGTCAGATTTTTTTCTCATACCCATTTAAAAGGTGTAAGGTAGTATTTCATTTTGATCTTAAGTTACATTTTCTTAATTACTAATGAGGTTGAGTGTTTAGTGTTCTATTGTATTTCTTTCCAGGAATAAATAACTGTTCAATTCATTTGCCCTATATCTCCCCTTTTGGGTCATCCTTTTTATTCATTTCTAGGAGGATTTTGGATCTTTATCTAAATTTATTGTGTTGCTTTCATTGATGGCTTCTTTTTGGCTTTCTTCTCACCCCCCTATATTTCTTTTGCTTTGAAACAGCACATTCTTCTATTTTCCCCATCCTCCCAGCTCTCTTTGCTTTAATATAAGGTCAAATGATAATTATAAAAATCCTTTATTAACTCAAGGAAATAATGTTTCAAAGGATTGAAAATGATTCTTCCATGTTTTTAACAACAACAACAAAAATTGTCAAGAAATTCCAACTTTAAATCTACAATGAAGACTTGGAAACTTGAACTATAAGGGTAATGCTGCGGAGTACAAGTACAATATCATTACAACTTGTTTGATTTATGTCTCAGTAGAAATAGACCACTCAAATAGTTTTAGTATCTTGTCTAGCTAACTTACAGTTGAGGTAAGTAAATCGTGTAATTTTAGAAATGATAAGTAGTCCAGAGTAGTTTTGTAATAATGCCTAACCTGGGTAAAATGTTTAGCATGGTGTTGGGAATGTTGGTAGTGTTAAATAATGGTAGTAATGATTACTTTTATAATTATCACTGTTATCATCTGAAAATCTTTAAGTAAATACAAAGGAGTATTTATCCAAATTATGATTATCAATTATTGTCTTCTCCAAGTGGTAAGAATTTAAGTGTTGGATTTCCTAAAGAGATTGATTTATTAGTAGAGAAATAGAGAATGGGGGAGTTCTAGAGGAAGAGGGAGAATCCTCAAGTAGACTCTAAGCTGAGCAAGGACCCCCATGCAGGGGTGGATCCCTGGCCCCTGAAATTGTGACCTGAGCCAAAATATTTTTGTAATGGAATAACCACAAACCATACATCTGGGAATACTCCAAACATATAGATATGAATAAGTCTCATACCCAGTTTAGTTTATAGGTCAAATGTGGCCAAATTGGGATGTATTTTCTGATTACATGAGAAAACTAAAAAACTAAAAATTATCCTGTGAATCCATATGCTGATTTATCAGTCTCTTTATGGCATTCCTAATGTCTTTATTTCTCAGTGTGTAAATGGCTGGATTCAGGAGAGGTGTGATTACTGTGTAAAACACAGCAAGAAACTTGTCCATCCAAGTGATGTTAAGTGGCCACAGATAGATGAAGATGCAAGGTCCAAAGAATAGCAACACCACTGTGATGTGGGAAGTACAGGTAGAGAGTGCTTTTGATGCTCCGTCCTTGGAGTTTAGACGGACAGTTAGGAGGATATAGGTGTAGGACATCAGTAAGAGAATGAAGCAAGTTGTTGCCAAGATCCCACTGTCAGCGTTTATCAACATTCCTAGAGTATGTGTATCCATGCAGGCCAGTTTGATCACCAAAGGGATATCACAGAAAAAACTGTCCACTATTCTGGATCCACAGAAGGGCAGATCTAAAATCATGGCTAATTGGCTCATGGCATGCACAAAGCCAATGATCCATGATATCAAAACTAACCAGATGCACTTCTGTCTGTCCATGATGCTAGAGTAATGCAGTGGCTTGCAGATGGCCACATAACGATCATAGGCCATTGTCACCAGCAGTACCATCTCTCCACCTGCAAAAAAATGCACACCAAAGATCTGGGTCATGCAACCACCAAAGGAGATGGTTTTATTATCCTTTAGGAAGTCTGTGGTCAGTTTAGGGGTAGTTACTGAGGAAAGGCAGAAGTCCACAAATGAGAGATTGGCTAAGAGGAAGTACATTGGGGAATGGAGATGAGGGTCAGTGATGAATAAGAGCACGACAAAAAGGTTGCCCACAACAGTCATCAGGTAGAGCGTAGAAAAAGGCAGTAAGAGGAAGGTCTGGAGCTCCCTTGAATCACAAAGTCCATGAAAAATGAACTCAGATGCCATAGACTGGTTTGCTTCCTTCATTTTGTACATGGAATTCTAATGGAGCCCAAAGAAAGAGATGAACTAAGAACTTCTAGAATGGAAAAAAAGAATCTCATTAACACTCAGGTACTGAGAGCAGACACCTCCTATTCATGGGCAAAATTCAAATCTTACCATTGTACTGGCTGAAAATTGAAAATAAACTTTTCTTGAATTTATGGATAGATACAGACTTATAGTTAAGATGAGGAGTTAAGTATAGAGGGGTAATTCAAACGCCTTACCTATCAGAATTATAGTTGTCATGGGAATCAAAAATGATTAAAAATCTCAATAGTAAAGTATCATGGAAATAATTTCTCCAAGGCTTGAATTTACCTCCTCTGCAGGGACAATACATAGCTTTAATACATCAGAGTTTCTATCCCCCCAGGGCAATAACTGAATGCTAGCTTTCTGATACAAAAATGCTTCTCAGAAACAAGTCTATTGCTAAGTGGATATGTGTTAGCATACTGAACTGAACAAAACATTCAGAAACTCTGGGGAAAACTGTTAATCAAATGACTTGAGAAAATATAAATTTGTGTTCCAAAAGAGACCCTGGATGCTGACCATGCATTTCTAGTATCAGTATTTCCCTGCATTTGTAATCTCCCCTTGAAAGGATATTTCCACAAACTTACGTATTTCTTGATCTGAGTAACATTGTTTATGAACATCCATTGACTGGTCCTTGGTTCTTCGTGGCAACAGAGATTTCTTTTCTGAGATTGGGTTAAATGGTGGAGATATGAAGGATATCTTACTCCTGACTGTTCTTCTTCGGGGTTCATTGTACCTCAACTATTGACTTATACTGTTTAAATTGATCTCTGTGGAAATACATATATTTGCTATTTTCTATAAGTCAGCAGACCAATTCTTTTTCTCCTTCATTCCTTCTCTTTTTCCATTCTTTCTTTTGTTCTCTTCATTTCTGGATCTTTCTAGCATCGTGTTTTTTTGTTTTTGTTTTTTTTTCAGGCTATAATGTTCAGATTATAGAGTTGACTACATAGCTCTTAATATGTACCAGGTCTGTGTTAAGCACCTTAAAAGCATCTATCTGTTTTGCTTTTCATTTGTCTGTTTGTGTTCCTTCCATAAGGTTTAAAGCACTTTGCAATTCCACCAGCAATGTATGAATTACCTGTTTTTTCCAAGTCTCTCCAATGCAATATTATTGTCATATGATGATGAAAAATGGCAACCCAATGTAGTTTTAATTTCTTATTCTGAGATTAAGCATTTTTCATATTTTTAAGAATCATATACCTCTCCTTTTTTTTGAACTGCATACTCCCTTTATTTATTTATTTATTTATTTGTTTTTTGCCATTTTTCCTACTGTACTTTGTTCTTTCTCTTTCTAAGTTTTTTTTAATTAAAAAAACTGTACACTTTTACTTTTTTTTTAAATAAAAATCAACATGTCCATGTGTCTGTCATCTCATTTTTGAATTCTAATGATTTTATTTAATTTTATGTTTTTATTTTTTTGGTAAGTATATTTAACATGAACTTCATAACCTCACAAACTATCTATGTAGATACACAAATTATCTATTTTTCACATTGTAAAATAAAAAGTAATAAAAGTAGAATATAAAGTGAGGTCTCTTTTAATATAACTTTACTACTAGATAATTGCTTCTGGTGGAAACCTTGATTTTGACAAGTCTAAGAAAATAAATAAGATTGATATTTTAAAAATATTGTATAGAACAAATAATATTTCTGAAGTAATACATTTTGTTCAACAAAAAGGTAACAGAGACATGAATAATTGTAAATGGCTAATAATGATAAGAATGAGATATACAGGGGCACGTGGGTGGCTCAGTGGGTTAAATCCTCTGCCTTTGGCTTGAGTCCTGATCCCAGGGTCCTGAGATCAAGCCCCACATTGGGCTCTCTGCTTGGTGGGGAGCCTGCTTCCTTTCCTCTCTCTCTGCCTGCCTCTCTGTCTACCTGTGATCTCTGTCTGTCAAATAAATAAAATAAAAAATAAAGAGAAAGAATGAGATATACAGGTTCACATTAAAATTAATCAGTATCATTGTTTGATTTTATTTATTTATTTGAAATATTTTATTCATTTGACAGAAAGAGAGAGATCATAAGTAGTTAGTCAGGTAGCAGGGAGGGCAAGCAGGCTTCCTGCTGAGCAGAGAGCCTGATGCAGGGCTAAATCCCAGGACCCTGAGACCATGACCTTAGCTGAAGGCAGAGGATTAACTGACAAGTCTCCCAGGTGCCTCTCAATGTTTAAGTTTAAATTTTAGGCACTTTGGCCTATTAATTTTTTAGTGAAGCATTTCTCCATTTGCTACTTTGAGGAAAGACAAAACAAGTAAAATCCAAAAGGAATTAGAAAATGTCAGGGTAAGTTGGAAGGTTTTTGAGAACCAGTCATCCCCAACCTGGACTTCTGGGAGCATCTTAGAATGTAGATAGGCAGTGCTTTTGTTAGTGTGTGAAATGCTGTTAGGAATTTAGAAGTCCCAGGGATTCGCTGGGAGAGAAAACCCATAATCTTTCCCCTAAGACATTCACTGAATAACACATTCAGAACTCTAAACTCTATAGATAGGTATGAAAAAAAATGCTTCAGGGGAAGAGAAAGAAATAAGTCTTAAAATACTGAAAGACATTAAATGTGTGAGTCAAACATTAGTTGTCCGGGATGTACTTACCTTACACAGATCACCCCTGAAACCAGTTCTTTCCTTGCTTACTGAGAGGGCTTACTCTAGAATCTACCTTACGTGGAATGAAGTCCAATTAAGTTTCTGCCATGAGCAGTATTGGAGGATTGTGTCCTCCTCGGTGTGCCAAGTTTCCACTGTAAGGAGTAGCCTCTGAGCTTGCAGGCTATCCATCTCAGTGGCTTAAATAGAGCCAAGTGTTTGGAAAGACTTTGCCTATCATGCTCTTGGGGATCCTTAACTTCCAGTTCTCCCTGAGGAAAATTTGGGCTTTGAGGGCATCATGCAATAACCCACGCCTTTCAAAGCTAGATCCAAGGTAGTCCAGTTAAATACAAGTAAAAGTGTAAGAGAAGGGGGATCAAAATGTTTAATTACTTTGTCTATGAGGAGGCTATAACTTCCATTCTTTAGCTGTCTATCTACCTTGTCATAAAGTGAACTAAGATGTCAGTTCCAGTCCCACCAGAATCTAGTTGAGTTATGTAGGTGGGCAGGTAGCAAGTAGCTCATCGTTGGCATGTTGCAACTATGGTCATGATTTAAGGGCCTACTTGAACTCACTTCCTTGGATTTCAGAGGGATATTAGGTTTCAGCCTTCACATTCCTTCCTTAAGCCGGTCCTGAACATTAACAGTTTGAGTGTAAAGCATATTAGAGGCATCTCTCTACGTGATAGAGAGATAATAAAAAGATACTTTTGGGGCACCTGGGTGGCTCAGTGGGTTAAGCCTCCACCTTTGGCTCAGGTCATGATCTCAGGGTCCTGGGTTTGACCCCCACATGGGGCTCTCTGCTCAGTGGGGAGCCTGCTTCCCCCTCTCTCTCTGCCTGCCTCTGCCTACTTGTGATCACTCTTTCTCTATCAAATAAATGAATAAAATCTTTAAAAAAAAAAGGATATTTTTCAAGTCATTCATTTACCAAATAAATAATATATGAATATAATCTAACTTAATAAGATTTCAACCATTAAAAAAAAAGGTGTATTTGGAGCAAATAGTGAAGGCCCCCTTCACCTGTGCTCTCGCAGTCTCATGAAATCTTGGAGGTAACAACTACCTGTCTTGCAGTGCTTCCTTCTGTTCCTGTTCCCATCAGTGACGATGACTATACATGTGTCCTTAGAGAATTTTGTCTTTTATCTTGCTTTTTTGTTTGTTTTTACTTTTGATTTTAAATAAATTAGATGTGAAAGGCTATTAATAAAAGGCTCTCATTTCTTTCTTTTTCTCTTATTCCTTACTGGCCCTACCCTTCTATGTCCTCTTTGCTGTCTCATTTTATCCCTTTCAGAGTTTTATTCATTTTTTTCATGTCTAGATCACAAAACATTTATTTGCCCCATGAGCCATTTTGTATCCCAATGTCTAGAGTCCATAACTATCTCAATCTGAGAACATAAAGATTCAACACTTATCACTTGCTTGTCTACTACAACAACTTTCCAGGGAACAGTTCATATAATAATCATGATACCACTTAGATTCATTTATAGAGGAGAAATAGGACAAAGAGGCTAAGTAACTTTCCCAAGCCTTACAAATGTTAAGTGAAAACCAATCAGAAGTGCTCTCTGGGAAAGGATGCTGGTTTAGAGGAAAGTTTGAGGGAGTATATGCTTACAAGAAACTTGAAAAAACAAAAATAAAAACCTTTGTAATGCTTTACTCTTAGAGCACTCTTGTTTTCTTTCCTTTCCTGACTATTGTTTACTTGAGTGTTTTCATTTCTGGAATCTCATTTAGCTGTATACTTATGATTTCTTTAGCTTCCTACTTTTCCAACTCTTCCCTGTCCACTCTTTCTGCCACTATTTGGCTCACACATAATGGGCACATTCAAGGATTAATAGCAGTCAGAAGGATGCCAATTTGAGACTTATTAAGAACTACAAGGTCATGGGGTGCTTGGGTGACTCAGTGGGTTAAGTCCACTGAGCCCTTTGGCTCTGGTCAGGGTCTCAGGTTCCTGGGATTGAGCCCCACATTGGGCTCTCTGCTCAGCAGGGAGCCTGTTGCCTCTTCTCTCTCTGCATGCCTCTCTCTGCCTACTTGTGATCTATCTCTCTGTCAAATAAATAAATAAAATCTTAAAAAAAGAACTAGAAGCTCATAATGCAAAAGGAAATAATGACTGTAATCAAGCATTCAACAAGTTTGAAAAGTACAAGAACATATAGGAGACTTCTGGTTTCTGTCTGACAGGTAAAGAGCTTATAATTTGTTACTTTTATTTTTACAAGAAACTGAATTGCTGAAAATCATTTCCCTTTTTTTTGTACCCGCAAAATAACTGAAATCATAAGGCAAACTGCCACTTTGAAACCTAGAGAGAAAGGCATATTCAGAGAGACCCAAATTAAGCCTGCTTAACTGGAGAAGCCGCCCCTGGAGCAGTGAAGTTGTAGGGAAACTTGATTAATAATTTTGGTGATTTGTTGTAAGCTTGAATGTGGAGTAGCATAGGAAATTTTGGGGGCCACATTTTGGGATGGCACACTTTTGGGGCCTGTCCATCCAAGAACCCTACCAGGTTCTCACTATAATGATTTGAGAAGGATCTTTTTCGCATGGTTACGCCTGAGGAAGGGCAAAGTAAACATTGTGAACTATACTCAGGGTCTTTTCTATAATTAGGAACAAGTGAAAGACCTTGTCAGAGCACAACTTTAAAACCTTTCACAGGTGAGTAAGGAAGTTTTTCCAGGCCAATTTTTTTTTTTTTTTTTTTGTTTTTGTTTTTGTTTTAAGTCTTCATGGGCTAACCAACATAGTCAAAAGGGGTCAGGGCTTCAAAATGATGTATCTGGAAGGAAGTAGGAGGCAGAAGAATTAAATGAGCTACATCACTGAGAAATAACCTTAAAACACAGATCCACTAAAGGATGGTAATCTAATACCAGAAAATTATAGAATGTTCCCTTGCTCTTGTAGTATATCACAATATAATCAGGGCTCCAGTATAGTAACAACAGATTACAGCTAAAAGAATTGCATGTCACAGATTCTCTGAGGAAAAATGTGTAGGGAGGCCCAGTGTCAAGAGGATAATAAAACAAATGCACTAGAGCTATTTGGCCTCAACATAGCCAAGGAATGAAGGAATGAGCTTCATGATGCCCGTATTTAAATGTAAAGAGAAAGAGAATGAAAAAGAAAGCAGAAGAGAACAACCGAAAATTGTGGGACAATAAAAAGAAATGTTGTGTATGTGTTGGTGGGCCAAACAGAGAAGAAAAAAAGAACAGAGCAGAAAAAATACTTGAAGTAATAATGGGTTAGAACTGTCAAAACATAATAAAAGAACCCTAGATCCAGGGAGTCAAGAGAAGACCAAAAATGATAAATACAGAACAAAACAAAAGCCCCACATGTAGGCTTATCAAATACAAATACAGAAATTAAAAAACAAAAAAGAAAAATCTTGAAAGAAAGAAAAGGTGGAAAGGACATCATACCAATCACAATGAGCTTCTTGTTAGAGCCATGCGAACAAAAAGAGTGGAGTGGAATTCTATAGCCAGTGAAGTCATCCTTCAAAGTAAAGGAGAAATAACAAGTTTTAAAGACAAAAATTGGAGGATTCCATTATCAGAAAAGCTATCCTGAAATAAATGCTTTAAAAGGTTCTTCAGGCAGCAAGAAAATGAAAGAGTCCAGAAACTTGCATATACATTTAAAAAATGAAAGGCACTGGAGAAGGAATAAGTGATAGAGTGAAATGTTTTTCCTTATTCTTAACTAATTTAAGAATAACTCCCCTCCCTCACCTTTTAAGGCAATAGATGTAATAATGTATGGGTGGTTATAACATGCAGATGTATGAATGGTACTAGTGTCACAAAGGTACAAAGGGAAGAATTGAGAATATTGTGTTATAAGGTATGTGTAGTACATGTGAGACAGTATAGTATTATTTGAAAGTGCATTTAGATTAGTTACAAATGTATATTAAGTCTAGGGGAACTTCCAAAGATTTTTTAAAAATATAATTTATATGGTAAGAGAGGAGATAAGTGGCATCAAGAAAAAATACATTTTTACAAATTTTGCTCAAACACAACTAAAATTTTTAAGTAATCTGTATCATAATAATAATGATAACGTAGTCATCAGGACCTTTAGACTGTGGTTAAAATATTGCTTAGAGAAAATTTTATAGCTCTTCAGCTTTTAACACAAACCAAGTGAGAATGAACAAAATATTATAATTTTTTTTAACTTTGTAATGTAAGTGATGGATAGGATAGTAAACCCAAGCAACATGGCAGAATATAATATATAGAAAAGTAAATATTAATCAATTTAAAACCAAATTCACGGTAAAATCAATGAGTAAATCCAGAATAATTTCTTTGAAGAAAATATGGTAATTGAAATATTAGCTAATAGCTTTAAATAAAGAAAGCATAACTTCATAGTATTTTAATTGAGGATGAAGAAATCAACATAAGCACAGAGGAAATTTAAAAATAATATTTATTTTAAAAAATGAACTTGAAATACAAAATTAATTTGGAGAAAGTATTTATTACCACAAGTAACTCTAGAAATTATTTAAAAAGGAAATCAAGCAGACCAATTATACCAGGAAAACACACGCAAACCAATTCCCAAATAAGCACAGCTCTTCTCCAAAATCAAGACATTTCAAAAGTGTGGGAAGACTACCAATCCAACAGTGAAACAGTGTGGTTCTAATGTGGGGGCTAGATAAAGTCTGAAAGTCTTATGAAAAAGACAGATACAGTGTAACTTTTTTTCTGTCCTCTTTGGTAATTCACATCTTGTCTTTCAATTTACAGCTGGATTATTAGCAATCTTTCCCTCATGCCTCTACTTCTGTTACTATATAGCTACTTAGAATACTGTGCACTTAGGCTTTAATCTTTCTTCTACAGCCTTTGCATTTAAATATCATTTATATCTATAGCACAGTTCCCTACCTGATTTGAAGGCCCTTCCAAACATGTTACGTTTTGTAGGAATTTTAGATATTAATGTCTTACTTTTGTTAGGGTACGGAATCGACCACCCCTCAATTAGACAGAGAACACTCTCGATAATGCAAGTCACACAGCGAGGTTTATTTCCAGCTAGCTGGGGTCCAAGTATCCGCCTGGCGCAGCGGGTTTCAACAAGGACCCCGAGCACTCAAAGCCAAGGGTTTATATAGCATTTTCAAGGCACTTTCCCATAGCTACATACATATCTTGTGCCCCACTTTGATAGTTTAACTTTGTTTAATCTTTTGCCACCCCAGCATCACCCTGGCGCCATCCTGGCGGTTAAGTGAGATTTAAGTTTAGAAGAAATTTAACTTTATTTACATTTCCTTCTGCCTCAGCCTCCCTCAGTTTTATGGTGGGGAGGGCCACCTTAGGCCTTGAGGAACTGAGCCATTTGTCTGTGGAAACTGGGCCATTGAAGAGATAGCCCTTTTTGTTGTAAATCACCAGGACATTTGCAAACCAAGGGAGATTCCTGTCTTGCAGGATTGTGATCTCTGCAAGTTAACTATTTGTTTTTCTTTAACATTTGGTCCCTGTGGTGCCATTGCCTAACCGCCCTGGTGGTATATGATTAAGTTGTTTCTTAGGTTCTAGCTACTTTCTCTTATCTCAAATTACATGAGCAGTGTGGGCTGGTTAGGGACGCTCAGTAAAATGGCTTCCCCGCCTTCAGGATGGCCATTCTTATGCTAACCCACTCTTACAGTGCAAGGTGCCGGCTTTTGCTTTGCCAAGATGGCTGTACTTATATCAGGGCTAGACTCGAGGTGGGTACAGCCTTGTTTTTCTTGGCCTTCACAGCTGGAGCTGGTTTCTGGGACTTGTTTTTAAGTCCCTTGGGGGAAGGGGAGCAGGGACAGTTTAAGGGTTAAACAACAAAGTTATTGTTTAACTTCAATGGAAGCCTCTGGCTAAAATAGAAATATAAAATAGGTCCTTACAGTTTCCTGGTTTCCCAATTTACCAGGTTTAGTTCTTAGAAAAATTTCTTAAAAATAATTCCACAGGGAAACCTGGGTGGCTCAGTGGGTTAAAGCCTCTGCTTTCAGCTCAGGTCATGTACCCAGCATCCTGGGATTGAGCCCCGCATCAGGCTCTCTGCTTGGCAGGGAGCCTGCTTCCCTTCCTCTCTCTCTGCCTGCCTCTCTGCCTACTTGTGATCTCTGTCTGTCAAATAAATAAATAAATAAAAATAATTCCACAATATATGTAGTATGATTTCCTTTTGTATCTAAAAAAAGGATGTAGTGTATATGCATAGAAAGTTTTTCAAGGGATGCAAAAGAACATACTCCGCAATGATTACTTCTGGGAAACTGGAGAAGAACCAAGGAATTTAACACTCTTTCATATTTTTTGAAATTCTTTTATCACATATGTGTAAATATTGATTGAATAAGCTAGACAGATATTTAAAAATATTTTTAAAGTAGGGGCACCTGGGTGTCTCAGTCTTGGTGAAGCATCTGACTCTCTATTTTGGCTGAGGTCATGATCTCAGGGTCCTGAAGTCCAGCCCCACATCAGCTCCATGCTGTGCTCAATGGGAAGTCTGCTTGAGAGTCTCTCTCTCCCTCTCCCCCTGCACCCACCCCCCACATTCAAATAAATCTCTCTCTTCAAATAAATAAATACATCTTTAAAATACATATATTTTAAAGTAACATATTTTCATCTCAGTTGGATTCTGGACATAATGTAGGGAAGCCACTTTTACAGTAGATATTTCAGGAATATTTTCAGCTCAATAGACAATAAAATTTTTCCTTTCAATAGACAGGAAAATTTTCAGCTCAATAGACAATCACAAAATTATGAAGACCTTAAATCATGAAAGCACAAGTCTAGCCTCCATAGAGAGTATTCTAAACTTAGCACGAGATGTTAACATGCAGAAACATTTTTGTTGTTAACAAGCAGAAAATAGTCAATAAACATTAGTGACTTAAAGAATGAACCCATGCATCCACTTCCATCGATTGCATTTATTTATAAGCATTCCTTTGACATTTCTCACTCTAAAAGGCATAAGTGTGCATGGAGCATTATGTTTAGGGATGCTTTCACAACTTAATACTAACTAATTCATTCAGTCAAAAAATATGTTTAATATTGTTAGGAATCGGTTGGACAGTAAGGTGGTCAGGGCCAGGGCTCCAACAAGAAAACATAGAGTCAGGACAGCTAAGACAAAATAGATCTACCGTCTTGTTTTGCAGCTTTGATAAGACCATTAGCACGTGAGCATTAACCATAGGTAGACGGTTGCTAATCAAAACTCTGACTGGCATGTATTAGCACAGCCTGGTTGCTTAAGACAGTTTTGCAAAAGAACTCATAAAGACCCTAGACTTGGAAACTCCAGTGGCAACCTTTTTGGGTCCTCTCCCTCTTTGGGAGCTTTGTACCCAATAAACTTTGCTTTGCTGCCCACCACTCTTTGCATGGTCTACCTCTTCATTCTTCAAAGCTGTATGACCAAGAACCATGAGCACTAAAGGAAAAATCATGAAACAATATCGTAGACATCAAATAATTGGTTTATCAACCAGGTCTTCTACTTTTTTTTTTTTTGTAGTATTGAATGGGTGGATTATAAGACTGCCATTTAGTTAATCTGACAAATATTTAAATCGGTGATTATTGAAATGTATTTTTTTGTAGCTCAACAGTAATGAATAAAGAGTAAATTACTCTTCAACTACTGTTTTATCATAAATGTATATTCCAAATTAGTCATTAAAGGAAGTTATATTGGGACACCTGGGTGGCTCATTTGGTTGGGTGTCTGCCTTCTGTTTGGGTCATGATCTTGGGGTCCTGGGATCGAGCCCCATGTCAGGCTCTGTACTTAGCAGGCAGCCTACTTCTTCCTCTTCCCCTGCCTGTCACTCTCCCTGCTTGTGCTCTCTCTCTCTGGCAAATAAATAAATAATTTTAAAAATTTTTTTTAAAAAAGAAGTTATATTAATGACTCATAAATCTTTTTGTATGAAAAGACTTTAGAAGTTATCTAAAATAAAAAAAATCTAGTATAATTTTACTCTATGACAATTCTGTCAGATAACTGATTATTAATTTTTGCTCTAATTCTTCTGATGACAGAAATCTCACTCCCTAACTACAAAAATAATTTCATGGAAACTGATATATGTATAGTCTGTTCTTCCATTCTCACAATTAAATTAATTAATTAATTTAAATTTTCAAACAGATTGGGCACTTGGGTGGTTCAGAAGGTTAAGTGTCTGCCTTTAGCTTAGGTCATGATCTCAGGGTCCTCGGATTGAGTCCTGCATCTGGTGCCCTGCTCAGTGAGGAGCCTGCATCTCCCTCTCCCTCTGTCTCCCACTGCTTGTGCTCTTTCTCTGTCAAATAAATAAATAAATAAAACATTTTTCAAAAAATTAAAATTAAAATTTTAAAATTAAAAAATTAAAAAAATTTTTAACAGATTTCAGTTATTTTTCGGGAACTAATTTCTATTATTATTGATGAGGGAGCAGGAGGCTGACTGAGGACAAAGCAAAAGCTGGCACCTTGCACCCCCTTCTCCACCTGCTCCCCTCAGAAATATGTGTAACATTCCTCAGGCACCCCTGACTGCCATAAACAAGAAACAAATAGTTAACTTGCAGAGATTGCAATCCTGCAAGACAGGAGTCTCCCTTGGTATACAAATGTCCTAGAGATCTACAAACAAAGAAGTTACCTTATCAATAGCACAATTTCCCCGAGGCAAATAACTCAGTTCCTCAAGCCCTAATGTCACCCTCCCCTCCATAAACAAAACTGAAGGAGGCTGAGGTAGAAGAAAATGTAAATATAGTTAAATCTCTTCTGAACCTAAATCTCACTAACAAAGACGCTTGATGGTAAGATTGTGACATCCCACCAGGAATCTCCCAACTATCTTTATGTTAATGGCTGGCCAAAAGACAATATTGATCAAGCAGCAAGGCATCTGTATCCCAGCACCTTGTAGGCCCTCTTTAGCATATGAAAGCTCCATTGAAACCTCCCTTCCCCTGACCTTCCCCCAACTGCAAGGTACTGTCATCTCTCACAACCCCTGGCAGCTCTTTCTGCCCAGGGGTCCTGTCCCCGTGATTTAATAAACCACCATTTTGCACCAAAGATGTCTCAAGAATTCTTTCTTGGTCATCGGCTCTGGACCTCAGCCCATCAAACCTCACCTAGGTTCTAGAACTTCATCATTATTTCTATTTCTATTGTATTATTAATTACTCACTTGGTTATTTACTTTGGATAAACATGATTTAAAAAAAATCACATTCAGCTTTATATCCTATCTGTGCCTGTGTTTAAATAATTAATGCATAAAATTTCTCAGCTACTTTTAAACTCTGTAAACTAGACTTTATGAAGAACGTGGTGTAATAGTTAATAAACAAAAAATGATAAATAGCAATTTCATTGACAACAATTAAATTTGGATATTTATTTCAGCTGAAATCATGTGTTTGAAAGTAATTCTTATTCTAAAATTAAATTCCCATGATTAAAGTTGTGTGAGGTTGAATTTTTTACTTATTTAGATTTCTGAACAACATTCTAGGTATTTATCGTGTCTGGTGTTAGGGCAGAATCCCAGAGTTAGGAGAGTTCTCTGCTATCTACTTAAGTGAATCATGTGTTGCAAGTTCTCATTTTCAATCTATCAAGTCAGAAGTATGTGATGAGATATTTGTCATATTGATCACAAAATTTAAAACATACCTAAACTTATTTTTTAAGCTACCTAAATTTATGAACCCCTGTTGATATGCTATAAGGATGACATAAAAGGGAGATAGTATAGTATAGTGGTTAATTTCTTGATCAGACACATCTGGATTTGAATATTGGTTACATAAAATCAACAGGGTGACCTTGGTCAACTTATTTTGCCAGAAACTTAACTTTATTAGAGTGAGAATTCATGTGCAAACTTTCTCACTTAAGCCTTTTTGTTAATATGCTTTACAATAGAAATTTAAAGTGTGCTTACTTAATGTGTTAATAGCTATTCCCTGTTCACTGAGATTAGTTTCACAGGTATCTTATAGCATCCTGCTGCCTGGAAATAGTGATTCTCCTTTAAAGGATTCCCCAAATGTGCTTGGTTGCACAAATATTTATCTTCCTTTAATTTAATTTTACTCTATAAACTCCTATATTCCATCTTTCTTCAGACCATGGGGATTCTAAGGCAGAATTCCCGAGGTGAATGAACTGAGGACTATTAGGTCACCAAAGTATAGTTTGGTCACAGAGAGCTGACATTTTTGCTGGAACAACTCTAATTTACTCCAGTGATATCTCAGTAATAACTACAAAATATCACAAGGATAGGTTTTTAAAATGATACAGGCATTTCTGAAGATACTCCTTTTTAATTTCACTTTCTTGTCTCCATTTTGTTGTTGTTGGGTCAGGTAAGTGAGATAAAATTAAAGTTGATAGTCTTCTGCAATTCCAGAATTATAAGGATACTCTCTCTCCTTTTTATTTCAACAAACATTTTTTGAATACCTCCCAGGTGCTAACTTTTAGCAGAGGAAAATTAAAATTTTGGCTACATGGGTTGTTCTATATGGGTAGATTATACCCTGATTTATGGGAAGAATTTTTTTGTGTGTGTGCCTGGATCATAGCATATTCCAGGAGGGGCCAGAATGACTTGGACAGTGATTATTAGGTACACTGCTTTGGACTGTGCCTTGAAGGTTTTTGAATACTCATTAAGAAAGAGTTGTTGTTCTCTTTCCATGCCCCATACTTTTGGCTCAGATAAATTCTACTGGTTATTTCTATTTATTCAAATTTATTTTATAGAGTACTGAATTTTCTACTCCATTGTCCTTGAAGCTATAAAGAAATCTAAGTGTGACCCTAGAGGTATTCTTGGTTTCATGCTTGTGGAGTTGCAGGTGTAGGTAGGAGTGGGGGAGGAATGAAGATGGTCATATTCTATCAGCCATGTCAGGTTTAGAGAACCCTCCTCTGGAAATAAAAATGTTTTATGTGCGTGAATCTCTCTGGATAAAAATATACTTTTTGGATGAGTTATATAGTGCAGTGCCTTAGAAGATTCATTATTCAAGTGTAGAGAAAGCCATTTGAAGTTTACAAATCAGTGGATTTAAAATAATTAAAGTAATATCTGTACTTTCACAGAAGGCTTGGTTTGTAGAAGGCATCATAACTTGTCTGGTAGATCACAGAATCTTACAGGACACAGGTCAGGACCAGTGAAGAGAGTCCATTAGCAAGATGCAGGGAAAACAGAAATGAGACTTTCAGTGATTTCTCACTGCCCAGGATCACATTGTGTTTCTTTGCAATATGCTTTAATCCTTCTTGTTCTCACAGAATTCATGAGAGGAATACACAGAAACTTGGTTTCCACTGGTCAAAAAAATATAAATTCAGTATGCAAATTTGCTATGGAATTTTCAAACTTTGATTCTTTTCACATTGGACAGACATTAGAGAAATATTCATTTCATGCTTGTAACTTCTTCAAGGGCATGAACTACATATTTGGATATTATTGCATGGATCATAGACTTTTCAGGGGTAGGGAATGTATTCATAGGAAATCTCTTTAAAAAGACTTCTAGAAATATACAAATACCGTCATCAGATAAAAATTCCAAAGAATATATTCTATAATCATTTCAAAGTTTCTGGAAGTGGGGGAATATAAAATAAATAAGTAAACTGACATTAAAAAATAATTTTTCAAAAGACTATTTCAATTGGTCGGATGTCACAAATATCAGTTATTATAAGCATGTCAAAATTAGTTTAAGAAATTTAGAAATCTTTAGAAAATCTAATAGAAATTAGAGTGAAGAGTTGAAAAATGTCCTGTTTGTTTCAGTTATTTCTAATCTGTATTTAAAAAATAAAGAAATTGGGGCGCCTGGGTGATTCAGTCAGTTAAATGGCTGCCTTCGGCTCAGGTCATGATCCCAGGGTCCTAGGATTGAGCCCCATATCAGCTCCCTGCTCAGGTGGGGAGCCTGCTTCTCCCTCTCCCTCTGCCTGCTGCTCTGCCTACTTGTGCTCTCTATCTGTCAAATAAATAAATAAAATCTTTTAAAAAATAAAAAAAAAAAAGTAATAAAGGGAAGACTCATTCAAGGAATTAGAAGATGAAAGTTTGTATATATCCTCATAAACATTTGATCTTCTTGAACTAATCAAGATTAGTAGAAAAAAAAATGAACAGTTTGAAACAATTGGGTAGAGATAATTTTCTATTTACTTTTGATTATTTCACTTTTTATTGGGGAAAAGAAATTTTCACATGCCAAAAATAGCTAACAATATAAATAATTTACAAGAGAAGTATGCACTGAAGCAATTGTAGGTCTCAATAGAAGGACATAGAAAACAAATCCACAGTTCAGGTTAGAGTTTTAAAGATGAAGGAAAATATTCGGTATGTTGATGATGACAGGAATATCACCAGGTTATTGCTTGTGCATTGCCACCAACACTCATAGCTTCTTCTTCTGCTGCTATTTCTACTCCCTGCTTCTTTTAATAATAATCAAAAGCTTCATTAGAAGCAAGTAATGTAGCTCTGAGCTGCAGTGAGGAGTGCTTTAGGATGTGAGGTCTGGGAAATTCCCTGAACTGGCAGGATTCAGAGATTAATGGAAAGATAGGAATTAAAGTTGTTGTGGAGAAATCTGAAACATAACGTAGAGTGCTTCCTGAGAAAAAAGTTAGGGCATAAATATTTAGACAGATAAATAAGCCAATAAATTTAGCCAATAAATAAGAACATAGAACTCACCTGGACACTGAGATACATGCGGGGAATATCAGTGCCAGAGTTCAGGACCAAATCTTGCTGCCTATGCATCCCAAACTCTCAAAGACATGGATTTAGACAGCAGACCCTGAGGGCAGCCTCTTTAGTATGGTAGGTTTCAACAAGACTGCACATTTCTTAGGTCACTTTATATTTTCTGACTTACTGCTGCATGTTATTTTGTGGGAAACGGTGTTAGCTGGAGCCTCTCCTATCAGTTCTTTTTTATTAAAATTAAAATAAGATAGATGTATATGCTTCAGAAATCAATTCTGGATTCACAGTAGTCTTTGAATGCACCTCCCCTTTAAACTTGATGGATTCACTCTCTCGGCTGGTGATAAAGTTACAGGCAGGTTGTGAAGGATTCATTCTCCCTTCCAGATGCTTAATTACATTCCTTGACCATGAAACTAGCCATTTTATGGATAGGATCAAAAATATAAGATAATATATAATAAGAAACTATTATTATCAGATCAGTCACCTGTTCATCCATTTATTTACATACTCACAAACATTTATTGAACAGTTACTATGGGTGAGAATTTGTAAATAAGGTACTGTATCTCTTTATGGAACTCATAGATGTTGTAGGAGTGATATACAGGACAGTGAAAGTGGTATCATAAACATTATGCTTGCACAGCATGACACGAGAACATAAAGGAACAAGGGTCAGTTGCAGCTGGAAGAAAGGAAGCTGTCCTTGAGCAGGTGTTACATGAGTTGTACTTGTGAAAAGCAGTCAGCTGAACATAGGAAGCAAGCAAACTAATGTCAACCAAAACAAGGTCATTCATAGTTCAAGAAAATTGGAGACTATTTATTGGGAATAGGGGAGAATCAAGATACAAGGCTGGGGATAGACAGAGAACAGATCACCTATATGAAAGAGTCCAAACTTTTGTGCAGGAATAAAAGTCACGGAAGGGGTTTAAGCAGAACTCTTACCAAAGTCAGAGGACTCCCACAGACACCTCTCTTTTCTTTTACTCTCTCAGTTGATTACTTCTATTTCTCTTTTCTCCTGTTTGTTTGTTTTTCATCTTTGTCAGTTCCTTCCTTTTCTCTCTCTCTCAGTCTTTTTTTGAGAGAGAGTGAGAGAGCACCTGGGGATGAGGAGAAAGGGCAGAGGGAGAGAGAGAATTGTTTTTTTAGTTTAAGATTTTATTTATTTATTTGAAAGAGAGCACAAGTGGGGTGAGGTGTAGTGTGTGAAGCAGGCCCTCCACTGAGTGGGGTGCCCTATGTGGGACTGGATCCTGGGACCCCAAGTCATGACCTGAGCCCAAGGAAGACACTTAACCTATTGAGTCACACAGGCGCCTGAAGAGAGAATCTTAAGTAGCTTTCATGCCCAGTGCAAAGCCAGCACAGGGCTCAATCCCACAACCCTGAGATAATGACCTGATCTGAAATTAAGAGTCAGATGCTTAACCAACTAAGCCACCCAGGAAACCCCCCTTTTCTTCTCTTATAAAAATCATCTCCCTCCTTAATAAAAAATGTATCACTTATTTGTGGAGCATAACAAATAACATGGAGGACATAAGGAGATGGAGAGGAGAAGGGAGTTGAGGGAAACTGGAAGGGGAGATGAACCATGAGAGACTATAGACTCTGAAAAACAATCTGAGGGTTTAGAAGGGGTGAGGGGTGGGAGGCTGGGGGAGCCAGGTGGTGGGTATTATGGAGGGCACATATGGCATGGAATACTGGGTGTGGTGCATAAACAATGAATTCCCTTATGCGGAAAAGAAATTAATTAAAAAATGTATCTATTATCTCTCTCTCACACACACACACACACACATATCTTCAGAAAAAGAAAGTATTAAAAATATAAATATATAAAGGTTGCACCTCAAGATGGACCCTTTGCTGAGAACTTTTGCTATATTGATAGTTTTGATTTTTGGTGAGGAAGGAGTTGATCACTTATTAGTAAAGTTTTAAGTAATTTTTTCAGTGTTTGTGTTGTGCTTTTTCTTTTAAGATGGTGTACATCTTGAATTTTCACTTTTGTTATTTTTTAATTCTAAAATTTTTAAATTTTAACATAGTGTTTATTAGTTTCACGTATACAATATAATGATTCAGCAATTTTGTACATTATTCAGTGCTCATCATAAATGTACTCTTAATCCCCTTCCTCATTTCACCCCACTGCCCTCCCCACAACTTTCCTGTGGCAACTGAGTCTATTTTTCTGTTTCTCTCTTTTTTTCTTTGTTTTGTTTCTTAAATTCTTAATTTCTCTGACTGACTTGTTTCACTTAGCAGTATATCCTGTAGGTCCATCCATGTTGTTGCAAACGGCAAGACCTCATTCTTTTTAATGGCTTTTTAATGGAATATATATTATTTTCCATTACACACACACACACACACACACACACACACACACTCACACATACCACCACATTTTCTTTATCTGTTTATCTATGGATGGATACTTGTGTTGCTTCCATATCTTAGCTATTATTTAAAAATGCTGAAATACACATATGTACATTAATTTGTAAATATACAAATTTTCTTTGGGTAAATACCCAGAAGTAGAATTATTTATTGGAAAAGTGAGCTACAATACCTGATTCTTGATAGTAGTTGCTCTACGAAGAAGAAGAGATACTGTGGTGCCTTATGATGTAAAACCTATTCACCAGAACCTGGCTTCATTGGTGTCTCCTGTGTGCTTTGTGTGTGCCTGACTATTTTGAGATTCAAAAATAGATCTCCTTCAGTTACCCCAGATACCCCAGGCACTTTTCAAACTGCTGCTTCTATGCTGTATCTTTATTATGCCGGCTATTTAAACTGCAGGGACTGTTTCTATATCCCTCAGGCTCTCCCAGAGCTAAGCCATCTGATTTTTAATGTACCTGGAGTTAAGCCCCATTGATTGTACAAACAGGGAAGTTAAGCTCCAGCGGTTTTCAAAGCGGACCTTATGGGGCTCATCATCTCAGTGCAGGTCCCCACTGCTTGGAGTGTCTGGTGTGGGGTGTTGTCTGATCCTCTCACTTCTCTGTGCCTGTGCTGTCCCTCCTGTTTGTTGTTGTTATCCTCCCAGGAACTTGATTCCAGACCACATTTCTGCCCCTTCCTACCCTTTTTCATGTGGCTTCCTTTCTATGATTAACTGTGGGAAGTCTGTTTTGCTAATCTTTGGGTTATCTTGTTAGTTGTGTTAATGTGGCTGTTATCTTGATGTGTCCATGGGACAGGGAGAGCTCAGAATCCTCCTACTTCATCTTTCCAGAACTCCCCTGGATCTAATCTTCACTTTCGTATTTTCAAAAATCCATGTTTTTCTTTTTTAATTAACAAATGCCAGTTCTTTGTAGAAGGCATCTAAATTGCAGAAAGGTAAAGTCACGTATAATCAATCACATTTTACTATATTAATAATTCTAAAAAGCTAGGCATTCATTCTTTAAGATGTATTTATGTGCATATGCATAGAATCATACTATTGATTCCATTCTGCAAAAATTTTCACTTTAGGTGTCTGTTATGAAGATCTCCGCCATTGTTTTTAATGGCCACATAGTGTTTCATTATATAGCTACAATCTAATTTGATTAAACAATTTGGTATTAATTTATATTTTGGTTATTTACATTTCTTTGTCATTGCTATTGAATACTAGTGCACTGAACAGGTAAATATATATATCAACACTGGGCAAGTAAGCTGTGGCATTTCCTTTTGGTTATGATACTATGAATTTAGCCCTCTGTTTAGGGTTAGGGGTCTCAGGCACCTCTGCTCTTGCCTATTCTTGGACACATTCAATATTTATTTCCACTCTCACCAATCAAGCATAAACATTCCCATCATAAGGACTCCTTTGAGCACACTTGGATTAATCTTTATCTTTTTCTTTTTCCACTTTTGTGTGTGGGTTTGTTTTTGCCAATATGTTAGGAAAGAATGATAAAACAAAACAAGACTTTTTTTAAAAAAAAAATTACATTTCTTTGATTGCTGGTGAGTTTGACTATTCTTCATATTTTTTAAAAAGATTTTATTTATGGGGCGCCTGGGTGGCTCAGTGGGTTAAAGCCTCTGCCTTCGGCTCAGGTCATGATCCCAGGGTCCTGGGATTGAGCCCCGCATCGGGCTCTCTGCTCGGCAGGGAGCCTGCTTCCTCTTCTCTCTCTCTCTGCCTGCCTCTCTGCCTACTTGTGATCTCTATCTGTCAAATAAAATAAAATCTTTAAAAAAAAAAAAGATTTTATTTATTTATTTGACAGAGAGAGAGACAGCAAGAGAGGGAATACAAACATGGGGAGTAGGAGAGGGAAAACCAGGCTCCCCACTGAGCTAGGAGCCCAGTTGTGGGGCTTGATCCCAGGACTCCAGGATGATGACCTGAGCCAAAGGCAGACACCTAATGACAGCCACCCAGGCACCCCTATTCTTCATATGTTAACTAGATTTCTCATTCCGTCCAAGTTTTTATGTGTTTGCTCATTTAAAATTTGGTTTACCATTATATTTAACAACTATTTTCATACATTTTTTTCTAAAAATATATAGAAAATTAAATTTTTGAATCTGAAGGTGTCCATTTTTTTCCTACAGGATTTACTTAAAAAGATTTTTCTCACACAAAGGATTATCTAAAAATAAGCCTATATTTCTTCTATTTTTCTATTTTTATTATTTAAATATTCATTAAAATGTATTTCATACACTGTTGTAAGGTAAGGAATTTAATTTACTTCTACCAAGTTTGGTAAGTTGTGTTAACACCATTTATTGATAAATTAATTCTTTCTGTACTGATTTGATCTGTTCTTTCAATAGACTCTTTATAGATCTCTCTCTTCCCTCTGGATTACTCTGTTACATTCTTTACTTTGCAGCTACTGTCAACTCTTCAAGGTACTAATATTATTTCACTGTTCTCCTTCAGTGACTTTCTATCACTTCTAAGATTTTTTTTTGTTTGTTTAAGAATTTTATTTATTTACTTGAGAGAGAGAATGAAAGCAAGAGAGAGTGTGAGTGGGGAGGAGATGCAGAGGGAGAGGGAGAAGCAGGCTTCCTGCTGAGCAGGGAGCCTGATTCAGGGACTCTGGGATCAAGACCTGAGCCAAAGGCAGACGCTTAACTGACTAAGCCACCCAAGTACCCCCACTTCTAAGATACTGTCCAAATTCTTTACACAGGGTAGAGGACTCTACCTTTATCAGGCCCTTGTTGATCTTCTTTTATTTATTCCAAATTGTTCTGTTTTTTCATGCTTCAGAGTATTTCCCGTGTCTTTCCTCTGGGTAGATCATGCTTCCTACTCTTCACTTTTTAACTACTGTTCATCATTTAGATCTTAGCTCAAATGTCTTCTTTGAGATCATAGTAGATGGCACTGCTATGAGCTCTTATAATTCTCATAGCCCTTTGTTCTTTTCTTCAAATAACTTATTACCATTATAATCATTTGGTTATGTGGTTGTTTAATGCCTAGCTTCACAACTAGACTACAAACTACATAAAGACAGGGTATATATTTGTCATGAGCATACTCTGAAGGCACACACATGAGTTGTGTCCTTCCACAGTGTCAGCTTTATTCAGTCATAAAGCAAAGTTAAATCACAATGATAAAGCAGGTTCAGGATTCCAAACTCAATGACAACACCATATGATTAAACTTGGCTTTTTACACAGCACACAGAGCAGGACAGAAAATCGGCCACACTACAAACAAGATAACAGAGGGGTATAGGAAGTTAACAAACCAAACACAAAGTCAGTCTGGGGTTGCCCATTTGAGGTAAGACCTCCATCTCATCTGGGTCAGCTCCAGCCACTTACTGCTTAAGTTGAAGCAGTGAAGGATTTCAATTCTGTTCAGAGATCAATCGGGCAGAGCTTTCCACGGCACTTGCTTTTTCTAAGTGGTCAGACATAGAGGGGTCAGGTCTGAAGAGTTTGACAGTTAACTGACAAAATCCTTCCCTTTTTAAAGGGATTTAATCAGTTTGGGGTCTCTGCAGACCTCCTCTGGTTCTGCTCATTATCAGTTCTGCGGTGTCAGCTGACGTTTGTCATGGTGATATTTTCTAGTTGTAGTACCTGAACTGCTTCTGTCACTGCTTGATGCAGGCTCCTGCTTGACATGAGGGACCCCACTTTGCTTTGTAGAATATTATACCCCAGAATGTGGCACAGTGCCAGGTACATAGATCTTCATGGTAGCTGCTGAATGAACATTTGTGAAATGAATAAATTTTCTATGACTTTTTCAAAGGAGTTTTGTGACCAAAGTGAAGTTTTTTCTTTAATGTCAGAATTTGAAACCCAGTGACTTCTGTTTCTTTCAGTAGCTCTCATGCATCCCTTTATAATTATTTTTATTTGACCCTTTTAGGTAACACAAAGTCAATGAATAAATCAAATTACTCTTCAGTGTCTGAATTTGTGTTGCTGGGACTTTCTACCTCTAGACCAGTACAGCATTTTCTCCTTGCCTTCTCTACAGTGTTTTATGTAACAATTGTTCTGGGAAATTTCCTTGTTGTGTTTGTAGTGACCTTTGACCCTCACTTACGGTCCCCTATGTACTTCCTTTTAGCTAATCTCTCATTCATTGATTTGTGTTTTTCTACCTTAACGGTTCCTAAGATGATTCATGACCTGTACTCTGGGCACAAAACCATATCCTTTCAGGGATGTGTCATCCAGATATTTGCTCTTCATGTCCTGGGTGGATCAGAGATGGTGCTGCTGGTCGCCATGGCCTTGGATCGATATGTGGCCATATGTAAGCCCCTTCACTACCTGACAATCATGAACCCACAGATGTGCATTTTACTTCTATCTGGTGCTTGGTCTATTGGCTTCATTCATTCAATGGCCCAGTTAGCTTTTGTTGGCCATTTGCCTTTTTGTGGTCCTAATGAGATAGATAGCTTTTACTGTGACCTTCCTTGGTTTATCAAACTTGCCTGCACGGACACCTACAGAATGGAATTTGTTGTTATTGCCATCAGTGGGTTAATTTCCATGAGCACCTTCTTCTCATTGCTTATTTCCTATATCTTTATCCTGGTCACTGTATGGAAATATTCCATACGTGGTGGTTTGTCTAAGGCCTTTTCTACTCTGTCAGCTCACATCACCGTGGTGATTTTGTTCTTTGGACCATGCATCTTTGTTTATGTGTGGCCATTTCCCACTGTGTCAGTGGATAAATTTCTTGCCATTTTGGACTTTATGATTACACCCATTCTGAATCCTGTTATCTACACACTGAGGAACAAGGACATGAAGATGGCAATGAAGAGACTGCATAGTCAACTCCTGAGTCTGAGAATGATTTCCTAAACAACTCTCTGGAACGCAAGTTACTCTTTACATTTTCAAGCAACTTCAAGTAATACAAATGCTTAAATAATTATACAAAATTTGGAGCTGTTTTTTCCTAAAGCCCCCATTTTATTATATTCAGAATAGATCTGTAATTATGAGGGTACGTGGAACCTTCAGGTTAACTCTATTTAATAAATTGTGTGACAACTGAATTAAAGTCCAAAAAAAAGTTTACGGGAAGTTGAAAAAGCACAGATTACCAACTTAGAATCTGTTGAAAGTAGGACCTCAGATATTAATTAGACTCTCTGGATTCAAACTGTTCTATTTAGAGCTAATATACTAAAACTTTTGAGGGAACTATGAAATATATAGCTTTCCTTTCATTTAAACCTGGGATATGAATAATTCAGTTTTGTTTTTTTCTGAAAGACAAAAAAATATATGAGAGAGGATTTAAAACCTGGAGGAAAAGGAACAAAGAGGGAGATGTGAGGTAGACAGAAGTAATAAAGAAAGATTGAGATATGTAGGTGGGAAAACAAGAAGGAGAGCCTCAGAGATAGCATGTTTCATGTATTTGGCCTGTGGCTATTATACTTACCCCTGGTTGCCTCAATTCTATGAACTCAAGCCATCTCCATTTGGCCTGGGGCAGGGGAATATATATATATGTGTATATATATACATATATATATACACATATTTATATATATATGTGTATATATATATATAAAGTCTTTATTTTAAATATATTATATGTATACATATTTATATATATCTTATTTCATAATTTTTGAACTTTTGACTTAATGTCTATGACTCAATCAGCAGACATTCTTTAACTGCCAAGTAGATATTTGATATTATTAAATAAATATATGGCTGGTATTATCGAACCATTACTCTATCCAAATTATTTGTTGACAATTTTTCTCTAGTAGCTAGTCTTGTATAACACTTTTCTTGTTCAGGCTATGGGTCTTAAGTATATATATGTGTGCATGTGTGTGTAGAATCTGTAGAAATTGTGAAACTAATTTAATTTATATTTTGGTTTGATAACAAGAAGACCAAGCCAAATTCACTGCTAGACTTTGAAAGGACTTTACATCCTGAGTATTTGCCGTTGTTTCTGGTTATACATTCAGTAATATTTCACATTTTTCCTGTTCATAATTACTTTGTTGCTTAATATTTATGTTTGTAATGGATTCTTACTAGATACATTAAATTGAAAAGGATAAACATAAAGTCAGATTTCTGAGTGAGGAATCTGCCATACTTTTGATGCTAGCAGGAAAATGGAGAAAGCTAAAGTTCTAAGATCAAAAATTCTGAAGGGTAGGGGACCTGGCTGGCTAAGTTGCAGAGCTTGCAACTCTTGGATCTCAGGATTCTGAGTTTGAGCTCCACATTTGGGTGTAAAAATTATTTAAAAAAAAAAAACCTTAAAAAAAATTCTGAAGGGCCTAACTAAACCACCTAAAATATTTCAGACTGAGAAGCAAGAGATCCATTAGAATCATAATTAAAACTTGGAAAGGATATATCCAAGGAACAGGTATAAACCAGAAGTATACCGAGTCTTATAAAAACTACAATCCGATTCAAATATGCTCAGTACTTGATTGGATTAATGTGATTACACCATACCCTTTTATGCCCCATTGAAAAAACAGTAAATAGTTTCTGGAGGAATATATTAAATCAAGCCTATATGACTTTTTATATACAGTGCCTAAAACACATAAAATAGGAACATGCAAAGAACCAGGGATATATATGCCTCATAATTTTTAAGAGGAAAATAGTTAAAAGAAAAACACAGAGGGCTCAATTGCTGAAATTAGTAGAGTGTAAAGTGACATATTTTTAAAAAGTGCTGAAACAGTTGAAAAAAATGGAGAAAACAATAAAAAAATTTAACAGAGAAATGGAATATCTAAGAATCAAATGATATTTTAGAACTGAAAAAACAACGTAAAGTTATGAATGTAAGTAGGCTTAAAAACAGTGAACACAGAAGAATCAGTGAATTCAAAGACAAGTCAGTAAATAGATAATATCCAAACTGATGTAGAGATATAAAATACAAAAAAACCCTCAGAATGTATATGTGTGTGTACATACACACACACACACACACACACACACACACACACACAAATAGTTATTTTATATAAGGGTTTGTGTTTCAGACTCTATTTTGGGATGTTACAAAGTACACAAGACCATGTTACCTTTACTGGCTCTTTGGCCCCGGGAAACCCATTGCCACTGCTTATCTTGGGAGTGAATATGTTTACCTGCACACTGGCTGGAGCAGCAACTGCTGGAGGCCAGCCTGGGGAGGCTCAAGGTCTCCCAGGCTCCCAGGGGCTTCAGAGCTTTAGTGATATTGCATGCAAAATGCCTGCAAGGATGGCCTGCTGGTAGGTGCTCCAGCTAGAAGCAGCGCCTTCCAGGGCCCAGATCCTGTGCATTATTCTTAAGACAGTAGGGAAGTGTCTGCTGAGGAATGCTTTTCAGTGCAAAACAATGAATGACTGCCTAGAAGTCTCAAGAAAACACTATTCTCCAACCAAAAGACTTTCATATATTTCAGACCTTTCCTGTGGCTTTGCTCCTGTGTCAACATTCTATGGAAATTGATGAGTTTCTACTCAGATAAGGAAACTAGATGAAAGAGTACACTCTAAATAATAATGGCCTGATTCTTTTGGTAAAGTATTTTTATATTTAAGACCAGCAAATGTGAGAAGCACTTGGGTGGCTCAGTCTGTTAAGTGTTTGACTCTAGGTCTCAGCTCAGGTCTTGATCTCGGGGTCCTGAGTTCAAGTCCTACATGAGTTCAAGTGCCTACAAGCAGTCATGAGACTCTTTAAGAAAAAAAAAATACATGAAATGCACCTCTTTCATAAGGGATTTACTATTGTTCCTATACTTGGAATATTATATATGTTTTATTTACTGGCTGTTTCCATTTGGGGAAGGAAACAACTTTGCTTATTTAAAAGTTGAATATTTGTAATTTGTTGCTCCTAAGATTTTTATAACCTAACAGAACTTGTTCTTTCTCCATGAATTTACATTTTTTTAAATTAAGACAAGCAAGTATAAAACTGTTTTAAGAATAAGCTTTATTAATCAAATGTATCTTGATTTTTCTAAATAAGAAGATTGTTTAATTTGTATCACTAAACATGGGAGCTGTGTCTTAGCAAACTTGTTTGGAAAGATTCATGTTGTGTTTAGATTACTCCATCCTGTGTACAAACCAGACTTAGTCTATGTCTTCTTAAGTTCCTCTACTTTACCCTTGTGGTTGTACTTTAAAAAAAATACTACATTATTTCATGTCTTCAAAAAAGTGTTTTAATGTGATCATCAGAACATGCAAATAATTAAACACAAAATAATGTGAAAATATGACAACCTAAAGGAATTCTTAATGTCACAAGTGTTTTACTTTGATGAGGTGCCTTTGATTTAACTTGTGACAATTTTAAAAGGATCATTTTTATTTATAATAATCTTTGATGAGTTTGGAAATAAAATTTCTGCTTAATTCATCATTTAAAAAAATATGAAATTTGACGTGTATCTGGGTCCATGGATTTCAGATAAAAGATGTAAATTTGCATACCTTTTTGTGGCATACAGTAGGAAGAATTCTTAAGTTATTGATATGGGGCCTCGAGGGAATGGTCGAGAAAGAATACTTGATATGTTTTTGGTGCAAAAAGGTGCTTTTATTATAGCATGGGGACAGGACCCATGGGCAGAAAGAGCTAAACTTTTGCTGTGTGAAGCTGATTGTTATATGCTTGGTGTCTGAGGGAGAGGGGACACGCAAGGAGTGTTAAATCACAAATGTTTTCTTTGAATTTCTACTCATAAACTACTTTTACGAGATTTGTATGGTGCTTATCATTCAGCTTAATTTTAACTATCAGTGAGATGTATACAGGCAGTCATGAGACCCTATAAGAATGTAGCAACCAGCAGGTATTTGATTCTTATTGGAGCTATGTAGGCTACAGATCAGCCTTCTGGGCTAAAGGTGAACATTCTTTGGCTCCCATCCCTCTTCAGTTATGTTATATGTAGGAGTGAACAATTCACAAACTTTGTATATAATCCAGTTGCTTACAAGCCATCTGAACACTGAAGTGAATTAAATGGATAATTTATTCCAAAATCAGACTTTTGGACCTCACTTTCATAACACTTTTCCCTGTTTTTAACTGATATAGATCATGAACTTTCTAACCCATTTACAAATAAAAAGAGAAACAAAATCCCCAAAGGTTGTTAGTATATCCATCTTTGTATTTAATTTAGCACATCTTATGAAGATAATTACACAAATAGCTAAAATATTATGTTGAGGGGCCAACACTCTCATCAGATTATAATTAGGATGCATTGCTTTTCTGAGTATGAAAAGAAATACTTAATTATTACCTTTACAGATAAGGTAGCTAAATATCAACTGAGATACAGATAAGGTAGCTAAATTATTACCTTCTCCAGATAAGGTAGCTAAATATCAACTGAGAGACTAATTTATCCCTTAATAAATACAAAGAGCAATATTCAATGCACTACCTATTGACCAAAATTTAAAGATCTATGCGAAATGCTTTGCTCAAAGAAATGCTTAGCATAATAGAAAATTTTAAGTTGTTGAAATAGCAGCACAAATACTAGTAAGTAACATTAACTTGTTATTAATTTTAAGTCATTCTTGAGCACAACCAAAATCATAGTCATAGAGACTTGCCACATTTTCCAGACAGGAAATCATTTTGCATTCCGTGATCAACAAATAATTATGGAATATGATAGAATTGGCATAAAACTTTTATCTGGAGATACACATGATTTCCAAATGTGAATGGGGAAATGCTTCCCAGTCCCAAGCAACAGGACAGGCATGGGTAATTTAGAGATTCTGATACCGTGAGACCCTGAAATACTGAAATCCGTATGCTAACATCATAGTCTATTAATGGCATTTTTAATTTCTTTGTTCCTTAGAGTATAAATAGCTGGATTTAGGAGAGGTGTGATCACTGCATAAAATACAGCAAGAAACTTGTCCACCCAGGTGATGCTGAGTGGCCACAGGTAGATAAAGATGCAAGGCCCAAAGAATAACACTACCACTGTAATGTGGGCAGTGCAGGTAGAGAGAGCCTTGGATGCCCCATCCTTAGAGTGAAGGCAGATAGTAAACAGAATATAAGAGTAAGAGATCAGCAACACAATGAAGCAGATGGTTGCCAGTACCCCACTGTCAGCATTTATCCACATTTCTAGAATAGAGGTGTCTGTGCAGGCTAGCTTGATCACCAATGGAATGTCACAGAAAAAGCTATCCAGTTCCCTCGGTCCACAGAAGGGCAGTTTTATAATCATAGCTAGCTGGCTTATTGAATGCGCAAACCCAATGATCCATGATGTCATCACTAACCCAATGCACATTTGCCCGTTCATGATGCTGGAGTAATGAAGTGGCTTACAGATGGCTACATAACGGTCATAGGCCATTGACACAAGGAGCACCATCTCACCCCCTCCAAAGAAATGTCCAAAGAAAATCTGACACATGCAGCCTTCAAAGGAGATTATCTTGTTTTCCTTGAGAAAGTCTGTGATCATTTTAGGGGTAGTGACTGAGGAAAGGCAGAAGTCAATGAATGAAAGATTGGCTAACAGGAAATACATGGGGGAGTGGAGATGAAAGTCAACAATAATTAGGAGCATAATGAAGATGTTACCTAAAATAGTGATCAAATAAAGTGAAGAAAATATCACTAGTAGGAAGGCCTGGAGATCCCATGAACTACAAAGCCCCAAAATAATAAATTCAGACACCGCAGACTGGTTTACTTCTTCCATTTCGTCCAGTTTGTTCTAAATTTATCTGAAGAAAAGACAGGAAATCAGATTTTCTGAATAAACAGTTTGTGAATCAAGAAGATTTCTTATACATTGCTGATGGAAGTGTATACTAATATAATCAGTCTAGAAAAATGTTGGCCTTATCTTGTAAAGCTCAATGTTCACAAATTCTGTGGTTCATCAATTTCATTCCCACTTCCATAACCCAAGATAAACTCTTAGATATGTACATAGAAGTGTAATGATCCCCATAAGTAAGACAATTGAATATTAGTCAGAACCGTAATAAATTATAATTATAAAATGATATAGATGTATCTTAGACATAATAGTGAAAGTAAAGTCCAAAATGGATCCACTCAGCACAATTTTTATAAAATGAAAAGCAATAGAAAAATAACAGTATACATTGCAGGAACTCATACAAGTGGTTAAAACTATGTACAGAAAGAGAATTTGTAAGATATAAATAACCTCAAGTAAAGGGAGATGAAAAGTCAGCATAAAGATGAGCACATAAGCAGTTGTATGTTGTTAACAATTCTTTAGATCTTGTATTGTATTTTTAGATCATGTTTTCATCAGTATAATTTTACCATTAAATAAACAAGCAAGTAAATGCAAAATGTGCTTGCAAAAATTGTTAGGCTGTGTTATGAATGAAAAATTATGGTCAATTTGGGGTGTGTGGCTCACTCAGTCAGTAGAGTATGCAACTCTTGATCTTGGAGTTGTAAGTTCAAGCCTCACAGTGGGTGTAGAAATTACCTTAAAGTAAATTTTTTTTTTTTTTAAGAATTATGATCACTTCAATGCTGTAGACCTAGGTAAAGTAACATTTTTTAAAATGACATTTTGTTGTGTCAGGTCTGTATGTTAGAAAAATAGTTTCTATTTATAAATTTGAAAAACTGAAACAATGTTTAACACATTATTGAAGGGCAATTTTTTTTAATGAATACATGGATGAATCAATCAGTTTTTAAAATGAGATATTAATACTGTTTTTGCCAAAATGATAAAACTTATTCACTAATGAACATAGTTAACTGAGTACAAAGCAGATAAACTATCAAAAAGAAGATAGTTAAAATTTATTAAAGAATAAATATTCCAGGGATAAAGAAAGGATAAATCATGAGCAACAGGAAGAAATTGTTCTCTATTCATGAAATTCAAAGCTTACCTAACCTGTGAGAAATTTTTTACAGACTGAAGTATACCTCAGCCATAGTGAAACCTGAAGTTTAGTTTGAACACCAAACTCTAAAATGTGTTTGAAAGCCATTCTGCCAGACTTGGTATAGAACCATCGAATATACAATGTGGTGTCAGGTTTCCAATTCCAGACAAGATGGCTTCTGAGAAACTAAAATCTGGAAATCTCTACATGAACTAAAATGATCCAAAGTCTGTAATTAACTCTGGGAGAGAGACTATGCATCAAGCTACTAGAGGAAAATATTTTTGTGTGTGTTACAAATGAGAGTTTTGTAGTTAGGCAAATTCCTTCATTTCCCACATATCCATTAGAAGCCATTTCCATTCAATCGTATTTGCTTCAGCCTGAGAATTCATGATTTTTGAAAGATGTTCCAGGAATCTTTGGTGGAAGACTTTCTTTGCAATAGCAGAGTAAATGGCAAATACAAATTAACGAGATTTTTTATCAAATAAGTTAGAGACTTTAAGTTTGCCTTTAAACTTGTCATTTTTACCATTTAAATTAATTACTTTAAAAATTTAACAATCCTATCAGGCTAGAAAATAGATTGATATTCTCTCTCTCTCTCTTCCTTTGCTTTTCTCTCTTCTTCCTAGTTTCATTTTTCCTTCATTTTTTGCCATCTGCTTCTGCCACCTTTTAAAAATTTGTTGATCAGAAGGGCTTTGCTGCAATGGTTCAGTCATTTCCAGCAACCACTATTAATACTTGATGACTGGTGTTCATAGTTCTCTATCAAAGTTAGAAAGCAGCTCTACAGTATTTTTTCCCATTTTTATATAACTCAGTCCTATTATAAACATTTTTTTTAAAAGATTTGTATTTATTTATTTGAGAGAGAGAGCGAGTTAGAAAGAGCATGAAAGAGGAGAAAGTCCGAGGGAGAAGCAGACTCCCCGTGGAGCTGGGAGCCCAATGCAGGACATGATCCTGGGACTCTGGGATCATGACCTGAGCCGAAGGCAGTCGCTTAACCTACTGAGCCACCCAGGCACCTGATAAGCATTTTTAATCATTGTTTCATAACCATGACAATAATCATACTCATTTTACTACGGAAAAGCGGAGTTAAAAGGTAAATGCCCAAAGTAACATAGTGAATAGTGTCTATTTGGAGTTAGCTTCTGGAAAGAATGTTGGTTTAGAGAAATGTTAGTTTAGTTGAGAAGAAATAGGATTTCTATGAATCAAGAAAAATAATAAAACTCTTTATAAGAATACATGTTCTATGAAGAGATAATTGATATAAGAAATATAAATGGTCAATAGCTATTTGAAAAGTATGCTCTGTATCTGTAATAATTCTGCTAATGCTCTTGGCACTAACTGCTTCAAGTTTCCTCTAATTTGTTTGTTACCCTCACCTCTGTCTATAATGAACATGTTAATATTGTTTAAATCCACAAAGGTGATCAGATACCAGGGATGAAAATGCCTAGAAAGTACTAGATGTAGGAGGGCCTTTTAATTTCTTCTAATACAGTCAAGAAGGACATATTGAATTTATTTTTACTGTGTACTCTAATAACTTTTGGACACTGTGGATGAAAATGAAATAGTCTTTAGGTGCTGCAGGTTATACTAAAGAAATAAAAGCTTATGCATATTTTCTCACCTAATACTTGCTTTAAAAGTTGTTAATATTGGGGCGCCTGGGTGGCTTAGAGGGTTAAAGCCTCTGCCTTCAGCTCAGGTCATGGTCCCAGGGACCTGGGATTGAGCCCCCCACATCGGGCTCTCTGCTCGGTGGGGAGCCTGCTTCCCCCTCTCTTTCTCTGCCTGCCTCTCTGCCTACTTGTAATCTCTGTCTGTCAAATAAATAAATAAAATCTTAAAAAAAAAGTTGTTAATATTATTTTAGTTGAATTATGAAAGACAAAATATTACTGCTAAATTAAGTATATTAATAGCCATATTAATAATACTGTTATAATTTATTTTCAAACATGTCCTAGGTGGGAGAATTAAATCAACAGATTCCAAGAGTGGAATTGTAAAATCAAATGACTTAAAGCAGAACTCACCAAAGAGAAACAAAACTTAGTGGGGGAAAAGAAGGAACGAAAGAAAGAAAATGAGACAATTCCTATTTTTGCTTATTGAGCTACTAGTTTCAAGTGGTGTGAAAACTAATCTCCCTGTTTCTTACTGTGTTTCCCCTCCCTGCCTGAATACCCACTGTGTACCAGAAACTTTTACTGACATTGTCTAATCTCCACAATAACCCCCTGAAATAGGTGTTATTACTCTGACACTGACTCCGAGTGTAACCTGGTAGAAGTCTCAGAGCGGAGAAATAGTGGGACTGCGGTGCACACTCAATGTTTCTGACTCTAGTCCTTCTCCAACTTTGGTACCATTCTGCATTTCCTTCTATTCATTTCCAAAAAGCATAATTCCATCCCCATGGTAACTATTGACTGTTAAAACTTTTGAGAGATTTCTTTCCACATTTTCTATCAGGTTTTTTCCTGAGCTTAATTATTAACATCAATTTTCTCCATGTTTGGAAATTTCTGTTAATTATGCCTACATATCTGTCCAGAACAGTCCCTTAATCTGGAAAAACTGCAGACCCTGCTGACTGTGGTGCTGTGAAATACAAATACTTCCTCAACCAGGGTATTTAGGGAGAGGTGACACCAAATAGAAAGCATTTTGTCTGATGCTGTAGGGAGCCCAAAATCCCAAGATATAGCTGGGAAAGGAAACCTTTGATATTTCTGGAAGCTGTGCAGAAAGTCCAAGCCATCCCAATTAGTGTGTATGGAAAATGGTATTAAAACATTGTGAAAGTATCTTAAATGTGATAGAGGAAGGGAATTACGGGAGCAGTTAAGAAACTTACAGAGTATAGACTATACCTTCTTACCAGAGGAACACCGTATTTGATCATATTTTTTTCCCCATGGATAAAGCACTGTTTATATTCCTACTAGAATTTGAAATAAAATTATATTGCAGCAAAACAAATAATCTACTTTCAGTTGTGACCAGTATTCATGTGAGGGTGTGAGGCATATATTCACTGTAGAGAATAGCCTCTGGAGTAGGAAACTACTCATGCTATATTCCCTTGGGACCTCTTAATTTCTGAGTTTCTCTGAATTGGTAGTATCTCTTGAAAGTGTGCCTTTCATCAAGGTCAAAGACAGACCTGGTCAGTACAATCATAAAATTTCCAGTGATGGAAATTAAGTACAGTTTTAAAACATTTCTTTGGCTCCTTTTTTTTTTTTTAAGGAAAATACTATTTTAGAACTAAGTTGCCATTTAGTTCTAGTTCCTTTAGAAGCCAGATGATTTAGGTGAGTGGTCAGAGAAGACCAGCAAAAGGAAATGAGCTGGTTATTGATGTGCACCAACTGTACCTATGACAGAAGAGCCAGCCTTGAATTACTGGTTTTCTCGGGTTTTAATGGAGAATAGAAAAACATTTTGAAGTCTTGAGAATTTTTGTGGTTACATGGGCAATGTTCTAATTTTAACATTTAATGTTAACATCACTAATGTTCTTTTAAATAACAAAACAATGATGGAAGCTTACCTCTTTATTTTTATTTATAAAGTATTATGTAAATTCAGTAGTACTGATCAAGAATCCAACACTTTAGAGGTTTGAGAAGGAAATATGATAGTCTGTCTCTATCTGCATTTTCCTCTTATTTTTTTCTTTTTTTAACCACACACACACAAAATCTGCCCACATTTTGGTGGCGCTGTTTTTCTTTTTTTTTTTTTTAATATTTTATTTATTTATTTGACAGAGATCAAAAGTAGGCAGAGAGGCAGGCAGAGAGAGAGGGGGAAGCAGGCTCCCCGTGGAGCAGAGAATCTAATGTGGGGTTCAATCCCAGGACCCTGGGATTATGACCTGAGCCGAAGGCAGAGGCTTTAACCAACTGAGCCACCCAGGCGCCCTGTTTCAGTTTTCTTTTCATGCAATTAGTTATATGTACACACGTCCATATATATATAATTGAAGGAGTCTTGTTTGTTTTTGAATATATAAGATATAAAAATGTACTATAACTCCCAATTTATTTAAAATCAACTTATGCTTAAATATCCTTCATTCAGAGGCACCTGGGTAGCTCAGTGGATTAAAGCCTCTGCCTAGAGCTCAGGTCATGATCCTAGGGTCCTGGGATTGAACTCTGAATCGGACTTTCTCCTCAGCAGGGAGCCTGCTTCCCTCTCTCTCTCCCTTCCTGCTGCTCTGCCTACTTGTGATCTCTCTCTGTCAAATTAATAAATAAAATCTTTAAAAAATATATCCTTCATTTAATGGTAAGATTGCTTTTAGAAAAATAAAGAGAAATTAAGAGTAAATTTATTTAAAATGTACCTTTTTTTGTTCAAAAGTAAAGGTAATTTTCAAGTTTCTTCATAATTTCTTGGAGTTTGGAAAGCAAATGTAGAAAAACAATGAGGTTCAAAGAAGAGATTGTTGGTCTTGACATTAACTATGTGGATAATATCAGTGATGTGAATCCACTGGTCAGCTTGGCTGAAGATTAGATAGATCAAGGAAGGAAGGCAGTGTCTTGAGATATAGCCTAGAAATATCTCTACATTAAAGTATAGTTTGCTATGTTTAATGCAACCTAAACCAACTATTTGGTTGCATTGTGTGAGCATTATACAATCTGGAGAATATGAACATTTTAAAATACGGTAACTACACTAAAATAACTTCAAATATGGAGTGGAGCAGAGTCATAATATGTCTGCACCTCAACCCCACATAAGCTTATCAAGAAATAGTGGCTACGATACAGGGTATCTCAGGATGATCTTCCGTTATTCATTTCCTTTTCTTCTAAAGGTTAGAGAATTTTTACTAAATAGACATTTCACTAGTTCTCAGTAATGGGAGACTCTACACAGGTTTCAAGCATTTACCAAGTATAGACTTCATAGTCACTATCCCTGTATCTGGAACATTCTATGTAAGTATTCTAGGGAGTGAATGAATCTTGTGTTTCAGCTCCACCAAGCAAGAGAAGACAACAGTAGAGAAGGTTAATGTGTTCAACTGAGAGAGTTTTTAATATTGTGATTCTTTGAGGCAGAAGGGAGTAGTTAGCTCATTAAATCTTGCTCATCCCTAAGTAAAGCTAAAAGAGTAGAAAGTCTTAGAGAATTTCACCTTGGAAGATGAGCATTTATATAGCAAAGGGCTCTTGGATATATCATCTACCTGAAGTGGGTACAATCCGGCAGATGGAAGTGATTTAAAAGGACTGGGCAAAATGTAATTTGATAGAGAATAAAAGTAATCTCTTGGTCATATTGATAAATCCACTTAACAGGGATTTTAATCAAATACCACAGATGTCTCAAAATATTTTTATTGGAATTGAATGATCACTATGCTCATCCTAGACATGAGAAAGATACATTGGGGGCAATATTATAATAGTAGATCATAATCCTGAGACACATGTCACATCCACAGCTGAGGTACTGAAATGTTTCCTGGCCAATAGACCAGGCACACTGCAGGAGAGTGATGACGAAAACTTGAATAACTGCCTGATAGGAGCAAGCCAAGTAACCAAAAACAGCATAAGCTCAGGTATGAGAGTTAAAACACATGCACACAACTCAAAAAAACAAAACAAAACAAAACTAGAAACTTGAACAATGCCCATTGAATTTATATTATTCAGTAATGTTAAAGGTGGAGGAAGTAGGTGAAGTTTAAGTGAGTACATATGCAAATGAATTGTTGCCAACTTAAAAAGGCATCCACATGTATATATCATAGGGGATATTAGGAAAAAGATGAAGACATCCATGGCTTAAATCAGAATGCTGGATTATGTTAGAAAGGGCTATTCTAAGACCACTGGCTCAAAAAGAATTATAATTTGGAGTTAAGTAATTATTGCACAAAAAGGACTTACACAAATAGGAATTTTCTTGAATGCTAGCCTAGATCTTTTCCCAGACTGGCAGTATAAAGAGCAATAGGCTAGTGACACTGGGGTCCCTGATCAGCAGACTGCTCATAATTCTCAGTTTATGCTGACCACTGAAATTCATATGGGTTTTTATGAAGTAACATGGAGGCAATTAAAAACTTGTTCTTTTATTTGGCTTTATCATCTTTTATATCAACTGCTTGTTTGAAAGAAAACTAGAAAATACTAAGGCAACTTAAACTGTATCTAAGTTGTTTTTCTTATCAAAGTTTGAAAAATACCATATTTTGTTTGTTTTTGGTTTTTGTTCTCAAGTAGTTTGGATAGCCAACTAGATTAAGAATTTCAATGGCTTTAAAATCATATGTTTCTCCAGCTTCTGGGCCATGGGGCTGCTGTTCAATTACAATGAGAACAAAATACTGAAAACCCCAGCCTGGCTAATATAATTAATAAGGCCAAGAGTCCCATGAGCTAAGAATTGCTGCACAAGGGTAATGAGGAGGAAAGAATTAAGTCGTATAGTTATGGATGGGCTCCACTTCCCACATTTTTAACAGTACTTTTTTGATGATCTCTTTGTAGGCCCTCAAGAGATGACACTTTCTGTATTGGTAGGGATTATCTTATTCTAACTTCAACTTTTGGAAGACTGGGACATGTAAGGTTTAAGGTTATGATTTCTCTAACCTGCTATTTTCAAAGCAAAGTTCTCTTTGGTGGAATTTCACTGCTTGGTGCCTATAATTTTCTTGCCATCATCTTCTAGCAATCCACCCAAGGAAGAGAGTGAGTTAAAGACTATGTCTTAGAAGAACTGCTAGATGTAAATACATATAACACAGAGCCCTTATCTTAAAGAGTGTACTATTAGAGTAATAAATAAAACATTGAACAACAGAAGGTAGTATATAATTAGGGCTACATTTTTAAAAGGATTAAAGGATCAACATGGGTAGCACAGATTGGTTAAAGTACTCTGGAATATACCAAATTTGACTGAATGATAGGTAGATTCTCCAAAGATATAGGGATAAGGAATGTAATTTCAAAGAGTGGGAACCTTAGTATAGTACATGAAAGAGGATAGTGAATCATTTAAACTAGAGCCTGGGCTTTGAAGACAGGCAACTGTAGTCTGAAATTTGGCTCTATCTTTTATAAATTATAGAAACTTAGTCAAGTTACAAAATCTTAGCCTCATATTTTTGTATCTAAAATGGGATTCTTGTATTAGCTTAATATTTATGTGTGTGTGTGTGTGTGTGTGTGTGTGTGTGTGTGTTTCTAGACACAACCAAAGTAGTTCAGGTAAACAAAGAAATGCACAATAAGTAAAATGTGATCATAGTGTACCAGATTTAGTTTATACATCGCAGCAGATATTCAATTTTGCCTTCCTTGCTTTCTTTCTAGCTGAAGTATCCATAACAATGATTGTCTTTGCCTCTACCATACAACCAAGGGCCCACTATTGTTGCTTGTGTGGATCCTTTTTGTCTCTCTCAGACATGTTAAGACATTGCTTTGTCTCCTTCCAACATGTCACCTTTGGCTTCTCACCTCTGGACCTGTTTTAGTTTGAGTTTCCTTCTCCTGAAGAGGAGCTTGAATAAAAAAACTTGTATGTAGCTAGTTTATGTGAGAAGGGGATCTCTGGAGTTAGGAATGACAGAACAAAGGAGATGTGACTGGAAAGGAGGAAAATCCAACATAAATGTACTTTTTTGAGGTCATTGAGGAGAGCAAATGTTATGCCATGTGCCCACAATGTGCAAGGCAGTTGTCCTAGCATTGAGAATATTAGGTTGACTAAACTACAGACAAGAACTTAAAGTTTTGAGGGAAAATCAGATATCAAACAAATACTTATATAAAGAAATGAATAACTGAAACTTGCAGAGAATCTCTGGGAAGAAAAGGTATACAGTGCTGTGAGAGAGCGAAAGAGGAAATAATTTTTTTATTACTTAAATTTTTTTTATTTGAGTAGAGTTGACACACAATGTTACATTAGTTTCATATGTATGACATAGTGATTCAATTTCTCTTTATATTATGCTATTCTCGCCACAAGTGTAACTACCATCTGTCACAACACGACACTATTCCAGTACCATTGACTATATTTCCTATGCTATGCCTTTTATTCCTGTGTCACTCATTCCATAACTGGAAACTTGTATCTCCCATTCCCATTCACCATTTTTGCCCCCCACCCTCTAGTAACTATGAGTTTGTTCTCTGTTTTTATAGGTTTATCCTGCTTTTTGTTTGCTTTGTTTTTCAGATGTCATGTATAAGTGAAATCATATGGTATTTGACTTTCTCAGATTTATTTCACTTTGCATAATACCTTCAAGTTCCATCAAACATGTCACAAATAGCAAGAACTCATTCTTTTTTATAGCTGAGTAATATTCCATTTTGTATATATCACATGTTCTTATTCATTTGTCTATTGATAGACATTTAGGTTGCTTCCATATCTTGACTATTATAAAATAATGCTGTGATAAATTTAAGGGTGCATATATCTTTTGAATAGGTGTTTTCATTTAGGTAGGTAAATACCCAGTAGTGGAATTATTGAATCATATGGTATTTCCTATTTTTTAAAATTTTTTGAGGAATCTTCACAGTGGCTGTACCAATTTACATTCTTACCAACATATACAAGTGTTCGTTTTTCTCTACATCATTGCCAACACTTAATATTTCTTATCTTTTTTATTTTAACTATTCTACCAGGTATGAGGTAATTGTAGTTTTGATTTGCATTTCCCTGATGATTAGTGATGTTGAGCATCTTTTCCTGTGTCTTTTGGCCATATGTATGCTTTCTTTAGAATAATGCCTATTTGGGTCTTCTGCCTAATTTTTTTAATTGAATTTTTTGGTGTTGTATGAGTTCTTTGTATATTTTGAATATTAAGCCCCTATTGGATATATCATTTTCAAATATCTTCTCCTATTCAGTAGGTTGTCTTTTTGTTTTGTTGATGGTTTCCTTCCCTGTGCAAAAGATTTTTATTATGGTGTAATCCCAGTACTTTTGCTTTTGTTTTCTTTGACTGAGGAGATGTATCTAGGAAAATGTTGCTATAGCTGATGTCAGAGAAATTGTTGCCTGTGTTCTAGGATTTTTATGGTTTCAGGTCTCACATTTAAGTCTTTAATCCATGTTGAATTTATTTTTTGTGTAGGGTGTAAAAAAATGGTCCCCAGACTTACTTTTTGCACGTAGCTGTCTAGTTTTCCCAGCACTATTTATTGAAGAGACTGTCTTTTCTCCATTGTATATTCTTGCCTCTTTTGTCATAGATTAATTGGTCATGTGAGTGTGCATTTGTTCTGGGCTCTTGGTTCTGTTTCACTGATCAATGTGTCTTTTTTTGTGGCTATACCATACTGTTTTGATTACTCCAGCCTTGTAGTATATTTTGAAATCTGGGATTATGATACCTCCAGCTTTGTTCTTCTTTCTCAGCACTGCTTAACTGTTCAGGGTCTTCTGTGTTCTGTAAAATTTTTATATTAATTGTCCTAGTTTTGTGAATAATGCTGGTGGTATTTTGATAGAAATTGCATTAAATCTGTAGATTGACTTCGGTAATATGAACACTTTAAAATATTAATTCTTAATCCCTGAGCATGGAATATCTTTCCATTTTTTGTGTCATCTTCAGTTTCTTTCCTCAGTTTTATAGTTTTTGGAGTACAGGTCTTTCATCTCTTTGGTTAATTTTATTCCTAGGTAGTTTATTCTTTTTGAGGCAAATGTAAATGGTCTGGTTTTAAAATTTCTCTTTCTGCTAGTTCATTATTGATGTATAGAAACACTACTGATTTCTGGGTATTAATTTTGTATCCTGCCATTTTACTGAATTCATTTATAACTTGATGTGTTGTTTTTTTTTTATGGAATCTTTAGGATTTTATATGTATAGTATCATGTCTTCTGCAAATAGTGACAGTTTTCTTCTTCTTTACCCATATGGATGCTTATTTCTTTTTCTTGTCTGCTTGCTATGGCTAGGACTTTCAGTACTAGATTGAATGAGAGTGGTGAAAGTGGACATCCTTGTCTTTTTGCTGATCTTAGAGGAAAAGCTCTCCATATTTTAGCATTGAGTATGATATTAGCTATGAGTTTTTCATATATGGTCTTTATTATGTTGAGGTATGTTTCCTTTAACTCCATTTTGTTGAGAGTTTTTTTTTTATCATGAATGGATGTTGAATTTTGTCAAATGCTTTTTTTGCATCTATTGAGGTAGTCATATGAATTTTATCCTTTTTGTTGTTGATGTGGCTTATGATATAGATTGATATATGAATATCAAACCATCCTTGTAAATCCCCCTTGGTTGTGGTGAATGACCTTTTCAATGTATTACTATATGTAATTTGCTAAAATTTTGTTGAAGATTTTTGCATCTGTGTTCATCAGGGATATTTGCCTATAGTTTTCTATACACTGAATGTGTATAGACATGTCATTTTGGTAATAAAGTATTTATGGGTCAGGGTTAAAAAGAAATGGTTGATATCAATCAGTTCGGAAAGTGCTGATTAGTCAACTAGTGATATATAAATGTTACATTATCACTTGAAGAACATGTAACATATTATCTTTTATCCAGCCAGGTTAGCTCTTATTAGTGTGAAAATGAGATTGTAGCTCCAGAATAGAGGGTTGGTGAGAAAGCATTAAAATGGAATAGATACATAGTCTGTGCAAAAATATCTTACAAAGACGTTTTAAGAAAAATCTCTTCCCACTGGGTATGGTTAACAAAATTGTATATAATTTCAAAAGAAACATTCATTAAATGCATATTTGAGATGGCAAGGAAATAAGAATGTTTTAAAATCAGTTTTATTTCAAGGCACACTAAAAAGTAAGAGAAAATGCATCCTTGAGACAAAGCAATCCTCAGAACCTGAAGCAGATAAGACTTATTTTAGAATTATTAGATAAAGAATTTAAAATAACTATAACACATAAAGGGTTCTAATGGGAAAAGTAGACTATATGCAAGAAAGATTATTAATGAAAATAGAGAGATAGAAACTCTAAAATGAAAAAAATAATTCATGCAGAGTATTCAAGAATGGGGGATAGTAATAAAAGGACATATGTATAATTGGAATTCCAGAGGGAAACAAGGAGAAAAAGAAAAGACAAATTTGAAATAATAATGGCTTGAAATTCTTCCAAAAGTGATGACCAACATGAAAAAAAAAGAAAGAAGAAAAAAGTCTACACATGGGTATATTATATCCAAACTATAGAAAACAAAAGAAAAAAGAAATTGAAGGAATCCAAAGAGGGATAAACATATTGTTTATAGTGGAACAAGGATATGAATTATATCAGACTTCTTGTCATAAGGCATGTAATTAGAGAGAGTGAAGTGAAATATTTACCATGTTAAAAAAAAAAACAAAACTAACCTAGACTTATATGTTTAGCAAAATTATCCTCCAAAAGTGTGTGGGGGGGGCAGGGAACCTTTCTTAGAGAAAAATACTGAAAGAAAAACACTCATTCTTTGAGGACATAACATTCCTTAGTCTGCATGCTCTTAATAACGGAGCGTGAAAATACATGAGGCAAAACCTGTTATAAATCCAAAGAGGAAGAAACAAATCTACTATTATAGCTGGAGACTTCAACTCTTGGTTTTCAATAACTGCTACAGCCAGAAGGCAGAAATTTAGTAAGCAAAGAGTTGTTCTCAAAAGAACCATCAGTCAGCTTGATCTAATTTACATTTATAGTCCACTTCACCCAACGATAGCAGAATACATGTTCTTTTCCAGTTCACATGGAATGGTCAGCAAGATAGACCACATTTTGGGTCATAAAATACACCTTAATAAATTTAAAAGAGTAGAAAGCATATCAAGTTTGTTCTCAAATCACACTGGATTTGAGAACTAAACTAAAAATCAATGGAAATATAGAAGGAACAGTCTAATATATTTGGAGAATAAGCAATACACTTCTAAATAGCACATGGAACAAAAATCTCAAAATGTATTTAAAATGCCTTGAAATGGGATGCCTGGATGGCTCAGTGGGTTAAAGCCTCTGCCTTCGGCTCAGGTCATGATCCCAGAGTCCTGGGATCGAGCCCCACATCGGGGTCTCTGCTCGACAGTGAGCCTGCTTCCCTTTCTCTCTCTCTGCCTGCCTCTCTGCCTACTTGTGATCTCTGTCTGTCAAATAAATAATAATAAAAAAATATTTAAAAAAAAACTTTGAACTACATGAGAATGAAATTACAACTTATCAAATTTTGTGGGACACAATGAAAGAAGTATTTAGAGGGAAATTTATAGCATTGAATTCATAACATTAGAAAAGAATAAGGAGCTAAAGTTGGTAATTTAAGCTTACATCTTAGAAAAATGAAAAAAAATATTTTTTTAAAATAAAGAACAAGTTAAGCCTAGAGCAAATGAAAAAAATAAGATATAAATATTAGAACAGAAATCATTAAAATTTAAAACAGAAAAACAATAGAAAAACTCAACAACAAGAAGGTGTTTTTTTTCCAAAGTAGTTGAATCATTCTTTATTTGTGCTATCCTTTTAAAGAAGTCTAATATGTATTCCATATATATTTTTAAAAAGATTACATAGCTATAAAAATGATTTTTTTCTGTCTCATGAATTTTTTTTTTTTTTAGATTTTATTTATTTACTTGACAGACAGAGATCACAAGTAGGCAGAGAAGCAGGTAGAGAGAGAGTGGAGGACGCAGGCTCCCTGCTGAGGAGAGAGTGATGCGGGGCTCGATCCCAGAACCCTGGGATTGTGACCTGAGCTGAAGGCAGAGGCTTCAACCCACTGAGCCACCCAGGTACCGCATGAAATTTTTTTTTAATTTCATTTCATTGTAACAGAATTCATTGTTGTTGCACCACACCCAGTGCTCCATTCAATACATGCCCTCCATAATACCCACCACCTGGCTCCCACGAACTCCCAACCCCCACCCCTTCAAAACCCAGATTGTTTTTCAGAGTCCATAGTCTCTCACGTTTCACCTCCCTTTCTGATTTCCCTCAACTCCCTTCTCCTCTCCATCTCCCTATGTTCTCCATGTTATTTGTTATGCTCCACAAATAAGTGAAACCATATGATAATTGACACTCTCTGCTTGACTTATTTCACTCAGCATAATCTCTCCCAGTCCTGTCCATGTTGCTACAAAAGTTGGGTATTCATCCTTTCTGATGGAGGCATAATACTCCATAGTGTATATGGACCACATCTTCCTTATCCATTCGTCCGTTGAAGGGCATCTTGGTTCTTTCCACAGGTTGGCGATCGTGGCCATTGTTGCTATAAACATTGGGGTACAGATGGCCCTTCTTTTCACTACATCTGTATCTTTGGGGTAAATATCCAGTAGTGCAATGGCAGGGTCATAGGGAAGCTCTATTTTGAATTTCTTGAGGAATCTCCACACTATTCTCCAAAGAGGCTGCACCATCTTGCATTCCCACCAACAGTGTAAGAGGTTTCCCCTTTCTCCATATCCTCTCCAACACATGTTGTTTCCTGTCTTGCTAATTTTGGCCATTCTAACTGGTATAAGGTGTTATCTCAATGTGGTTTTAATTTGAATGTCCCTGATGGCTTGTGATGATGAACATTTTTTCATATGTCTGATAGTCATTGGTATGTCTTCATTGGAGAAGTGTCTGTTCATGTCTTCTGCCCAGTTTTTTGATATGATTATCTATTTTGTGTGTGTTGAGTTTGAAGAGTTCTTTATAGATCCTGGATATCAACCTTTTGTCTCTATTGTCAATTGCAAATATCTTCTCCCATTCCGTGGATTGCATCTTTGGTTCGTTGTCTGTTTCCTTTGTTGTGCAGAAGCTTTTGATTTTGATGAAGTCCCAAAAGTTCATTTTCGCTTTTGTTTCCTTTGCCTTTGGAGACATATCTTGAGAGAAGTTGATGTGGCTGATATCAAAGACGTTACTGCCTATATTCTCCTCTAGGATTCTGATGGATTCCTCCCTCACATTTAGCTCTTTTATCCATTTGAAGTTTGTCTTTGTGTATGGCTTAAGAGAATGGTCAAGTTTCATTCTACATACAGCTGTCCAATTTTCCCAGCAACATTTATTGAAGAGACTGTCTTTTTTTTCCACATAGTCTTTTAAACCTTGGAATTTAAAAAAACAAAACAAAGGAAAAAATAAACAGTAAAAAACCAGGCTTTTAAATACAGAAAACAGGTGACTGCCAGAGGGAGGATGGGTGGGGGATGGGTGAAATAGATAGGATTAAGAGCACACAAATACTTATGTGCACTGAGTAATGCATACAATTATAGGACTATTATATTGTAAACCTGAAACCAACATAACAGTGTATGTTATACTTCAATAATAAAAATAATTCTAGCCCAAGTTGACAGTATTATTCAGTTTATAATGAAATCATTTTCATCCCTTAAACTTCATTCTCTTAACATAATGAGTATTTGTTCTTCATTCCTACCAATCTACAGATATGGGTGCAGATCAGCAGTTGGTCTCTGCTCCACCTCCACTTGGGATTCTATTACTTCTAGGGTAGGGAAAAGGCATGTGGTGAATCTCACACTACCTCCTGAATCTCCACTTACAATAATGGTCAATTCAGTTATACCAAAAAGTTCAATTATTTGAATAAAATTTCCCATTTTATTCAAACTATTCAAGGCACTAAGCTGAGATCTATTAAATATATAAATCTATTCTTAAAATCATTCCCAAAAAGAAAATTCACATTAGTGAATTCTTCAAACACATAAGGAAGAAAGTACCTGTGAAAAATGGAAAACAAGTTTTAAGTCTTTTTATGCCACTAACTTGTCTTTAGTTCCAAAACACGACAATGAGGTTATAATAAAATTAATTTCACCTATGAAGATGAAAGTAATAATCCTTAGTAAAATATTAGCAAAATGAATCTATGTATTATTCCAGGTATGAAAGGCTGGTTTGATATACAAAAATCAATTTACATAATTAACCATGTTTATATATGGATAGATGTAGTAAAACCTTTGATAAAATTCAACACCAATTCATTAAAAAAATTGTAAACTACCAACAACATAAAACCTTATACTAGGAAATACTTAATCTGATAAAGAGTATTTACACAAATACATAAAATAAATAATTTTGTTCACTTTTGCAGTATTAAAAACTTTCACCTCGACAATGGAAAATACATCAGAATGATGGTAATACAGTAGTATTATCACTTTAACTCAACACTGTTTTCGAGAATCAGATGGTATAATGAGGCAAGGAAAAGAAATAAAATGGAGTAAGATTTGGAAGGGGAAAAAAACTAAAAACTAAATACACAATGTATGTATATGGAAAATTCAAAAGAAAACTACAAAAACTCAAATTAATAAATGAGTTTAACACAATCATCGAATGAAAAGTCAGTATTTTATTGTAAAATCAATTTTAAAGTCCCAGTTCTGAAACAAGATGGAATAAATGTCCTTTTCTGTATACCTTCCACTAAAAGCTCATTTTTAAAAAATATAACAAAACCGATATTTTTACAAGACTAAGAAAATAAGACTCAAAATAAGAAATGAAAGCAGAGATATTACAATGGATGCCAAAGAAATACAAAGAATCATAAAATTTTATTAACAATTATTCACCAACAAATTAGATAAACCTGGAAGAAAGGGATAAATTCCTAGAAATGTACAACCTACCAAGACTAAGTCAAGAAGTCCAGCACCAGCTGGTGTCACTGGCAAATTCTACTAAACACTGAAAGGTAAATGATAGAAATTCTTCTTGAAATTTTCCAAAGGGGGGAAAAATGAACAGGAAGGAAGACTTCTACCTTATTTTACAAGTCCAGAATTAACTTGGTACCATAGCTAAATAATTACACTGTAAGAAAAAATAGAGTATAGGCCTGTATCCCTGAAGATATGTGAGAAATATCAACAAAACATTAGCAAATCCAGCTCAACTCCACACTAAAAGGATCATATACCATGAGCAAACAGGACTTATCCCTGGGATGAAATGTTTCAATATATGCAGATCAATCAATATGATACACCAACTATACAAAATCATAGATAAAAATCGTATGCTCTTCCCCTTTGATGCAGAAAAGCATTTGAGGGGCACCCAGGTGGCTCAGTTGGTTAAGCCTCTGCTTTGGCTAAGGTCATGATCTCAGGGTCCTTGGATAAGCCCCACATCAAGCTCCCTGCTCAGTGGGAAGTCTGCTTCTCCTCTCCCTCTGCCACTCCCGCTACTTGTGCTCTCTCTCTGCCTCTCTCTCTCTGTCAAATAAATAAATAAAATCTTTTTTTTTTTATTTTATTTTTTATAAACATATATTTTTTCCCCCAGGGGTACAGGTCTGTCAATCTCCAGGTTTACACACTTCACAGCACTCACCATAGCACATACCCTACCCAATGTCCATAAACCCAACCCCCTCTCCCAACCCCCCTCCCCCCAGCAACCTTCAGTTTGTTTTGTGAGATTAAGAGTCACTTATGGTTTGTCTCCCTCCCAATCCCAACTTGTTTCATTTACTCTTCTCCTACCCCATTAACCCCCCATGTTGCATCTCCTCTCCCTCATATCAGGGAGATCATATGATAGTTGTCTTTCTCTGATTGACTTATTTCGCTAAGCATAATACCCTCTAGTTCCATCCACGTTGTCGCAAATGGCAAGATTTCATTTCTTTTGATGGCTGCATAGTATACCATTGTATATATATACCACTACTTCTTTATCTATTCATCTGTTGATGGATATCTAGGTTCTTTCCATAGTTTGGCTATTGTAGACATTGCTGCTATAAACATTCGGGTGCACGTGCCCCTTCGGATCACTACGTTTGTATCTTTAGGGTAAATACCCAGCAGTGCAATCGCTGGGTCATAGGGTAGTTCTATTTTCAACATTTTGAGGAACCTCCATGCTGTTTCCAGAGTGGTTGAACCAGCCTGCATTCCCACCAACAGTGTAGGAGGGTTCCCCTTTCTCCGCATCCTCGCCAGCATCTGTCATTTCCGGACTTGTTAATTTTAGCCATTATGACTGGTGTGAAGTGGTATCTCATTGTGGTTTTGATTTGTATTTCCCTGATGCCGAGTGATATGGAGCACTTTTTCATGTGTCTGTTGGCCATCTGGATGTCTTCTTTGCAGAAATGTCTGCTCAGGTCTTCTGCCCATTTCTTGATTGGATTATTTGTTCTTTGGGTGTTGAGTTTGCTAAGTTCGTTATAGATTCTGGACACTAGCCCTTTATCTGATATGTCATTTGCAATTATCTTCTCCCATTCTGTCAGTTGTCTTTTGGTTTTGTTCACGGTTTCCTTTGCTGTGCAAAAGCTTTTGATCTTGATGAAATCCCAATAGTTCATTTTTGCCCTTGCTTCCCTTGCCTTTGGCGATGTTCCTAGGAAGATGTTGCTGAGGCTAAGGTCGAAGAGGTTGCTGCCTATGTTCTCCTCAAGGATTTTGAGGGATTCCTTTCTCACATTGAGGTCCTTCATCCATTTTGAGTCTATTTTCATGTGTGGTGTAAGGAAATGATCCAGTTTCATTTTTCTGCATGTGGCTATCCAATTTTCCCAACACCATTTATTGAAGAGGCTGTCTTTTTTCCATTGGACATTCTTTCCTGCTTTGTCGAAGATTAGTTGACCATAGAGTTGAGGGTCTATTTCTGGGCTCTCTATTCTGTTACATTGATCAATATGTCTGTTTTTGTGCCAGTACCATGCTGTCTTGATGATGACAGCTTTGTCATAGAGCTTGAAGTCTGGAATTGTGATGCCACCAACTTTGGCTTTCTTTTTTTCAATATTCCTTTGGCTATTCGAGGTCTTTTCTGGTTCCATATAAATTTTAGGATTATTTGTTCCATTTCTTTGAAAAAAAAATGGATGGTGTTTTGATAAGGGATTGCATTAAATGTGTAGATTGCTTTAGTTAGCATAGACATTTTCACAATATTTGTTCTTCCAATCCAGGAGCATGGAACATTTTTCCATTTCTTTGTGTCTTCCTCAATTTCTTTCATGAGTACTTTATAGTTTTCTGAGTATAGAGTCTTTGCCTCTTTGGTTAGGTTTAATCCTAAGTATTGTATGTTTTTGGCTGAAATTGTAAATGGGATTGACTCCTTAATTTCTCTTCCTTCTGTCTTGTTGTTGGTGTAGAGAAATGCAACTGATTTCTGTGCATTGACTTTATATCCTGACACTTTACTGAATTCCTGTACAAGTTCTAGCAGTTTGGGAGTGGAGCCTTTTGGTTTTCCACATATCATATCACGTATCATATCATCTGCAAAGAGTGATATTTTGACTTCCTCTTTGCGGATTTGGATGCCTTTAATTTCTTTTTGTTGTCTGATTGCTGAGGCTAGGACTTCTAGTACTATGTTAAATAGCAGTGATGATAATGGACATCCCTGCCGTGTTCCTGACCTTAGCAGAAAAGCTTTCAGCTTTTCTCCATTGAGAATGATATTTGTGGTGGGTTTTTCATAGATGACTTTGATAATATTGAGGTGTATGCCCTCTATCCCTACACTTTGAAGAGTTTTGATTAGGAAGGGATGCTGTACTTTGTCAAATGCTTTTTCAGCATCTATGGAGAGTATCAAATTGTTCCTGTACTTTCTTTTATTAATGTGTTGAATCACATTGATTGATTTGCAGATGTTGAACCATCGTTGCAGCCCTGGAATAAATCCCACTGGGTAGTGGTAAATAATCTTTTTAATGTACTTTTGAATCCTATTGGCTAGTATTTTGGTGAGAATTTTTGCATCTGTGTTCATCAAGGATATTGGTCTGTAGTTCTCTTTTTTGGTGGGATCCTTGCCTGGCTTTGGGATCAAGATGATGCTGGCCTCATAAAATGAGTTTGGAAGTTTTCTTTCCATTTCTATTTTTTGGAATAGTTTCAGGAGAATAGGAATTAGTTCTTCTTTAAATGTTTGGTTGAATTCCCCTTGGAAGCCGTCTGGCCCTGGAGTTTTGTTTGTTTGGAGATTTTTGATGACTGTTTCAATCTCCTTACTGGTCTGCTCAGGTTTTCTATTTCTTTCTGGTCAAGTTATGGTAGTTATATGCCTCTAGGAATGCATCCATTTCTTCCAGATTGTCAAATTTGTTGGCGTAGAGTTGCTCATACTATGTTCTTATAATTGTTTGTATTTCTTTGTTGTTGGTTGTGATCTCTCCTTTTTCATTCATGATTTTATTTATTTGAGTCCTTTCTCTTTTCTTTTTGATAAGTCTGGCCAGGGGTTTATCAATCTTATTAATTCTTTCAAAGAACCAGCTCCTAGTTTCATTGATTTGCTCTATTGTTTTTTTGGTTTCTATTTCCTTGATTTCTGCTCTGATCTTTATGATTTCTCTTCTCCTGCTGGGTTTAGGGTTTCTTTCTTGTTCTTTCTCCAGCTCCTTTAGGTGTAGGGTTAGGTTGTGTACTTGAGACCTTTCTTGTTTCTTGAGAAAGGTTTGTACCACTATATATTTCCCTTTCAGGACTGCCTTTGCAGTGTCCCACAGATTTTGAACCGTTGTGTTTCCATTATCATTTGTTTCCATGAATTTTTTCAATTCTTCTTTAATTTCCTGGTTGATCCATTCATTCTTTGGAAGGATGCTGTTTAGTTGCCACGTATTTGGGTTCTTTCCAAATTTCCTCTTGTGATTGAGTTCTAGCTTCAGAACATTGTGGTCTGAAAATTTGGATTGGGAATTATCCCAATCTTTTGATACCAGTTGAGACCTGATTTAGGACGCAGGATGTGATCTATTCTGGAGAATGCTTCATGTGCACTAGAGAAGAATGTGTATTCTGTTGCTTTGGGATGAAATGTTCTGAATATATATGTGATGTCCATCTGGTCCAGTGTGTCATTTAAGGGCTTTATTTCCTTGTTGAACTTTTGCTTGGATGACCTGTCCATTTCAGTGAGGGGAGTGTTAAAGTCTCCTACTATTATTGTATTATTGTTGATGTGTTTCTTTGATTTTGTTATTAATTGGTTTATATAGTTGGCTGCTCCCACGTTAGGGGCATAGATATTTACAATTGTTAGATCTTCTTGTTGGACAGATCTTTGAGCATGATATAGTGTCCTTCCTCATCTCTTATTATAGTCTTTGGATTAAAATCTAATTGATCTGATATAAGAATTGCCACCCCAGCTTTCTTCTGATGTCCATTAGCATGGTCAATTCTTTTCCACCCCCTCACTTTAAATCTGGAGGTGTCTTCGGGTCTAAAATGAGTTTCTTGTAGGCAACATATAGATGGGTTTTGTTTCTTTATTGATTCTGATACCCTGTGTCTTTTGATTGGGGCATTTAGCCCATTAACATTCAGGGTAACGATTGAGCAATATGAATTTAGTGCCATTGTATTGCCTCTAAGGTGACTGTTACTGTATATTGTCTCTGTTCCTTTCTACTACTTTTAGGGTCTCTCTTTGCTTAGAGGACCCCTTTCAATATTTCCTGTAGAGCTGGTTTGGTGTTTGCAAAGTCCTTCAGTTTTTGTTTGTCCTGGAAGCTTTTTATCTCTCCTTCTTTTTTCAATGATAGCCTAGCTGGATATTATTCTTGTCTGCATGTTTTTCTCGTTTAGTGCTCTGAATATATCATGCCAACTCTTTCTGGCCTGCCAGATCTCTGTGGATAAGTCTGCTGCCAAACTAATATTTTTACCATTGTATGTTATGGACTTCCTTTCCTGGGCTGCTTTCAGGATTTTCTCTTTGTCACTAAGACTTATAAATTTTACTATTATGTGAAGGGGTGTGGACCTATTCTTGTTGATTTTGAGGGGGGTTCTCTGCACCTCCTGGATTTTGATGCTTGTTCCCTTTGCCATATTAGGGAAATTCTCTCCAATAATTCTCTCCAATATATCTTCTGCTCCCCTCTCTCTTTCTTCTTCTTCTTCTGGAATCCCAATTATTCTAATGTTGTTTCGTCTTATGGTGTCACTTATCTCTTGAATTCTCCCTTCATGGTCCAGTAGCTGTTTGTCCCTCTTTTGCTCAGCTTCTTTATTCTCTGTCATTTGGTCTTCTATATTGCTAATTCTTTCTTCTGCCTCATTTATCCTAGGAGTGAGAGCCTCCATTTTTTATTGCACCTCATTAATAGCTTTTTTTTAAAATTTCAATTTGGTTAGATTTTAGTTCTTTTATTTCTCCAGAAAGGGCTTTTATATCTCCCAAGAGGGTTTCTCTAATATCTTCCATGCCTTTTTCGAGCCCATCTAGCACTTTGAAAAGCGTCATTCTGAACTCTAGATCTTACATATTACCAATGTCTGTATTGATTAGGTCCCTAGTCTTTGGTATGCCTCTTGTTCTTTTTTTTGTGGTGAATTTTTCTGCCTTGTCATTTTGTCCAGATAAGAGTATATGAAGGAGCAAGTAAAATACTAAAAGGGTGGCAAAGACCCCAGGAAAATATGCTTTAGCCAAATCAGAAGAGAACCCAAATCATTGGGGAGAAAGGGGATAAAAAGAGGTTCAGAAAAAAAAAAAAAGAGAAACAATGAGAAAAAGAAAACGAATAAAGAAAAAATGTAAAAAAGAAAAAAATATATATATTAGATAAACTAGTTAAAAAACGTTAAAAAAGAAAAAGGTAAAAGTTAAAAAAAATTAGCAGAAGAAGAAAAAAATATTGAAAAAAAATTAAATTAACTGCAAGACTAAGGAATCATGGAGAGAAAACATGAGTTCCGTGCTTTGCTTTCTCCTCCTCTGGAATTCCGCTGCTCTCCTTGGTATTGAACCTGTGCTCCTTGGTAGGTGAATTTGGTCCTGGCTGGATTTCTTGTTGATCTGGGGGAGGGGCCTGTTGTAGTGATTCTCACTTGTCTTTGCCCCAGGTGGAATTGCACCGCCCTACCAGGGGCCAGGCTGCGTAATCAGCTCAGGTTTGCTTTCAGGAGCTTTTGTTCCCTGAATGCTTTCCATAGAGTTCTGGAGGATGGGAATGAAAATGGCAGCCTCCCAGTCTCTGGCCCAGAGGAGCCGAGAGCTCGGCGCCCCACTCCCCCGTACCCCCTCAGAGAATAGCGCCCAATTATTCCCAGTTCCCTGGCCTCTGGCAACACTCCAAGCTCACCTAGCCTGCAACCGGTTCAAGGTAACCCCGAGCTGAGAGCTCACTCCTCGGCTCTATCTCTGTAGCCAGCTTCCCTGTTCTAATACCTGCAAGATCTGCGACACTCAGACACCTATGATCCTTCAGTGACCCTGTGGGACCTGAGGCCACGCTGACCCCGCGTGGGCTTCACTCCAGTTTAGCCTCTGGGGTGATGTCCCTCAGCGGAACAGACTTTTAAAAGTCCTGATTTTGTGCTCCGTTGTTCCACTGCTTGCCCTGAGCCAGCCCCTCCCCCTGCGGTCTATCTTCCAGTCACTTTGGATTCACTTCTCCGCCAGTCTTACCTTTCAGAAAGTGGTTGATTTTCTGTTTCTTGAATTGCCGTTCTTCTCTTCAATCTCCCGTTGGATTTGCAGGTGTTTGCAATCTTTAGATAAGCTATCTAGCTGATCTCCTGCTACCTGATGTAGTCTCAGCCTGCTACTTCTCCACCATCTTGACTCCTCTGAGGAAGGTTATTTTGATTCTTCTTGGATTTATCTTGATATCTTTGTTAAAGGACTCAACTTTCCTAAGATAAAGGGGGATTAAAAATTGGTTTACCTATAGGGGTAGCATTGATTGGGGAAAGGGGATTACCTTGAAGTTTAACTCTATATGAATATTAAAAAATAAAAATAAAAAGAATAAACTAAACTAAAATTAAATAAAAATTTAAAAATAGAAAAGCAAAAGAAAAACAGGTATATGTATCAAAAAGTTCAGGTTAGAAGGTTATTATGGAATTTGATGTATTGGACATCTCACTATGATGGTAAGTAGGTTAAAAAATTATCTATATAAAAAAAATGAACCAAAAAATTGGGAACAAATTAAAAATAAAAGTAATCTATGAAGTAGTGATGGTTGTTCTCTTGTCATCTTTTTTTTTTTTTCCTTTTTTTTTTCCTGGTTGGCTCTCTGGGGGAGGGGCCTGCCACGTGAGTTTTCAGGCATTGTTCCTTGAGTTAACTCCTCCCACCCACCCCCAAGGGGGGTGGGCTCTGAGGAAACCGGTTTTTCAGGCTTTTGTTCTCTGGAGGTTTTTATCTTTGTTTGTTTGTTTGTTTTCTCTCACCTTGACAGCTCTTGATGATTTTTGGAGGTTTAGAGGAAAGCAAACTGCACCCAGACCTCCCTCTCAGAGAGAAGCCTCAGTCTGTTCCCCTGTGAGTGCTTAGAGCACATAAGTTCCCCCTCGGCCACTGGCAGAGCACATTCCGAGTTGCATTCCCTGGGGACACAGTAACTCCTGCTCGTACCCAAAACCACGACAGCGGCGGCTGTCTGGGCAGCTCCAGACCACCAGAGAGGTTCCAAGCAGTAATCACACACTGAGACTTTCCCAATGGCCCGGGCTGGGAGTGCCTGGTCTTTCCAGGTCTGAGAGCACCTGGCTGGCGCCTTCATGCACCTCTCTCAGGGGAGGTCGCGGGGCGCGACTCAGACTCTGATAGCACGGCATGGCACTCATGTGGGGGCTGCAAAAAGGCTGTGCTTCTGCCAGCTGGCAAGGCTCCCAGGACAGGAGCCAGACGCCATGTGCTCTCAGGTGCACTGGCAGCTCAGGGACCAAGACCTTGTTTCTCTGCTGCACTCTCTCTGGCTCAGGGCCACAGGTGGCTCTCCTGGGTCTGGGGGCTACAGCCCCTGTCCCCAACCTCCCTGATTCCCACAATTTCCCCCCACGATCCTTTGCTCTTTTTGAGTGCTTTCAACCAGACTCCAAGTTAATGCTGGTCCCCAGATGCAGGGCACTCTCGTATTGGGGTATTACTTTCCAATGGGTCTCTTCTGGTGGCTCCCTCCCCCTTTTGTTTATCTTCTGATATCAGTCAGAAGTTCCCACTCCGCTTTACCTGCCCACTGGCATCTTCTGCCCCCGTAGCAATCCACGTGTATAATTCTGATCTCAGGCTGATTTCATGGGTGATTGGAGTTCTTTGGTAGGTAATCATCTCACTTTAGGGTACAGGTTGTAATCGCCCCCTCCTACTTCCCCGCCATCTTGTCTCCCCCCACTAGAAAAATCAAAGGTGGTTCTTTGAAAAAAAAAAAAATCAGTAAAAGCAATAAACTTCCAGCCATGGCAACCAAGGGAAAAAGAGAGGAGACACAAATACCAGTATTAGATATAAAAGAGGGGTCATTACTAATGATTGGATACTAAAAGAATAATAAGGAAATATTATGAATAACCTTAAATCCATGAATTTGTTACCTTAGACGAAATGGACCAATTAATTCCTTAAAAGGCACAAACTACCAAACTTAAGTAATGTAGAAATAGATAATATGATAAGCCTATATGTAACAAGAAACATGAATCAATAATTAATAACTTTGAAAAAATGCAGCTGGCCCCATTGGTTTCACTGGTGATTTTAGCAAACACTTATAGAAGAAATGATATTAATTCTCTAATTTCTTCCAGAAAATAGAAACAAAGGGAACACTATCTAATTCACTTTATGATGCTAGCATTATTCTTTTTCTTAACTAAATAAATGCTAATTATTTATTATTTTTATTATCATTTATTACTGCTACTACTATTACCATCATCATATATACCTCCCTAGTGGTTTTTGTTTTGTTTTGTTTTGTTTTTCAAGTTTTATTTAAATTCTAGGTAGTTAACGTAGAGTGTAATATTGGTTCTAGTAGAATTCAGTGATTCATTGCTTACATGTAACACCCAGTGCTCATCCAATAAGTGCCCTCCTTAATGCCCATCACCCATTTACTCATCCCCAGCCCACCTCCCTCCATCAACCCTCAGTTTGTTCTCTACCTTTTAGAGTATCTTATGGTTTGCTTCCCTCTCTTTTTTTCCCCCTTCCCCTATGTTCATCTGTTTTGTTTTTTAAATTCCACATATGAAAGAAGTCATATGGTGTTTGTCTTTCTCTGACTGACTTATTTTGGAGGCTAGCATTATTCTTATACCTGAAGCAGGTATAGACATTCCAAGAAAGAAAAACTACAGAACAATATCTTTCATGAACATACATGTAAAATCCCTAACAAAATATTAGCAAATCAGTATCCAAAATCTATAAAGAGCTTAGCAAACTCAACACGCAAAGAACAAATAATCCAATCAAGGAATGGGCAGAGGACATGAACAGACATTTCTGCAAAGAAGACATCCAGATGGCCAAAAGACACTTTTAAAAGTGCTCCACATCACTCGGCATCAGGGAAATACAAATCAAAACCACGATGAGATACCACCTCACACCAGTCAGTATGGCTAAAATTACAAGTCAGGAAATGACAGATGCTGGCGAGGATGTGGAGAAAGGGGAACCCTCCTACCCTGTTGGTGGGAATGCAAGCTGGTGCAACCACTCTGGAAAACAGCATGGAGGTTCCTCAAAAAGTTGAAAATAGAGCTACCTTATGACCCAGCAATTGCACTGCTGGGTATTTACCCTAAAGATACAAAGGTAGTGATCCAAAGGGGCACGTGCACCCGAATGTTTATAGCAGCAATGTCCACAATAGTCAAACTATGGAAAGAACCTAGATGTCCATCAACAGATGAATGGAAAAAGAAGATGTGGTATATATACACAATGGAATACTATGCAGCCATCAAAAGAAATGAAATCTTGCCATTTGCAATGACGTGGATGGAACTAGAGGGTATCATGCATAGCGAAATAAGTCAATCGGAGAAAGACAACTATCATATGATCTCCCTGATATGAGGAAGTGGAGATGCAGCATGGGGGGTTCAGGGGGTAGGAGAAGAATAAATGAAACAAGATGGGATTGGGAGGATTGGGATGGGATTGGGATAAGAGACTCTTAATCTCACAAAACAAATTGAGGGGATCCAGGGGGAGACGGGTAGGGAGAAGGTGGTGGGGTTATGGACATTGGGAAGGGTATGTGCTATGGTGAGTGCTGTGAAGTGTGTAAACCTGACGATTCACAGACCTGTACCCTTGGGGCTAAAAATACATTATATATTTATAAAAAATAAAAAATTAAGAAAATATATATTAGCAAATCAAAATCATCAATATTTAAAAAGATTATACCCAAGAGAATGGGGGAGTTATTTTTATATTACAGCAGTCATATTAAAAGGAGGTAGTATAATGTAGGGATTAAATTCATGTATGTTGAAATCAGAAAATAATTGTGTTTGAATATTAGACCTGATTCTAGCATAGTGACCTTGGCTGACATATTTAATCTCCATGGTCTATAACATTAGTATCTCTAAAATGGGGGTGGTAATTGTACAAATAAAGTAAAAAGCAGGTACAGTGTTTCCACAGATAGTCCATGAATATGCTTCTAAAAGAATTCTAAATAATTCTTAATAAGTTTGTTAATAACCATTTGTTTTTTACTGGTATTAATCTAAATGATAACTTATAAATAGACATTAAAATGTTAGAAGATACTGCTTTTCCTTGAAGATATTTTTATGTTATATTTTATTATACATTGCATTATTATACATTGCTTTCCATTTACTTATTTAACCAAACTTCTGACACTTTTTCATTCTCTTAATTCCATACCATGAGAATTAAAAGTAAAACTCCCATGATGAATGGCCTGGGGACTCAGGTCATGGAATAATCAAATGGTCACCAAAAGCTGTTAAGTTACTGTTAGAGCTGGAGCAGTTGTAAGAAGCACTACCAATATAGCACCAAAGAAGGAAATATTTTTTAAAAGATCCAGTAACAGTAAAAATATTGCTTTCTGGTTTTTGTTTTTGTTTTTGTTTTGGCCAGGTAAGTGGAGATGATATACATCAATTGCCTGCTGAAAATATTGGCTATTTTTGTCATACTGGTAATGCATACATTTATGGCACAACAGTATAAAGTTTCTCTCTTTCTCTCCTTCCCTTTTTTTAAATTTGCATTTCTAATTTTGAATTCAACAAGCACTTATTAAACACCCAGTTGCACCAGTCTCTCCAAGGGAAGTGAGCAGTTTCATTTCAGGTTGTATGCAGTGCTCCATATGCTTAGATTAGGTCTTAATATACAGGGAAATTTCTGAGTCTTGATTATATTACATTTGGATAGGGACTAGAAAGGACCTTGGAAATTGGTTTTAATGTGGATAGCCTTATACCTGCCATATGTTCACAGCAATTTCTAGAGCAGCAATTGTTTTTTTATTCTGTTGGCATTAGTTTTAAATAGAAATAAGATGCAAAATAAAAGTCTTTACCACAAACCATTATCATCAGTTACCCATGCACTCATATACATACATATGCATGCCCACATCCATCCAACCACTAATCATCTTTCCCAAACTCTTAATACTTACATGGGTCAGGTTTTAAGACTAAGACACAGTCCCTTCTCTCAAGAAGCTCATAGATCTAGTAGGGGAGATGGAGAGACTACTTAATTGTAAATTATACTATTATGAAAAGTTTATTATGAGAAATTGGCAAGTCTGACATGAAAGCATAGAGGAGGAGTATATAATCCAGACTGGAGGAGAGAGAGACATCCTTGAGTAATTGTTGCATAGGTGGAATGAATTTTTAAAATGAGAAGTAGTAAGCCAAATAAAAACAGTCAGGACATATTTAGTGCAGAACAAAATTATGGGTAAACCTGAGCATTCATGAGAGTGCAAAGGGTGTCCTTGTAGTTCATGACATGATGTTTATGAGGTGAGGGGGAGGTGGGCTGTAGATAGATCTCAAGAGTTTTTATATGCCAATCCTGTGATGTTGAGAGAGCAGGAAAAATTACTGAGAAAATTTAAGCAGTGAGTAGGCAACAGAAGATGCAAGAAGTATTATATTAGTATGTATGTTAATTGCATCTCTTAAAACCTTTATGGTATTCCTCACTTGTTTCTATTCCTCTGTCCTTTTTCTGTTTTTCTTTGTCCCTGTTTCTTCTCTTTCTTCCCTTTTCCTGCCACTTCCTACCCTCTCCTTCCTTACTAGTATCCACCAACAAAACAATAGATATATTTTTTAGAAACTAGCAATAGACTGTTCACATGAGATTTTATCATGGCGATGAATCTCTGAGAAATTGTTAAAGTGACTGTTGTGATACTTAGTGACTATAGAGTTTACATATTTGTAAGACTTTATTTCAATTTTTAAATGCTTATTTGAATGATAGCGACATCACTACAATCTGAAATTGAAAGACTGCACATCTTGAACCCCTTATTTTGTATTTAAAAATCATACTTAAAAAAAAAGATTTATTTATTTATTTAAGAGAGAGCACATGTGCACTGGCTTGTGTGACAGAGGAGGGACAGAGGGAGAGAAACTCTCTCAAACAGACTCTGCTGAGTGCAGAGCCCTATTCAACATGCAGGGCTCCATCTCAGGACCCTGAGATCATGACTTGAGCTAAAACTGAGAGTTGGATGCTTAACTGACTGAGCCACCCAGGCGTCCCATTAAAAAACATCCTTTTTAAGTCAAAAGCAATATAAATTGTTTTAGATTAAACAGTACAGAAATACTGACTTCAGGAAGTGAAAGACACATGATATCTTACTTTTCAGAACTTATGATTTATCATATTTTGTATTCACTCTTGGAGAAAAATTTTTTTATTCAAGCACAAACTTTCATATTAATTTTATGCACTTTCTTGTGTTTTGCTTAAAATTTAAATCTTTCCAAGATCTGTATGTGTACAATCATTTAGTTGATTTTAAGAGCTTCATAGTATTCCATTGTATATATGTACAAAATGTAATTAATACCTTCTCTATTGACTGACATGGGTCAACATTTTATGTATACATGTATGTATCTGTTATAAATACATACATATTATATGAATATATACACTGCATACTAGGAATAGATTTGTACACTTTAAATTCTAGTAAATATTATCAATTTATAATCCCTTCATGAAGGTATAAGTGTAATTTGTATGTAGAAACATTGATAGTACTGAGAATTCTCTTTCCCTTTCTCTGTTGATCAGTAAAACAAAAATCAGTGGAGGTTGATGATGATCACTGGTGATAGTGAGACTGAACATCAGTAAATGTTTATTGGCCAGTCATATGTGTTGTTGTTGTTCCTGGTCTTAGTTACCTATGCATGCCTTCCTACTTTTTAAACTTAAATCTCTTCTTTGTGGAGTTACTATAGTATTTTTCATAATATGATTGATGACAATATTTTTCCTTCCTATTGAAATACATCAAATTGAGGCAGTTTGCATTAATAAAGGAATTTTTGACATTTGGAAATTTTTTAATAAAAAAACAGGGTAAAATACCCAGTTTTCCTACTAAGAAAAAAAATTTTTTTTCTTTTTACTGACTTTTCTATTGGTTGTTAAAGTATTTTTATGTATTTTATGTAGTTGGGGACATGCCAAATGTGTATTTTTTTTTAATATTCCACAATACCCACATTTTAAAATATACACACATTGTGTGCTCAAAATCTTTAGATGGAGTTGATTACAGGTCCTTTTGTCATACTCACTGATATTCACCTCTGTGATTATCCCATTATCCTTTCTTAACTTTGCTATATTTTATCTTGGTTGTTGTCTGTAATATTCTCCATCCATTGCTCTTGTGGTGGCTCTTCCTAGCACAACCCCTGTAGTCTTTCCTTTTAGCTACAATACTTTGTTCATGTCCATAACCCTCAGGATTCCCATTAGTGTCTGGCCTGACCCCCCAAGTCTGTTCTTGGCTATATTGGGATCATGATGCTCCCACCTACTTATGCTGCTTTCCTGCTGAGGAAGTGCAGACTTGTGACATGCAGGAGACTGTGTATGATGTGGGGTAGCAAAGGGAGGAATGATGACATAAGAAAGAATGATGACATAAGAAAGAATGTTAGTAGCGTGGGGTCTGGAGAAAAGCTTGGTGTTGGCCGTGCAAATAAAGAACTCATGTTATTTAATTCAGATGTGAAATAAGCATCAATAATTTGATTTGGTTTAATGATAAGGTAGTTTAGAAAATTATGTAAATAACAAATAAGTTACTATATTAGGTTAAAATCTGTAACATTGAAACTTATCTTTGGAACTACAGAAAAACAATACTTTATGGTTCAAACTAATAAATACATAGAGCCCAGAGAGTAACAATTTATTGATAAGCATTAAAGATAAGCATATTTCTATTTTTTTCTAAACATATAAGTTTTAAGAATGGGTTTCCTATTCATTTTTTTTTTTTTCCCTCAGATCTAGGGTTAGGGCTAAGATACATGCCTAGTATCCTGCTGTTCAGAGACCTCTGCAAAGGGTTAGGCTTAGGGATTAAGATTTCCTATTTATTTTATTTTATAACCATTTCTTTTTATTTAATGAAAATTATTCATATCTTTTCATGGTATGAACTTTTATTTCAATATACAAAGTTGAATTCTTCCTCAGGTGGAATTACTATTAAAAATTTAATTCTCTATTGTGGACATTTAGGTTATTTCTAAAATACTTTTTAAATAAATATAGTCTTAATAGGTAGCCCTATAGCTTCTTTTGGAATTCATTTATTGTAAATTTAAGCAAATTTTTTTGAAGTTAGATTCTTGGTCATAAATTAAGGAAAATTAAAATTTTTTGGTATTATTGTTATTTCAAAGAATTCTGCGGTTTGTTTTATTGAAGTATAGTTGTTATACAACATTATATTAGTTTCAGGTGTACAGTATAGTGATTCACCAAATCTATATCTTACACAGTGCTCACCATGATAAGTACAGTTACCATCTGTCACCAAACATTATAATATTATTGACTATATTCCCTAGGCTGTATTTTCCTCCTAATGACTTACTTATTTTAGAACAGGAAGATTGTGCTTTTTTTTTTTTAAAGATTTTATTTATTTATTTGACAGACAGAGATCACAAGTAGGCAGAGAAGCAGACAGAGAGAGAGGAGGAAGCAGGCTCCCCGCTGAGCACAAAGCCTGACGCGGGACTCGATGCCAGGACCCTGGGATCATGATCTGAGCCAAAGGCAGAGGCTTTAACCCACTGAACCACCCAGGTGCCCCAGGAAGATTGTAATTCTTAATTCCCTCATGTACTTTGCCCATCCTGATACCTCTTACCCTCTGGTAATCAACCATCTCTGTATTTATGAGTCTGTTTCTGTTTTTTAAATTGTTTGTCTTGCTTTTTGGATTTCACATATAAGTGAAATCATTTGGTCTTTCACCTACTCTATTTTGACTCATTTCACTTAGCACAACACCCTCTAGGTCTATCAGAGTTGTCACAAAAGGCAAAAGACAAGATCTTATTCTTTATTATGGCTCAGTAATACTCCATATTCCAGTGTTAGTCCATATATATGTTATATATAGTCCTTAAATATATATATATTTTTTCCATCTATATCTATTCATTTATCAATGGACACTTAGGTTGCTTCCATGTCTTGTAAGTAATGCTGCAATAAACATAGGAGCGCAGATATCTTTTTGAATAAATGTTTTTATTTTCTTTGGGTAAATACCCAGTACTGGAACTGTTGAATCATATGGTATTTCTATTTTTCATCTTTTTTTAAGCTTTAAAATCACTTTTATTGCTGTATAATTTACACAGAATAAAATTCACTAATTTTTAAATATACAATTTAGTGACTTGCCAAATATATGCAGTTATGTAACCACAAATGCAATAAATGCATTTAAAATGTAGTTGGTGGCTAATTCTTATTTGGAGAAAGTTTAAAGAATAAACAAAATCTATAATTTACAAAGGGAAATGTGGATATATTAAATCTAGATCGTTAAATGTAGAAAAATTAAATACTAAATAATAAAAAGCACTATTAATGAGTGTATTTCATTCTTCACAACCTCATTCATGAAAAATCATCAATGTTTTAAAAACAGGTAACTTGTTAGAGCAAAATGGCACTCTAGTGTAATCTTATTTACATTTACTTGATTACTGTTTTACTTTTCATATGATTATGATTAATAGCCATTTTGTTTTTGTTAATAGTTTTCATGTTTTATTCATTTTAAAATTGGTATTTTACATTTTTGAAATGTATTTGGAAGAAGTAATTTCATATTAAAAATGTTAATCATCTGTCTGATATTTTCCAGTGTTCTTACTTTTATTTTTATAGTGTTTTTATCTTCATACAAGAATATAAATGTATATATCTATATATACTATCCTTCTGTATCTATGTATAGCTACATGTAATATGATTTTTATTTTAATGTCTTAGTTACTGTCAACAATTTCCTTTTATTTTGTTAATGAAGGATGTTAAGAATGAATTTTCCAGGGGAGCCTGGGTGGCTCAGTTGGTTAAGTGTCTGACTCTTGATTTAAGCTCAGGTGATGGTCTCAGGTTTTGTTGTAGGATCTAGTTCTGCATCGGACTCCACACTGGGCATAATGCCTGCTTAAGATTCTCTTCCTCCCTCTCTGCCTGCCTCTCCTCCTCTCTCCCTCTCCAAAAAAAAAAAAAAAAAAAAAAAAAGAATTTTTCCATCTTAATGTCTAAGTATTTATATATTTCTTTCAGTTTTTTTTAACATTTAAACATCCATTAAAATTTCCTTGAGTTCATCTTGAAAGGCAAAAACCTGCACTTTTCCAAGTTCATTTCCTTATGCCAACACTGTTGATCGAATAATTCACCTTGTCCACACTGATATATGATTCCTCAATAATCTCCTGAGAGATCACTAAGTTTACCTTATGGTTTTTATTCAGTTCTTTGCATTGAAGCTTTGGTGACTGACAGCAGAAATATATCAAGCTACTCCTTAAAATCCCCAATAATTTTCTATTGCTCTTAGGATGTAAGGCAAAGTTCAATTCATGGATAAAAGCTTCCATCCTGTCTGGCCTATTACAATTATTCATCTAGCCTGATTTCAATTATCCATCCTCTTGCCTTGCTAACCTTCCTGTCTCACTATCTTTGGACATGGTGTTTCCATAGTATGGACTCTACTTTTCAGTACTAATTCCTTGTTAAGCAGAATCTGAACAATCACCACTTGAATGAGTCATATGGTTCTTATGGTACTCTCTTCTTTTCCTTTTAATCTATTATCAGAGTTCTATCTGTATTTAAAACGTTTAATGTCTAGTTCTACCATTAACCTGTAAGCTTCCTGAAGTCAAGATCAGTTTTTTACCTCAAAATGTGTCATAGTACCAGGCATATGGTAGATCCTCAATAGGATTATTACATTATTCTTTCTATGTATATTAGCTTAATGGATAAATCAATACATTTAAAAAATATTAATGTTTACAATTTTTTAAAAAATGATGTTTTTAAGAAAATACCTTATGGCTATTATTGAAGATTTCCTCTTAAAACCATTCTTTTTTTTTCTTTTTAATTTTTAAATTTTTTAAAATAAACATATAATGTATTATTAGCCCCAGGGGTACAGGTCTGTGAATCATCAGGTTTACACACTTCACAGCACTCACCATATCACACACTCTCCCCAATGTCCATAACCCCACCACCCTCTCCCTATCCCCATACCCCCTCCACCCTCAGTTTGTTTTGTGAGATTAAGAATCTCTTATGGTTTGTCTCCCTCCCAATCCCGTCTTGTTTCATTTATTACTTTCCTACCCCCCAAACACCCTATGTTGCCTCTCATCTTCCTCATATCAGGGAGATCATATGATAATTGTCTTTCTCTGATTGACTAATTTCACTAAGCATTCTTAATAAAAGCTCACATCTGTTTTTAAATAATAATTTTTGATAAATTCTTTCTTCATTATTTGGTTTGGTCTTTTAGGTTCACCAGGCAAAGCCAATGTATGAAGCAAATTACTCTGAAGTGATTCAATTTGTATTCTTGGGACTCGCTACCTATAGATCAGTGCAGAATTTTCTTCTTGCTTTCTCTACAGTGTTTTATGTAACGATTGTTTTGGGAAACCTCCTTGTGGTGTTTACAGTGACCTTTGACCCTTACTTACATTCCCCCATGTACTTCCTTTTAGCCAATCTCTCATTTATTGATTTGTGTCTTTCTACCTTAATGGTTCCTAAGATGATATCTGATCTGCACTCAGGACACAAAACCATATCCTTTCAAGGATGTGTTATCCAGATATTTGTCCTTCCTGTCCTGGGTGGATCAGAGATGGTGCTGCTGGTCACCATGGCCTTGGACAGATATGTGGCCATATGTAAGCCCTTCCACTACCTGACAATCATGAGCTCACAGATGTGCATTTTGCTTCTGTCTGGTGCTTGGGCTATTGGCCTCATACATTCAGTGGCCCAGTTAGCTTTTGTTGTCCATTTGCCTTTTTGTGGTCCTAATGAGATAGATAGCTTTTACTGTGACCTTCCTTGGTTTATCAAACTTGCCTGCACGGACACCTACAGAATGGAATTCATGGTTACTGCCAACAGTGGGTTTATTTCCATGGGCACCTTCATCTTATTGCTTATCTCCTATATCTTCATCTTGGTCACTGTATGGAAACATTCCTCAGGTGGTTTGTCTAAGGCCTTTTCTACTCTGTCAGCTCACATTACCGTGGTGATTTTGTTCTTTGGACCATGCATCTTTGTTTATGTGTGGCCATTTCCCACCGTGTCAGTGGATAAATTTCTTGCCATTTTGGACTTTATGATTACACCTATTCTGAATCCTATTATCTACACACTGAGGAACAAGGACATGAAGATGACAATGAAAAGACTGCATAGTCAAGTCCTGAATTTGAGAGATCTCCTAAATAACTCACAAGAAAACCAAGTGGTGCCTTCTAAAAGTAATACTGTATGCATAAATGTTAAGGGTTATATAGTATCTTAAAACAGTTAATTTTCTTTATTTCAGCAGTTCAAAAACTGCTTGGGTAGTTTATTCCATGTTAATGGCCAATAGTGTGAAAATAAATAAATATATATATGTGTGTATATATATATACACACATATATATGTGTGTATATATAAAACTATTTTGCATATCTTAAAATTTTACAATACTGAAAATACACATTTTGTGTGACTTTCATTTTGAATAGTCCATAGAATCTTGGAAAGTTTTATGAATTTGAAATCACAGTACTGTGTGTAAAAATTTTTCTGTGTTATTTGGTTGGAACATATTCTCATATAAAGAGAATGATTTGTTCTTACACCTTTTTTTTGGCAAGCAAAGTAGGTTTGTTTTTAAGTTGATTCAAGTGTGCTATTGCTTTTTTCTTTCCTTTATTACTTATGTTAACAGATAGACTCTGTTACTTGAATATAATTTTTGTCATAGATTAAATATTATCTGATATTCAACTATGCAGAAAACAATAAAGTGGACAAAAATAGTTAAACAGTTAATAGTATTTGACATCATGTGAGGATCTGTTCTAAGAGGGAAAAGTTAAATCTTCTTCCTCTCAACTTTGCTTTTAGCTATTTCCTTTAAATGTGTGCTGACATTAGAAGGACATAAATTAAGGAGTAACATTCATTAAAGAGAATAGAACTAGGATGGGATTTTGGAAATGTTAAAGAGAAGGAATTCATATGTAGTATTACTCAACCATGGATACAATGCAGTACTGAACACCACTCCATGTTCAAGCATGAAGGCTGTGCTTTTAAGTTGGCTGGCCTGACAGTTCACCAACACACAAAATACAACCATGTGTTTTGCAGCTTTGGTTTTTGAAATTTTATTTTTATATTGAGATGGAATTTCCCTCCTTATGTATTTCATATTGTATTTCTCATTTATAGTCTAGAAGTAGATTGAAAAAACTTCCATAATGTTTCCTCCTTTCATGTTTGGAAAAAAAAAATGATGGTTTTATATCTTGTAGCTTTAAGATAAACATTCCTTCTGAGACCAAACATCTAATGTCTTTCTAAGAAAAATTCCCCATGTAGAAAATTTCTTGAGGGTTATGTATGTATATGAGTATGTAGGTACCTTTTCATGTGATAACCTGAAATGTCAGTTTAATTTCCTGTTAAAATCTGTTTCTGTTGCAACCTGGGCATATGCTGATAATGATTCTAGCCATGAAACAGAGAAAAATTTATGACAATATTCCATCATAAATGAAATGTCATTAAATCTACAGTACAAGATATAGAAGAATATCTGAATTAGAAATTCAAGATCTCTGACTGTAAATGACTAATAATTTGGAAATAAGAAGTAAGAACTAACTTACACTCAAAACAATATTTGAATAAGACAAGATCATTTCAGAAATGACTAATAAACTACTAGGTACTCAAAAGAGAGCTGAATGGCCAAAATTACAATGAAGATCACAAGAAATAAAGATGAAAAGAACCAAGAAAATAACACCTAATTAAAGAGAAAGGTAAAAACTTTTCAGAGAGAAAGTCATATAGAGTGAGGCAAATGATATTCAATATTTGTATAATTTTTAAATGAGACAATATAATAGAATTAACTTTTCAAACTCATATTAATGTGTGAGAAGTAAAAGGCCAGAATATACATAATGAAATAGCTTCTAATAAAGTTGGGAAATTTGGCCCCAGATGATTAATTCCAAGGCATATCCTAATAATATTATTAGGTATTTAAAATAGAGTATCTTCTGAGGATCCTATCAAAATAACTGAAGTAACTTAAATAGGAGAGAAAATCTGGTTTCTGACTTCTTGATAGTAGCATACAAAGAAAGGTGGCAACAATGGAGCTACGTTTCCAAATCTATCTTTCAAATATATCATGATTAAAGAAAAATGATGTCAAATATGCAAGCTTTTGAACAATGTTTTATGTATAGCAAACAACAAAACAGGACAGATTTACTGACGGGCTTTGAAAAATAACGTTCTATCTAAAGCAGGTCAAGTGGTAAAATACAATAATTGAAAATAATAATTATCAAAAATGTAACCACACTAAGCTATATATGTTGGGTCTATGGATGTTTATCGGATTTTTTAAACCAATAATAGAGAATACAGTTTTTCAAGTATACATGTAACATAACTGGAAACACCAGTGATTGATTATTTAATGTCTAATTCTTTCACTAAGGAGTATACTTCCTGAAGACAGGTGGCAGTTCTATGCCAGAACTTGACACAGTATCTAGTATATATTGGGTATTTTCAGTAGGTGGTCAGGGAAAGCTAATTGAATAAATGAATTCTTAGAAGCCCCTTGTGCCTGATAATGAAGATTGTTTCCAATTGCCCACAGTTGGAAACCAACTGAGATCTTCTTTCAACATTTCTAACATACTGAATTTCAGTTTTTTTTTTCATGTAAACACAAAATCAATTTTTGTGTTTTTGTGAGAGAGGAAATTAGTTTGTGGTGGCCTTTTATAACTTTTGGACAATGCAACAATTCCTATTTTCTTTTCTATTTCTTGAAACATTTTCATCACCCCAAATAAACCTCATACCAGTTAACAGACAGTCCCAATCCCCTTCTCCTCACATCTAATGGCAGCTATAAATCTTTCTGTCTCTATGGATTTGACTACTTTGGACATTTCATATAAATGGAAGTGGTTTCTTTCATGTAGCATAATGTTTTTAATGTTTTTTCATTCCTTTTAATGGCTGAAAAAAATTCCATTGTTTGACTACACCATATTTTGCTTACCCATTTATCTGCTGACAAACATTTGCTTTGTCTCTACCTTTTGGGTATTGTGAATATTGTTTCTATAAACATTTGTGCACAGTTCTTATTTGTTTGTTTGTTTGAACACCTGTTTTCAATTCTCTTGAATAGAACTGCAGGGTCATATAGTAAATTCATGTTTAATATTTTGAGGAACCACCAAACTTTTCCACCATGACTGCACCATTTTACATTCCCACCAGCAGTATGTACGAACATCCTAATTTCTTCATATCTTCACCAACATTTGTTATTTTATTATTTTTCATTATGGAAAATCTAATGAGTGTGAAGGAAAATCACATTTTTTAAAGAACTTATTCATTTATTTGAGAGCATCTGAGAGAGAGAACAAGTGGTAGGAATGGCAGAAGGAGAAGCAGACTCTCTGCAGAGCAAGGAGCCCCATGTGGGGCCCCATCCCAGCACCCTGGGTTCGTGACCTGAGCTGAAGGCAGATGCTTAACTCATTGAGCCACCCTGGTGCCCCACATTTTGGTTTTGATTTGCCTTCCTCTAGTGACTAATAATGTTGAGCATCTTTTCATGTGGTTTCTGGCTGGCCACCTGTTCATTCTCTGAAGGGAAATGTCATTTCATATCATTTGTTCATTTTAAAATTCAGTTGTTTGTGTTTTTATTATATAGTTTTTAAAACACCTTTAAAAAAAAAGATTTATTTATTTATTTGAGAGAGAGAGAGAGAGAGAGAAAGGGCATGAGTAGGAGGAAGGACAGAGGAAGAGAGGTATTAAGCAGACTTCCTGCAGAACTGGTATGAGGTTTATTTTGGGTGATGAAAATGTTTTAAGAAGTAGAAAAGAAAATAGGAATTATTGCATGGTCCAAAAGTTATAAAAGGCCACCACAAACTAATTTCCTCTCTTCATTGATTTTGTGTTTACACAGAATTTTGTTGTTTGAAGAATCGCAATTCAATTTGTGAAATTAAGGGCATTGCTTTGTATTTGGAATTAGCATGCATAGAGCTTTCCAAACTTCCAGTTATTTCCCTTCTTTGTTCATTAATATGCAACATAAAGCAGTAAATTTTACAAAGCTTACCGGAGGCCATCTTAGTGACCAGCCAACTACCTTACATAAGTAAAATACATGGTACCATTTAAAAAAAAAATACCTACCCTCTTACATTTTCTCTAAATTAACAAGTCCATTCTTAGCAACCCTATATGATATACAGATGAAAAAGAAGTTTGCTTGCCTTTCAGTAGCTTAGTAACTTTTTCACTTTTCACTTTTGTTTTTGTCCAAGGGATTATTCATATTTTAAGAAGCTCTACAGGAGGCAGTAGCACATTTTATTAAAGCACCTCTGAAATTCTTAACTCTAAGGCTGAGATTTTTCACAAAGGTAGTAATGATAACCTTGGGATAATAAAGTTGAAAAATTAGGGAAAGGGGACAAATGAGTTACTCTGTAAGGAGTTAAAAATACAGCAACACATTTTTCATGCTTTTCTAGATTCACTGTTTATCCATTAAGATTTTTTTATTTTTACTCTTTTTTAAAAGATTTTATTTATTTATTTGACAGAGATCACAAGTAGGCAGAGAGGCAGGCAGAGAGAGAGGGGGAAGCAGGCTCCCTGCTGAGCAGAAAACCTGATGTGGGGCTTGATCCCAGGACCCTGAGATCATGACCTGATCTGAAGGCAGAGGCTTAACCCACTGAGCCACCCAGGTGCCCCTATTTTTTACTTTTAAAATTTTTTTCCATTTTATTTTATTTTATTTCTTTTCAGTGTTTAAAATTCATTGTTTATGCACCACACCCAGTGCTCCATGCACTATTTTTTAAATACCAATTTCCCTAAAACTGTGAGATTCTCAACATTTATGTTTTTATAAGAGAAACTTGGACTCAGAATTTAATGGATTGCCTGAGAGATACACTAGGTAAGGCATATAGGGAGAAAGTCCAAGTTCCTTCGACTAGCTTAAGATACCTTCCTTTTCTCTCAGGTTGTAGTTTTATCTTACTTCTCTAGTAATAGAGTTTTATATAATTTCTCATTGGATATATAATTGCTTTTACTTCTATTTCTATGTTAAAAGTTATCTTAGCATATAATACTGTATCCGATATGAAAAACTTAATTCTCTTAAATGGCAGGATCCACTTAAGCCAAGATAGCTGGAAGTTGCTAATATCTAGTAGCCATCAAAGAACAGAGATCTTTTAAAGCAGACCTGAGGACATCTCTGTGGGGCTGCAAGATGGTGGTGTCTGTAACCTTTGTTAAAGGGACCATAGAAGCTCCCACAGGAATAGGATGGGAGGAGAAAAACTGTATTACCCTCCTTAAAGGTCAGAAGTTGAACAAGCCACACTCAAGTTGCCATGGGTGGGCATAGGAATTACAGATACATACAGATATTTTTTAAATTAAGGAAGAAAGTCACAGGGAACACGAGATAGCTTACCAAACACAATTTTTTTCTAAGACCAGATTGCTTTTTCCTCTTCTCTTCTGATGTATGCTTGAGATGACATCTATAGTTGGGTGGAGATAGTTTCTGTAGAAGCACTTTCCCCCTGACATATATTCACCACTAGAAGAATCCCTTGGGTGAAATTTTCCTATTCTGTATTCTGGGCAGAACAAGAATTATGAAAATAATTTCTATTGAACATCTCTTCAGGAGTCCTTGTCAAGAATAACCTTTGCATATTATAGAAATCAGAGCAAGGCGATAAGAAAAATCACACATAAAGCAGCTATCCATTAAACATTAGTGAAGTTTTAAATTATTTTTCATTTAACATGTAAATACTAAAAAGATATCTTCTGTGATCTTAATCTCTACCTAGATTTATGTCATCAAATTCAATTAAGGTTTTAGTTCTAGTTGCAAGAGAAGTCATATCTCAACTAATATGATCTATAACCACCATCATGGGTGGCTACAAGATGAATAGATCTCTGTATCTGCCTGCCAAATCTTCAAGTTAATATAGAGGCATTAAGTGGGTTCAACCATGTATACTGTCCAGACAGTCTCAACACCACATCACACTCTCAAGGACAGTACACATGTTGGAAGAATTTTTGAATAATTGATCTTATTTCTCCTTTTAAAAAAAATTGGCAGAATTTACCAGAGAAGCCATCATTATCTCAGAGCAGCTTCTGGGAGCAAGGAAGGCAAGTGGAATGCACATTCTGATGAGAGGGGAGAGAGTGAGGAGTCTCTCATTGTCTAGGTCGACCTCATGGGTCAACTGGTGTTTCTATCCTCTTTATGACCTTCCCTCCAATTTGCTGATTATATTTTGAAAAATTATTTCTCCTTGCATCTCTATTTTTACTTCATATGTATTAAAGTTCTGTTATCAGGGACATAAATAATTAAATGTTACCACTTCCTGATTAATTAATTTATTTCTCAATATGAAATCACATTTTTAAAAAGATTTATTTGAGAATGATAGAGAGTACATGTGAGAGCATGAGTTGGGGAGGGCAGAGGGGGAGATGGAGAAGTAGACTCCCTGCTGAACAGAGAGCCTGAGGTGGGGGCGGACTCTATCCCAGGACCCTGAGATCTCAACCTGAGCCGAAGGCAGGACTTTGCTGAATGAGTTACCCAGGCACTCATGAAATGGATTTTTTTTTTTTAAATCATTTTTTTAAATATATTTTCAGCATAACAGTATTCATTGTTTTTGTACCACACCCAGTGCTCCATGCAATCCGTGCCCTCTCTAATACCCACCACCTGGTTCCCCCAACCTCCCACCCCCCCACCTCTTCAAACCCTTCAGATTGTTTTTCAGAGTCCATAGTCTCTCATTGTTCACCTCCCCTTCCAATTTCCCCCAACTCCCTTCTCCTAACTCTCCATGTCCTCCATGCTATTTGTTATGCTCCACAAATAAGTGAAACCATATGATAATTGACTCTCTCTGCTTGAATTATTTCACTCAGCATAATCTCTTCCAGTCCCGTCCATGTTGCTACAAAAGTTGGGTATTCATCCTTTCTGATGGAGGCATAATACTCCATAGTGTATATGGACCACTTATCCATTCATCCGTTGAAGGGCATCTTGGTTCTTTCCACAGGTTGGCAACCATGGCCATTGCTTCTATAAACATTGAGGTACAGATGGCCCTTCTTTTCACTACATCTGTATCATTGGGGTAAATACCCAGTAGTGCAATGGCAGGGTCATAGGGAAGTTCTATTTTTAATTTCTTGAGGAATCTCCACACTGTTCTCCAAAGAGGCTGCACCAACTTGCATTCCCACCAACAGTGTAAGAAGGTTCCCCTTTCTCCACATCCCCTCCAACACATGTTGTTTCCTGTCTTGCTAATTTTGGCCATTCTAACTGGTGTAAGGTGATATCTCAATGTGGTTGTTATTTGAATCTCCCTGATGGCTAGTGATGATGAACATTTTTTCATGTGTCTGATAGCCATTTGTATGTCTTCATTGGAGAAGTGTCTGTTCATATCTTCTGCCCATTTTTTTATACGATTATCTGTTTTATGTGTGTGTTGAGTTTGAGGAGTTATTTATAGATCCTGGATATCAATCTTTTGTCTGTACTGTCATTTGCAAATATCTTCTCCCATTCTGTGGGTTGCCTCTTTGTTTTGTTGACTGTTTCCTTTGCTGTGCAGAAGCTTTTGATTTTGATGAAGTCCCAAAGGTTTATTTGGGCTTTTGTCTCCTTTGCCTTTGGAGACATATCTTGAAAGAAGTTGCTGTGGCTGATATCGAAGAGATTACTGCCTATGTTCTCGTCTAGGATTCTGATGGATTCCTGTCTCACATTGAGGTCTTTTATCCATTTTGAGTTTATCTTTGTGCATGGTGTAAGAGAATGGTCGAGTTTCATTCTTCTACATATAGCTGCCCAGTTTTCCCAGCACCATTTGTTGAAGAGACTGTCTTTTTTCCACTGTATATTTTTTCCTGTTTTGTTGAAGATTAACTGACCATAGAGTTGAAGGTCCATATCTGGGCTCTCTACTCTGTTCCACTGGTCTATGTGTCTGTTTTTATGCCAGTACCATGCTGTCTTGGTGATCACAGCTTTGTAGTAAAGCTTGAAATCAGGTAACGTGATGCCCCCAGTTTTATTTTTGTTTTTCAACATTTCCTTAGGGATTCAGGGTCTCTTCTGGTTCCATACAAATTTTTGGATTATTTGCTCCAACTCTTCAAAGAATACCGGTGGAATTTTCATTAGAATGGCATTAAAAGTATAGATTGCTCTAGGCGGTATAGACATTTTAACAATGTTTATTCTTCTGATCCAAGAGCATGGAATGGTCTTCCATCTTTTTTTGTCTTCTTCAGTTTCTTTCATGAGTGTTCTGTAGTTCCTCGAGTACAGATCCTTTACCTCTTTGGTTAGGTTTATTCCCAGGTATCTGATCGTTCTTGGTGCTATAGTCAATGGAATTGATTCTCTAATTTCCCTTTCTGTATTTTCATTGTTAGTGTGTAAGAAATCCACTGATTTCTGTACATTGAATTTGTATCCTGCCATGTTACTGAATTGCTGTATGAGTTCTAGTAGTTTGGGGGTGGAGTCTTTTGGGTTTTCCATGTCAAGAATCATGTCATCTGCGAAGAGAGAGAGTTTGACTTCTTCATTGCCAATTTGGATACCTTTTATATCTCTTTGTTGTCTGATTGCTATTGCTAGGACTTCTAATACTATGTTGAACAAGAGTGGTGAGAGTGGGCATCCTTGTCGTGTTCCTGATCAATGGGAAGGCTGCAAGCTTTTTCCCATTGAGGATGATATTTGCTGTGAGTTTTTCATAGATAGATTTGATGAAGTTCAGGAATGTTCCCTCTATCCCTATACTTTGAAGCATTTTAATTAGGAACGGATGCTGGATCTTGTCAAATGCTTTTTCTGCATCAATTGAGAGGACCATGTGGTTCTTCTCTCTTCTCTTATTAATTTGTTCTATCACATTGATTGATTTGTGAATGTTGAACCATCCTTGTAGCGCAGGAATGAATCCCACCTGGTCATGGTGGATAATCTTTTTAATGTGCTGTTGGATCATGTTTGCTAAGATCTTGTTGAGATTCTTAGCATCCATATTCATCAGGGATGAAGAAAATTTCCACTATATCTTTTAGACTTCTTTCTTTCTCCTCCCCTTCAGGGATTCCAATAATTCTGACGTTGGAACATTTCATGGCGTCATTTATTTCCCTGATTCTGTTTTCATGGTTTCTAAGCTGTTTGTTCCAGGCTTCCTCTTGATCCTGTCTCTCTATCTGTTTGTCCTCCAGATCACTAATTCTATCTTCTGTCTCAGTTACCCTACCTTTGAGAGAATTTAGATTAGATTGGAACTCATTGAGAGCATTGTGAACCTCAGCCCTGGTAGCTTTTAGCTCTGCCCTAACATTGTCAACATCCTGTCTGGTCGCTTTCAGCTTGGCCCTAATCAATTCCATTTGGTCATCCATGGCTTTCTCCAACCTAGCTATTGCCTGGATAATTGTTAGCCTGAATTCTCTTTCCGACATATTGTCTATGTTGATAGCTGGTAGCTCTGTTGCAGAAGGTCCATCCTCTGTATTTTTCTTCTGTTGGGCCTTCCTCCTCCTAGTCATTTTGGTGAGTGATGACTGAACAGATGTAGCTGGTTGTATCGATCGTGGTGCAGTCTGGTTGCACCCTGGAACAGTTCTGAGCAATCAGGATTCCCCACCCAAATGAGAGAAAAAAGAAAAGAAGAAGAAAAAATAAAAGAGAGAGAGAGAGAGAGAGAGGAAAGAAAGGGAAGATGAAAGAGAAGGTTCAGCTCAAATGGGCCCCAAGGTAAGATTTATGAGGTAAATAAACAAAAACAGACAAACAAAAAGACTGATAAAAGTATATAACAAGAAAAAAAAATATATATGCAAATAAAGGAAGAACCTTGTCAAAAAGAACCCCAAGTGTAAGATTTATATACTCTCAGGACAAGCACAAAAGCACAGAAATACTGGTGGAAGAAAAAGATGGGAGAGTGGTTATAAATTCTCAGTGTGGGCGAGGAAGTTTGTTTTGATTCTTCCTGGATGTATCTTGATATCTTTGTTAAAGGACTCAACTTTCCTAGGCTAAAGGGGGATTAAAAAATGTTTTACCTAGGGGTAGTATTTATTGGGGAAAGGGGATTACTTTGAAGTTTAACTCTATATGAATATTAGAAAAAAAATAAAAAAGGAATAAACTAAACTAAACTAAAATTTAAAAAAAAATTCAAAAAATAGATATGCAAAAGAAAAACACAGGTATATGTATCAAAAAGTTCAGGTTAGAAGGTTATTATGGAATTTGATGTACTGGACAGCTTGCTGTGATCGTAAATAGGTTAAAAAATTATCTATATAAAAAATGAGCTAGAATAGTGGGAACAATTTAAAAATAAAAGTTGTCCTATGAAGTAGTGGTGGTGGTTCTCTTGTAGTCTTTTTTTTTTTTTTTCTTTTCAGGTTGGTTTTCTGGGGGAGGGCCCTGCCACGTGGGTTTTCAGTCAATGATGTTCCCTGAGTTAAGTCCTCCAGTCCCCCTTAAGGGGGTGGGCTCTGAGGAAACCGTTTTATTCAGGCTTTTGTTCTCTGGAGATTTTTATGTTTGTTCACCTTTTTTTTCTTTTCCTCTAGCCTTGACCGCTTTTGATGGTTTTTGTAGGTTTAGAGGAAAGCAAACTGCACCCTGACCTCCCTCTCAGAGAGAATCCTCAGTCTGTTCTTCTGTGGGTGTTGCAGAGCCCATATAAATCCCCCCTTGGCCGTTGGCAGAGCAGGTTCCCAGTCGCGGTCCCTGGGGATGCAGGATCTTCTGCTTGTACCCAAAACCAAAGCAGTGGCAGCTGTTTGGGCAGCTCCAGACCGCCAGAGAGGTTCCAAGCAGGGATCACACACTGAGATTTTCCCGCTGGCCCGGGCTGGGAGTGCCTTGTCTTTCTGGGTCTAAGAGCGCCAGGCTTATGTGCACCTCTTCCAGGGGAGGCTGTGGGTCCCGCGTGCGTCTCAGGCTCTGAGAAGGAGGCGCAGGTCCGAAAGCACCAGGCTGGGCCTTCGTGCACCTCTCTCAGGGGAGAGTTTGGGGTGTGCGTCTTAGGCTCTGAAACAATGGCGCATGTCAAAGAGCGCTGGCTGGGCCTTTGTACCTCTCTCAGGGGAGGATGAGGAGCATGCGCATCTCAGGCTCTGTAGCAGGGCTCGCGCGTTCTGCCGTCTGGCGTGGCTCCCATCCCCTCACAGGGACCAGAACCCATGCAATCTCGGGCACGCTGGCGGCTCAGGGACCAAGACCTGGTTTCTCCGCTGCACTCTCTCTGGCTCAGCACCACGGGAGGCTGTCCTGGGACCGGGGACTTAAGCCCCTGTCTAGCAGTCCAGATTCTCACAATTTCCCCCTGCGATCTTTAGCTCTTTTGGAGTGCTTTCAACCAGTCTCCAAGTTAATGCTGGTCCCCAGATGCAGGGCACTCTCACTCGTATTAGGGGTATTACTTTCCAATGGGTCACCTCTGGAGGCTCCCTCCCCCTTTTGTTTATCTTCTGATATCAGTCTGCCTTTCCCACTCTGCTTTACCTTCCCACTGGCGTCTTCTGCCCCTGTAGAGATCCAGACGTGTATAATTCTGATCTCAGGCTGATTTCATGGGTGATCGGAGTTCTTTGGTAGGTAATCAGCTCACTTTAGGGTACAGGTTGAAAAGGCGCCTCCTCCTACTTTCCCGCCATCTTGTCCCCCCCCCCCCATGAAATGGCATTCTTATCCCTGGTAATATTCTTTCCTCTGAAATATATTTTGATATTAAAATGGTCTCTAGGGATTTATTTTGATTCGTATTCATTTGGTATATATTTTTCTATCCTTTCATTTTTTAATTTTTTAAAAAGTAGCTTTTTTCTTTAGAGTGGTTTTAGACTTATGAAAAAATTGAGTGGAGTGTACAGAGTTCCCATGTATCTCCTGAGTCCCTCACATGCACAACCTCCCTCATGGTCAACATTTGATACCACAGTGATAATCCTTCCAATCAGTGAACCCACACTGACATATCACTATCACTCAAAGTCCATTGTTTACATTAGGGTTCACTTTTGATATTGTTCATAGTGTATGTTATCATAAATGTATAATGACATATATTCAACATTGTAGTATCATATAGAATAATTTCACTGCCTTGAAATCATCTGTGCTCTGCCTATTTACTTTTCCCTTTTCTTAACCCTTGGCAACTACTAATTTTATACATTGCATAGTTTTGCCTTTTCCAGAATGGCATTTAGTTGAAATCATACAAAATGTATCCTTTTCACATTGGCTCTTTTCACCTGGTAATATGCATTTCAATTTCTTCCATGTCTTTTTGTATCTAGATAGCTTATTTCCTTTTAGCACTGAATAATATTTCATTGTCTGGTTGTACAAATTTCTATTCATTGACCTTTTGACGGAGATCTTGGTTGATTCCACATTTGGGCAATTATGAAAAACATTGCTGTGAATCTCAATATGGAGGTTTTTGTTCCAGTGCATTTGGGTGAATATTAAGAGTTGTTGGATTGAATGGTTAAGAGTTTATTTAGTTTTGCAAGCAACTGCCAAATTGTCTTCCGAAGTGGATGTACCATTTTGCATTCCCATTAGGATTAGAGTTTGTGTTGCTCCATATCCTTGCTAGCATTTGATGTCATCAGTGTTTTAGATTTAGTAATTCCAATGCATTTATAGTGGATCTTGTTTTTTCATTGTTAGTTCCTTGATGATATATAATGTTGGCAGATAAGCATATCTTCAAATGACTATCTGCCATCTGTATATATTCTTCAGTGAGGTTTTTGATCAGCTGTTTTGCCAATTATTTTATCATGTTGTTTTCTTATTGTTAAGCTTAAAGAGATCTTTGAACATACTGGAAACTGTCCTTTATCAAATACGTCTTTTGCAAATATTTTTCCCAGCACGACTTGTCTTCTCATTCTCTTGGCATTGTCTTTTGCAGAGAAAATGTTCTAAATTTCTGTGCAATCCAGCTTGTCAGTTGTTTCTTTCATGGATTGTGCTTTTGGTGTTGTATCTAAAACATCATTGCCACACTAAAGATCATCTAGATTTTTTCTTATGTTATCTTCTAAGGGATTAATACTTTACACTTCACAATAGGTCTGTGATCCTTTTGAGCTAAATTTTGTGAAAAGTGTAAGGTCTGTGCAGATTCGTTTGTTTGTTTGTTTGTTTGTTTGTTTTTTGGTCTGCAGATGTACAGTTGCTCAAGACCATTTGTTGAAAAGACTTATCTTTGCTCCATTGCATTGCCTCTCCTCCTTTCAAAGATAAGTTGCCTAAATTTACGTGGGCCTATTTCTGGACTTTCTACTTCATTCCTTTGATATTTGTCAATTCTGCATTATCTTGATTACTATAGCTTTATAGTAAGTCCTTAAGTTGAGTAGTGTCAGTTCTCTGATTTTGTTCTTCTCCTTCATTACATGTTTAACATATCTTAGTCTTTATATTTGAAGGGTGTTTCTGTGCTATAGTATATAGTTGAGTCTGCATCAATGAGAAATATTCATCTGTAATTATTTTTATTTTGTGCTGTCTTTTCTGGCTTTGATATCAGGGTAAAATTGTCCTCATAGAATGAGTTGTGAACTGTTTCCTTCTTCTCCATTTGCTGGAAGACTTTTTGAAGAACTGGTCTTACATCTTCTTTAGAAATTTGGCAGAATTCACCAGTGAAGCCATCAGAGCATGGAGTTTTCCTTTGGAAAATTAAAAAATACTAAAAATATCTTCATTTTTATGTCTTTTTTTTTTTTTTTTTTTTTTTTTTTTAAGTTCAGCTCCATGCTACCCAGCATGGAGCTGAACATGGGCTTTGAATTCATGACCCTGAGATCAAGAGTCAGAGTTTTAACTAACTGAGCCACTGAGGTGCCTCAGGATTTTCTATTTCGTATTGTATATTCTTAAGCATTTGTCCATTTGATATAAGTTATCTAATTTGTTGACTTTTAGTTTTTCATAGTATTTATTTTTATTTTTTAAAGATTTTATTTATTCATTTGACAGAGAGAGAGATGACAATTAGACAGAGAGGCAGGCAGAGAGAGAGAGGGAAGCAGGCTCCCTGCTGAGCAGAGAGCCCAATGCAGGGCTTGATTCCAGGACCGTGAGATTATGACCTGAGCTGAAGGCAGAGGCTTAACCCACTGAGCCACTCAGGTGCCCCCACAGTATTCCTTTAAAATAGGTTTTATTTTTGTGGGGTCATTAAAGATGTTTCTGCTATGACCTTGACTGTGTTAAACAATAGGGCCTGGACATAGATTTTTTTGCACTGCTCTCTGAATAAAGTCACCTCCTCAGGCAGGACTGCCATGCACCTCTTGTCTTAAGTGCTCACCCTGGGCTGATCCCATATCATGGAGACAGAGCCAACAAGATAGGTAGGAGCCACCAGTTATCAAGGCTAGCCTTGGTACTTACTACTTGGGATACAATTTTTTTGTTCCACTTCTAGATCTTGGAGGGACAGTGAGAGCTGCCTCTCCTTATGGGATGCAGCAGCACCTGTATAGCAAAGAATTTCACAGCAGAAAGCTGGGAGAAATAGGAGAAGACTCTGGCTTAAATGTCAGACTCCCCCTGCTCTTATCAAGATTCTGGAATAAACATTTCTGAATCTGCTGTATGCACTCTGCTTTTGTTTTTTGTTTTTTGTTTTTTTCTAGAGACTTCAAAAAGTTTAAAGATTTTATTTTGTTTTGGGTATTTTTGTCTGAAAATTTTTTCCAGTTTTATTGTTTCCATTGAGTGAATACACAGGATTATTTTCCTATGCTCTTTGTCTCTGTAACCACATTTGCTGCCACTACTTCAAATATCTTCCCAAATTTCAAGGTTTTCTATAATCATTAAATTTCAGTTTTGTGATTATGTCATATGATACATAAAAAGAACAAAAACCCTACTAAAAATACATATTGATCCTCTTTTGTTGTTAGGGATCCACTTTTGAGCACAATTAGATTCCTTAAAAGGATAGAATATAACTTTCTATTGCTGCTGTTTTTTTTAACTCATATATTAATGTCATATAATACAGAGAAAACTGAAGAGAAACTGTGAATAAATCTATTCAAGTTCACAGCTAGAGAAATTCCATTGAATTGTACTTTTATCAATGAGAATTACTAGAGATGTGACAATATCCAAACGCCATTACATTAATTCCTTATAAAATAATAACATGCATAATGTGGTTTATTATTAAACATACTTCAAATTCAAATTATTCTTTTTTTTTAAGATTTTATTTATTTATTTGACAGAGGTCACAAGTAGGCAGAGAGGCAGGCAGAGAGAGAGGAAGGGAAGCAGGCTCCCTGTCAAGCAGAGACCCTGATGTGGGACTCGATCCCAGGACTCTGGGATCATGACCTGAGCCGAAGGCAGAGACTTTAACCCACTGAGCCACCCAGTTGCCCCTCAAATTATTCTTAAGGAAAAAATTAATGTATGTCTGAATTTGTCCCTTTTTAAATTTTGAGTCAGAGACATGGTTTCTGAGATAGAAATAATATTGGATGATATTAGCAGCCTTAAAAGCATCTATGACACCTCATTTTGGAGACAAAAAGAAAAATGAGTGTGCTTTGGCAGTATATACAAAGATACTAAAACCGGTTTTTTACACATGTGAATGCTGATGAAATACTAATATTATTGAGAAAACAGAGAACAACTATGGGCCCACAATAAGTGCCAACTCATTCTGACTGGACAGAAAAATGATAGACTTTCTGGGGTTTCACTTTATTTTCCCTTTCAATCAATACCATATTAATATATTGATAAAGCATATATTTACTTCTACTCAATACAAGTGAGGTTTTTTTTTTTTTTTAAGATTTTTTTATTTTTATATAGTCCCTACATCCAATATGGGGCTTGAACCTACAACCCTGGGATCAAGAGTCTCACACTCCAATGACTGAGCCAGCCAGGTGCCCCAAATAGAAGTGCATTCTTAATGGACAATATTTTTTATCAGTAAGCATCATTTGAAATATATAAAGGCATTGATTTCTTTTTTGTTGGTACTATATTCAAAATGTCTTTGAAGGTCTGACTTTTATAAGTCTTGTATATGACTTACTCTGTATAGGTCAATGACAGTTTTTAAAAGATGTAAAGTTTTTTTAAAAAACTTTAAAAAACTTATTTCTATCTAAATTATATTTTTAATCTAAGTACCTCTCTAGAACTCATCAAATCATACCAGAATTTCTTCATGACTGTCTTCATTTCTTTGTTTCACAGTGTAGATAATTAGGTTCAAGATGGGGTAACAATGGTGTAAAATACAGCAAGGAATTTATCCACAGAGTGGTTGCTGAAGGGACAGATACAGGTGAAGATGCATGGTCCAAGAAAGAGAATCACCACTGTGATGTGATCAAAGTGGAATGAGCTTTGGATTTCTGGTAGAAGAGTGACTCTTAGTGGTTATGAGGAACAGACTGTAGGAGATAAGCAAAATCATGAACTGGCTCAGAGAGATCATCCCACTGCTGGCAACAATGACAATCTGTAGGTATCTATGCAGGCAAGCTTAGTAACCAGAGGGAGATCACAGGAATTGCTGTCTACCACATTGGGGCCACAGAAAGGCAAATTCACAACAGAGTATCTGAAGCCCTAAATGAAGACCTAAGAATCATGAGGTCACTACCAGCAGAACATACACCTTCCTGTTCATGATGGTTGTGCAATGTAGGGGTTTACAAACAGCCGCATATCTGTCATGTGCCATGAAGACCAAAAGTTCCATTTCAGTTCCACCCAGTAAGTGAAGGAGAAAGATCCAGCAAAGGGAATGCTCTTATGCTTTTTTTTTTTTTTTTTCCCCTCCAAGTTTACAATCATCTGAACAGCAGCAAAGGAAGCAAGGGTCATATCTACAAAGGAGAGAGGTTCCCAGGAAGAAAGTATGGGGTGTTCAGGTTTGGGATATAAAAAATTGTGACCACAGTGAGAAGGTTACCTGAAACAGGCTGCATGGACAACTAGGAAGAGTGCAGAGAGAAGAGACTCTATATCCTGGCAGATGATCGGCCCTGCAAAATGAATTCTGACACTTCAAACTGATTTAATTATTCTTATTTCTTAACATGATTGTCACTACCCATGATCTGCTGTGGCTGAAACCCACATTCCTACAGAGGCCTTACAAGTCCATAAATTGCAAAGGCAGCTGTGGTGAAGCACTGAGGTTGAATGTTCTGAGTCTCGAGTAGCCCCATCACATTCTAAGGAAGGCCCCATATTACAGTGAACCAAGAAAGATGCTTTAAGTTCAGGTGAGGTTACTTGTGACCTCTAAGTGTCTCGCTTCCCACATTTAGCCTCTTTGCCAAATGCTACCTGTCTTTTGTAAAATGGCATGCTTTTAATGAACCAGGTTTTATAAGTCATACATCAACTGTATAATTTTCACTAGACCTCCCTTCATATCCATACACAGCAACACTGACCTGGTGATGGATGGAGCAGAGTCCCCATGTGGGAACCCTTAGGCTGGGAATGTCACACTAATTACTTGAAACTAAATTGGTAAACTACAGTGCTGCAATCTGGATGCTGCTGCTGCAGTGTGTGGGTATGCATGTGTGTATGGGTGCTTGTGTGTGATACTGCTAAAACCAAGATCCAAGTAATAAGTAGGACAATTAATCACACCAGAGATAAAGATCAACTTGAAAGCTGTGATTTCTGTGTTTTTATGAATTAACATGTGAAAAGAATCAGTATGGTGTTTGGCAAGAACACTGAAATAAAGCTGGAAGACTAGGGTTAAGAACCAGTTTTACCTCCAGCAACTAGCATGTATTTCTCTTTGAGTCTCTTTTCTGATGCATAAAACAAAGTGGTTGAGCTCAATCTCTTGAGTTCCTTTTCAGGCCCATAACATAGTGGGCTTATTATTAATACATTTCCTTTTTTTTTTTTTTTTGGCAGGGGGAGGGGGAAAGAAGGTGGTGGAAGGGGCAAGGGAAGAGGGAGAGAGATGTTTGTACTCAGATTGATATCTTTGGAATAAGAAAGTGTTTAGTAGAAATCTGTATATGAAGAATAATGACACGGAACAGAAGGGTTTTTTTTTTTTTTTCCATACACTAGTTTATTTCCAAGTTATTGCAATCACTCACAATTTAGGGAATAATATGCCTGAGTGTTTCCAAGGAGGTTTTTAAGCAGCTACTGGTTAGACTAAAAAAAATACAAGATCAGGACCTTACAACTATTTGTCTAGGTTTGACAGCAGCTTGTTTAGGAAGACTCATTTAAAAAAAATGATTATTTTTGTCCTACCCTCTGCTACCCTCACAAATCAAGCACGTTCTTACTTGCAAACACAGAAAATAACTATTTGTTATGATCTTTTATTAATCAAAAGAAAGGCAGGCAAGCTATTACTTCACAATTGTGACAGGTATGGGCAGTGGGAACAGCTTTGACTGTCATTAAGGTGGTGTCATACCTTGGATTTTACTGAAAACTCACATTCTTCCCTTATGCAAATCCCTTTACTATGAAAACTTGAGAAAGCTAACATTAAAATCCAATGGAGAGTGAATGAAATAAGCTGTCAGTATGCTTTATGAGATTGAAATCCTATACAAATAAGAGATAAGATTATTAATGTAGTTGTCACTAGTACCTTCTGTACAAGTAGGTTATAGTGCACTGTTGAAGGAAACAGAGGATCCATTTTAGGAGAGAGATTGAAGTTATTAATTCAAAGAACTCTCTTTACATGGTGGGTTAGTAAATGGAGAGAGACTAGGTATGAGGGGGAGTGTGGTAAATGAAAAGATTAGGTTATGACCTCTGGCCCTAATCAGCACACCAGATTGATTGAGGGAATATAGCTTGCACTGATAAAAATCACAGAGCAAATGAAGAAGACATCTACCAAGTGCATACATACATTGTATAGCATACAAAAGTTAAGAGAGGGAGAAGGGATGTATTGTTTTCAATGATAAAGTCTTGTTCTTGCAACTTAGTTTTATTCACCAAAAAGCCTTATACAGATGGAAATAAAACATTTATACATTTGAAAATCAGTACATATTTGATAACAAGCTATGGTGTACCAGGCCCTTTGTTAAAATGTTAACTATGATAGAGTTTTAATAGGTAAGCATGACGAAAGCCTGCTGCTGACAAATGACCTACAAATCCTTCTACCTCTCTCCTGCTACTTTGTCCCCAGCATCAGTTCCGATTCTCTAGTTGACTTCCGTGATCCCCAGACTTCCAATTGTCAGACCCACAGTTCTTCCCATTACTAAAGTTACCTGATTAAATCATTCCTCAACAGTGAGTTTCTGATCTATAGGATAGACAGGGTTGTCTCTGATATATGACCATTCAATGAGTTGTATACCCCAACATTTAATCCCTTCTGTAGTATATTCTCTTCCTCTTAAATTCTCTTCCTCCACTAGGCTTGCACTTGAATCATAGGATGCCATGGAAGTCATGTTGTCTCACCTCTAAGTCTAATAATAATGAGCTCTGTGGGGTCTGTTTGGGCTTCTTGGAACACGTGCTCTTGGGCCTTCCCCTCTGGGAACCCAGCCACCATATAATGAGAATCTCAAACTTCATGGAAGAGCCACATACATGTGCTCTGCTTAGCAGTCCCAAATGAGATCCTAGAAGACAGCATATGTTAATTTCTATTTCCAATTTCTTGGACATCCTGTTCAGTCAAGACTTTAGTTGATTGCAGCCACCGCTGTCATGTACCTGCAATTGCACTGAAGGATCCAAGTAAAACCATCTAGCTGAACATAAATACCCCACACAAATAAGAAACGCACTTTGAGAAAACTACTTGGAAAAAACAATATTCCTTTCAAACAATTACTGTTGATTGACAATGTACCATGAAACACAAGAGCCCTGGTAGAAATGTCCAATGAGATTACTATTATTTTTATGCCTGATAATGCAACATCCATTCTATAGCCCATGAATCAAGGAGTTTTTTCAACTTTCAAGTCTGAACTATTTAAGAACTACATTTTAGGGGCACCCTGGAGGTTCAGTCAGTTAAATGTCTGCCTTTAGCTCAAGTCATGATCCTAGGGTCCTGGGATCAATTCCCTCATCAGGCTTGATCAGGGGATCAAGCTTCTCCCTCTCCCTCTGTCTGCAGCTCTACCTACTTGTGCACTCTCTCTCTCTCTGTGTCAAATAAATAAATAAATGAAATCTTTTTTTTTTAAATAAGAAACACATTTTATAAGGCTATAACTGCCATAGATAGCGATTCCTTTGATGGATATGGGCAAAGTCAATTGAAAACTTCCAGAAAGTGTTGACCATTCTAGATGTAATTAAGAACATTTATGATTCAGGGGCTCCTGGGTGGCTCAGTGGGTTAAAACCGCTGCCTTCAGCTCAGGTCATGATCCCAGGGTCCTGGGATCGAAGCCCACTTCAGGCTCTCTGCTCAGCGGGGAGCCTGCTTCCCCCCTCTCTCTGCCTGCCTCTCTGTCTACTTGTGAGCTCTCTCTGTCAAATAAATAAATAAAATCTTAAAAAAAAAAGAACATTCATGATTCATGCAAAAGGTCAGAATAGTGAAATGAACATGAGTTTGGAAGAAGTTGATTCCAACCCTCATGGATGACTTTGAAGGGTTCAAGATTTGGTGGGGGAAGTAACTAGATATTGTGGAAATAATGAAAGAATTAGAATTGTAAGTGAAATTTGCTAATGTGACCAAATTGCTGCAAATTCATGATAAAACTTTAACAGATGAAGATTTGCTTCTTGCAGATGATCAAGAAGTGGTTTCTTGAGATGAAATCTACTCCTGGTAAAGATATGATGAAGACTGTGGAAATGACAACAAAGGGTTTATGGTATTACATAAATTTAATTGATATAGCAGCAAAGTTGGGGAGGATTGACTTCAATTTTGAAAGAAGTTTTGCTGTGATTAAAATGCTATCAAAGAGTATTACATGCTGCAGAGAAATTGTTTGTGAAAGAAAGAATCAACTAATGTGGTAAACTTCACTGTATTATTTTAAGAAATTGCTGCAGCAACCCCAGCCTTCAGCAACCACCACCCTAATCAGTCAGCAGCCATCAATATGAAGGCAAGACCCCCCACCAGCACGAAGATTATAACTTGCTGGAAGCTCAAATGATAGTTAGCAATTTTTAAAAAAGAGTTTATTTATTTATTTGACACAGAGAGAGACCACAAGTAGGCAGAGAGGCAGGCAGAGAGAGAGGGGGAAGCAGGCTCTCTGCTGAGCTGAGAGCTGGATGCGGGGCTCGATCCCAGGACCCTGAGATTATGACCCGAGCCGAAGGCAGAAGGTTAACCTACTGAGCCACCCAGGTGTCCCTATGGTTAGCAATTTTTAACAATAAAGTTTTTTTTTTTCACCTAAGGCATATACATTTTCTTTACATATAATTCTGTTGCACACTGAAAAGACAATAGTATATTGTAAACATAGCTGTCATAGGCATTGGGAAGCCAAAATATTCATGTGACTTACTTTATTGCAATTTTTGCTGTATTGTGGTGGTCTAGAACGATCACCCAATATCTCCAAGATATACTTCTATGTGTTCTATAGTGTTTTGTTTTTTAAATGTGGCCACTATGGGGCACCTGGGTGGCTCAGTGGGTTAAATGTGGCCACTAATACTTTATTTCTAAATTAATAGTTTCATGAGAAGGAACTAACACTTGTCAGCTTTCAGGATTCCTCAATCCCTTTCCTCACTAGGACTTCTCCACTTCCAGTAACTGCTCCCTCTCTGCCTCCCCCCAAACCCATCCAACTACATTATGGTGCTCTTTTATTGACTCCCATTCTTTTCCTCACTCCTTAAATAGAGGGTAAGTCCAATTTCTTTTCCTTACTTTGACCTAACCCATCTTTCCATAGCCCCATTATCTTTTCCTTTGTCTTTTAGCCCCATATACAATGAAGAGGAAATGGGTAATGAAGTTTTACTCTTCCCATTGGGGAGAGGAATTGGACAGGGCTGTTGAGTAGATCCCACAAAAAGAGAGCCCAGGCTTAGAGAAATAGAGGTAATTATGGGTGAGGTCACTGAAATAAAGCTGATTGCAAGTGACTTGTTTCTGGTGTTTATGCAGGTTCTAAGAGTAGTTTGGGAAGGTCTGTATTTCTTGTCTTGCATATTCTTATATTTTCTAGGCTCTTCTTTATTCCCAGCCTCTCAAAAAATGGTCCAAGATCAGCAATATAGTGATTTCTTTATTGGAACTGGTGGAAATGAAGCAACCACACCTAAAGAAAACCCTGCATACAGCTACCTGTTTGGGTGGAAAATGCTTAGGTTTTCTTAAATTAACATGGGTTATTGAGAGTTGGCTATATGTTTTAATAGTTTAATTTAGATGCAGCCTCACTATCTGCAAAGCCTTCTAGAAAGGATTATGTCAAGAAATTTAACTCCATATCAAGAGGAAATAAATGCATCTTCATAAATGAATCCTCTTGATTTTCTCTTTCTATTTGTCTTTAATACCTATATCAAATAATAGGTTCTCAGTGGATCTTTTCCTAACAAGCCAAGTCAGAATTAATGTTTCTCTTCTCTGTGCCCCCATGGTACTGCCTTTGCACCTAGTGATTTCATTATTTACATATGTTTCTGTCATTCTTCCAAGATTATGAATTTTTAAAATTTATTTATTGTCATCTTAGTGCCTGCAATGTTGACTGACATACAATGGAGGCTCATGTTTCTTTCTTAAGTGACAATAAATGCAGCCATTTATTGAGGTTCTGCCTTTTGCTAGATTCTATTTTTAGGAACTTCACATAAATCATCTCACTTAATTTTCTTAACTCTGAGTGAAATCTTCTCTCTGGCTCATTTTCCAGAATGTCTGACATATTTCCCCAAACCTGATACTGTGCCTTTCACTAATTATAACAAGCTCAGCTAACATTTGTTATTTTGTGTGAGCTTAACAGGCAAATGCATTGACTTTATTATGTTTGCAGCATCTCTTTTGCTTACAAGTTCAGAAGCAGCTATAGGCAGTGTGTTCAGGTGAGAAAGATGGCCAGGAATCTTTGGAATTCATAGGTAAGAAGGAATAGATGACTAAGATGTATAAACTCCAACCTAGGGACTTCTTAATACAGTTTGTGTTAGTATTAGGTAGCACCAATAAGTGCTAGAAATTTCGAGAAATCCTCAAAAGGTAATTTTATTGGGAATTCTTTCTGTTGAGAGAATAATGCTTCACAAAGAAAGTTTTGTAATGATTTCATCTTTTAGAATAAATGATAGTTTTTTAATCCACTGAGCCACCCAGGCGCCCCATAGAATAAATGATAGTTTTAATAGGCTAGATGAGGTGAGACCTACCAGGGTGATTAGAGAGATTTTTAGTGCTGGTGGCTTGTTTTCTTCTGATGTCTTCAGGTGGCTGTGAGACCAGTAATTGTTTTAAATTTGGGGTTTTAAAATAATCCGATTAAGTGGATTTTGTTGTTACTGGTGCCAGCAAAATGACTATTTGGAGCTTTATTATTTATATGACTCATTTTCAAATAAATCTCTCCCACAGATGGAGATACTGGATGGATGGAATGTAAACCCTCTATCTGCATCTTGGCAGTGAGTATGGTTTGAAAATTTGTCTTTAAAAAAAAATCCTTTATTGACAAGGCACTGTTACTCTAATGGAATTACCAGAATGTGAATATGTTAAAAGCTTTTTAAGAAACCACAAAACATAGACATCTGTCTCTACATATAAATCATGTGCAATGACCTCAAGTATAAAAGCAGAAATATGTCACCTCCTTACCCCAGGGAAGCTGTGATCATATTAATTCCATAGAATTTAAATGTGGTTCAATCCCTCTTTGTCTAAGCATCCTACAAGGGGATGAGAGAAGTGGAAAGTAGTTTTTCAGTGTCTGAACTTTGAAGTAATTACAAAATCAAACCTCATCAGCAGAGAATGAGGAATTAATTCATATAAAAAATTGTTATAATTATGAAAACAAAATGACATTCTTTACATGTTGGTAGCCAGCTATTATATGATATAGACACTTAATTTGAGGTCCAACTCAGTGGTGATACAGATATGAGAAGAGAAGAAAGTGAATGATCTGAGAAGCTAGAATAAAATTTATGAGACTCTCCTGGTGAAGCAAGTGGTAGTACTGATCTGACATGAATACTTTAGTCCCAGGCAGATAAGGGCTTGCTAGTTGTATGACAAGCTGCCAGAAAGCCTTTGGATTGTGTTCCTTTTCTACTTTTTTCATATATTTATTAGAACATTTGAGACACACAGCTGTGATGAAGAATGGGGAAGATCTTTATGACGATATATGGCAGTCATATGACCTGATATTTCCAGGATACAGTGTTAAATGATAAAACCAGAATAATGTCCACAGGAAGCAAGTAAAAAGGAAAATAAAAGAGGAGGGAACCACATATCTGGACATTTGTGTCAAATGAAACATAGGAAATGAATTAGTGAACAATGAAATTGGTTACCTATAACCAATTTGAGTGGCAGAAAATTAAAGAAAGATTGAGGAATTATTGAAGATTTAATTTAAAAAAGAGTCATGATAATGAAATACAATTGTGATTCTGGATTGGTCCTGGACCAGAGACACTGCTTTCTAAAAGGATATTATTTACAAAATTGGCATACAATTAAATAAGGTTGATGGATTAGATATCTATGTCTTATTGATTTCCAAATTTAAAAATTACATTGTTTTAGGAAATACAGACTGAGGTAGAAGAGCATTATGTCTATAACTTAAAGTTCAGAAATAAAATTATATGTGTGTATATATATATAAAATACATATATTACCTATGTATTGTATACATATGAATATATATGCATATATAATTATATCTACATACACACATATAATTTAACATATGTACATATTTATATACCATATATACACATATTTACACAAATATATTTATTCTTTTGCAAACCTATATTATCTTTATATCTACATATAAAGACCAGTATTAAATATTAATATTATAGCAGAAACAAGTTTAACTATGACAAGAAAATGAAACAAAGTGATATTTGCAAGTTGAAAATAATGACATTATGGAGAAAATTTAAAACCTGTCTTAGAAGATGTGAATTACAATTTGATTAAATGGAAGTACCTATCATGCTCATGAATGAAATGATATAACATAGCAAAGACATCTATGTTATCGTAAATGTATCTATTCTATTAAAAACTTGGCTGTTTAACAAAAAAAAAAAACCTGACAATTAAACATGCATAAGTAAAGGTGAATATTTTGCTAAGTGAACTTTGAGTAACAAAACAGGTGAACAAATCAAGTAGATATTAAGCCATATATGAAGTTATAGCATGAAAAATAATAAAATAATGGTAAAATAAAAGACAAATAAATGTAACTGAGTGGAAAACTCAGATCATTATGTGTATACGCATACATTTATGTTCTAAAATACACACGTGTACGTATATGTATATATGAGATTATATGTGAGTATGCATTTGATATACATATATAAATTTTTATACATGTGTATACACACACACTTATGTGATAACCAAGCAGAAATGTGGAGAAAGGACAGATTAATTTGTAGCTGCTGCTGAGACTAGTAGTTAACTAAGAGAAGAAGAATAAAGTTGGGTCCCTACCTTCCAAATATACAAAGGTGGGCTCCAGAAATATTTAAACACAAAATATGAAAAATGTGATAATATATTGAGGAATATATGTGAAGCATATGGTTGAAGAAGATTTTATAATCTGATATTTTAAAATGAATAAAAAGTCAAATCTTTAATACATTTCAGAACACAATTTTTGTTCAGTCATGGAAACTAGAGACAGAAGTAATAAAAAATTCAAAAGAAATATTTGTGGGGCACCTGGGTGGCTCAGTGGGTTAAAAGCCTCTGCCTTCAGCTCAGGTCATGGTCCCAGGGTCCTGGGATCGAGCCCCGCATTGGGCTCTCTGCTCAGCAGGGAGCCTGGTTCCCCCCACCCCACCCCCCGCCTGCCTCTCTGCCTACTTGCGATCTCTGTCTGTCAAATAAATAAAAATTAAAAAAAGAAAAGAAATATTTGTAATATATTAAGTTGACAAGGATTAATATCTAGATGACTGCTGCCCACTAGAATTTTCTATGATGAAACCATTTTCATGTCTTATATAACCAGATAACCATGTCTCATCCCATATAGTAGCCACTATATACATACAGCTATTAAACACCTGAATCTGAGTGAGTCTTCAATTTTATTTTAATTTTATTTATTTAAGTTCATTCAAGTTAGCGTTTAAACAGACATATATGTTATTAGCTACTATACTGAACAGAAGGACAGCATGCAAATCACCAAGAAAAGCACAGAAAACTTATTTTAAGTGGGCCAAATCTTAAAAAAGTAGTTCATAGAAAAGCTTGAATAGCTAATAAGTGTGAGAGGGATGCCAAATTCACTGATAATCAGAAAAAATGGCAAATTAAAGCAACAAGATATTATTTTATGTTGAAACAAACGTTTAGAAAGGCAAATTATGTTCAATTTTTTAGTGGAGACATGAGCAGTAGGGACTCTTGCTCTGTAGTTGGAATTAGAGTCATTCTGTAAAGCTATCATTACTGCATTTAGTGAAATTGCATGGGTAAATGCTTTATTATCGAGTTTTTTTTTCTTTTCTGGGTATTTATCTTAGGGAAATTCTTATCCCTGCATAGAGCTGTTGGACAAATAGTAATCATGAAATCATTTATGGTAATAAGAAATCATAAGCAGTTTAGCCGTCGGTCTTCTGGTGAATGGGTTGTAAAGTGAGTTTATTTGTACTATTGAATAATAGCAATGAGCTCTCTTTGTATAAAATAATATGAATTTATTCAGAGGAGAGGAATAGAATAGCATTTTTGTAAATTAAAGCACTAAATTTCATAAAATAACAATTCCTATTTCATAAAGAAATTGACATATTTAAAGGGAAATAAATACATTTAGAATGAAAGAACTGCAGTCAATAACTAATTTAGGAAGAAGACATGAAAATAAATGAACGACATGAAAATAAATAGACTAGTGTTCAATAAACTGAGACATTGTTTTATCTCAATGCTTCAAAACAGTTACAAAAAAAAAGTTAGGGGAAAAATGACTGATATATGTTGTCTGGTGTTCTAAATCTTTTCTTGCCTGCATGATGTAAAGAAGCAATTAATTAATTAAGTCCTGTCTCAAATTTTTGGCTAATCATTTCTCTTAAAAATTACAGAGAATGAGCTTATGTATCTGACAAGGTATGTTAATGATTCCTGCAATCTAATCAGTTGTTTAGTCAAGCGGTGTTATTAAGTAACTACTTTATGGCAGACACCCAGTAGGGATGGATATTCCAGTGAAGAAGATAGACATGGTCCTTGACTTCATGATTTCTTTATGTCCTAATGGGAAATAGAGATAGATGCAAACATTTGATTAAATAGTATATGGTCTGATGACCACTATGAAACAGCAAGCGAGGCTGCTTTGGAATTCTACGACAGAGAGTCCCAGTCAAGTTTGGAGGGTTAGGGAAGCCTTCTCTCAGAAGATGATGTTGAAGCTTTCCCTGAAAAGTGAGCAGGCTTCAGTGTAGAAACGATGGTGATAGATGGAGGAGCTTATACTCAACTTTTAAAAATAAGCTAGGGGCGCCTGGGTGGCTCAGTGGGTTAAAAATAAGTAAATGAAGCAAGATGGGATTGGGAGGGAGATAAAACATAAGTGACTCTTAATCTCACAAAACAAACTGAGGGTTGCTGGGGGTAGGGGAGTTGGGAGAGGGGCGTGGGGTTATGGACATTGGGGAGGGTATGTGCTATGGTGAGTGCTGTGAAGTGTGTAAACCTGGCGATTCACAGACCTGTACCCCTGGGGAAAAACATATATGTTTATAAAAAATAAAAAAATTAAAAAAATTAAAAAAAAATAAGCTAACATCACTGCATTTTTAAACTGCTTTAGACAATAGAAAAAGAGAGAAAATTATACAATGAACAACTCGAAAACAACTAGTAATCAAACCTGGAAAGATAAAAGGCAAAAGAAAAGCCATATTATTACAAAATGGAGTTTAAACCACAGTTAAGAAAATACTGGCAATATTAAGTCAATCTGTTAGTATAACAGATTAAGTGAAAAAAAAATTATCTCAAAGTGTGCATAAACTTTTTATAAATTCAAGACACAATTATAATTTAAAAAAGATTAGAAATTAGGGGTGCCTGTATGGCTCAGTGGGTTAAAGCCTCTGCCTTCATCTCAGGTCATGATCCCAGGGTCCTGGGATGGAGCCCTGCCATGGGCTCTCTGCTCAGCAGGGAGCCTGCTTCCTCCCCTCTCTCTGCCTGGTTCTCTGCCTACTTGTGATCTCTGTCTGTCAAATAAATAAATAAAATCTTTAAAAAAATAACAAGATTAGAAATTAATAAAATAAACATCTTAATTTTAAATGGTATTATTTTAGATATAAACACTATAAATTCAGGGGAAAAATGTTTTCGCTTCAGCATTGTACTGGTGGTTTCAGCCAAAAGCAATACAACCTACCAAAAATCACTAAATATTATAAAATAAAATGAAATAAAAAGATATGCTACATTGATGAATTAGAATAATCAAAATCATAAAGTTTTTTATTTATAAATTAATCTATAAATTCTGATTTTAATTGCTATTCAGAATTGTTTTTGAAGAATTGACGATTTATCCTGAAATCATCTGGTAGAGTTGATCAACAACAACTAGGATATACTTAAAGTAGAGCATATGAGAGTGCAGATTCACTATGACAAGTAACAACTCTGTTTAAGATAGTGTAGTGTTGTCACTGACAAACAAAATGACCAATTAAAGTATTGACAGAGACAGAAACAGACCCAAGCTTACAATGGATGATTGATTGATATCTGGCAAAAATGACATTTCAGTCAGCAGGGAAAAGCTTTTCAGTAGATGGTATTTGGATGTCTGTTTATATCCATTTAAAAATAAATTAGGTTCCTATCAGATACCAATACAAAATTTAACTTCCAGTTGGATTAAATAACTAAATGTGATAAAAGAAAAAGTTTAAAATTATAAAAAAGAGAAGACAGAATATTTGGGGCAATTAGTTGTAAAGATGTATTACATAAGAGACAAAATCAGAAACCCTAAAGGAAAAGTAATTAAATGTAACTATTCTAAATTTGTGTATTATAAACAGCAGAAATTGTTAATATAATCTATGAGTGAAGGTATTTTCAGTTGATATAATAAATACAATGAAAAAGCAAGCTATAGAATGAAAAAAATATTTACAAATCATACATCTGATGAAGAGTTAATATTGAAAAGTAAATGAATAAAAAAAACAAAAAGCAGAATCAGACCTATAAATACAGAGATCAAGGCAATGTTTGCCAGAAGGAGGGGTATTAAAGGGTTGGGCAAAATGGGTGAAGGGGAGTGGGAGGTACAGGCCTTCAGTTATGGAATGAATAAGTCACAAGGATGAAAGGTAGAGCATAGGGAATATAGTCAATGTATTGTGATAGTGCTGTATGGTAACAGATGCCAGCTACACTTGTGACCAGCATAGCATAATGTATAAACTTGTTGAATCACTATCTTGTACACCTGAAACTAATGTAACACTGTGTGTCAATTATATTCAAATAAATTATAATAAGAAGAGTTAATATCCAGAATCTTATAAAGAACCACAATTTAACAACAAAACCCAATAGTTTAATGAGCAAAGGACTTGAATGGATATTTATCTAAAAAAAATACACAAATAGCCCACAAGCATATGAAAAAATGCCCAACATCACTCATTGTCAGGGAAAGACAAACCAAAACCATATCTGTTAGGGTGGTCACTTTGAAAACAAAAACAAAAAGAATCCAGAAAATGACAAGTGCTGGTAGGGATATGGAGATGAGGAGGAATTAGAAACTTTGGCACTGTTAGTAGTGGAGCCGCTCTGGAAAACTCTGGAGGTTCCTCAAAAAAATTAAAAATAGAATTGCCATATGATACAGCAATCTAGCCTCTGGGTATATATCTAAAAGAATTGGGTGAGAAGGGGTGTCTGGGTGGCTCAGTTGGTTAAGCACCTGCCTTTGGTCATGGTCATGGTCTCAGGGTCCTGAGATTGAGCCCCACATCGGGCTCCTTGCTCAGCCAGGAGCCTGCTTCCTCCTCTCCCTCTGCTTGCTTCTCTGCCTACTTGTGATCTCTCTCTGTATCAAATAAATAAATAAAATCTTTAAAAAAATAAAAAATAAAAGAATTGAAAACAGGCTCTTGAAGAGATACACATTCATGTTTGTTGTGGCATTATTCACAATAGCTAAGAGGAGCAAACAATTTATATGTCCATCAGTGGATGAATGGATAAAGAAAATGTGGCATATACCTATGATGGACTAGTATTCAGCCTTAAAAAAAAATCCTGCTACATGTTATCATATGGTTAAAATTTGAAGGCATTATGCTAAGTGAAATAAGCCAGTCACAAAATGACAAATGCTGCACGATTCAGTTATATAAACCTAAAGTAGTCAAACCCTTAAGATGCAGAAGGTAGAATGGTGATTGCCAGGAGCTAACAAGAGGTGGAAGGGGAAGTTTTTTGTGAATGAGGATAGAGTATAAGTTTTGCAAGATGAAAAATTCTAGAAATCTTTTGCACAAAAAGGTGCGCATAGTTAACACTACTGTACATTTGAAAATGTTTAAAATGTTACATGGTTTTAACCACAATAAAAAATGAACCAGAGAAGTACATTTTTAGACAGATAAGTCATTAAAACATTAAACTGAGTAAAAAAATAAATTTTAGAATAATGACATTTATATAGATTCCACTTACATCAAGTTAAAAACACACAAAATGTTTTTATACACACTATATGAAAAATAAGGAAAATAATTTTTAAAAACATATGAAGGGGGGTGCCTGGGTGGCTCAGTGGGTTAAAGCCTCTGCCTTCAGCTCAGGTCATGATCCCAGGGTCCTGGAATCAAGCCCCATATCAGGCTCTCTGCTCAGCAGGGAGCCTGCTTCCCCTCCTGTCTCTCTGCCTGCCTCTCTGCCTACTTGTGGTCTCTGTCTGTCAAATAAATAAATAAAATATTTTAAAAAAACATACAAATGAATGATACTAGAGTAGATGATAGTGATGATCTTTGCTGCAATAAAATAGGCGTAGATGGTTGCTTTGGAGTCTTTATTATTGCTAATAATCCATTTTTGTAGTAAAAGAATCTGAAACAAATGTGGCAAATGTTAGAAATTTGATAAAGCTACATGTTATATCAATGTCTACAGTTAATTCTATGATTGAATTAATTCATAAGAAATAGATACAAATATATATGCCCAATGATCCTTAGGGACCCAGTTCCTATCCTCTTTAATGTGTTTTTTAAAATAAAATTTTAGTCTAAAATATATCATGCACATGTATCTAAGAATAGATCTTTAAAGCACCCTTTAGTCTATAATTAGTATATTACACATATCATCTAAGAGGCAATGATGAAAAAGTATTGGATAAAAGCCTATAGACAGGTTCCTGAGCATTTGGGAGAGAGCAGAACATTTGAATTTGATATCAAAGAGGCCATACAATGTCTTTTTATTTTTATACCCATGAACCATAGATGAAACATTTTAATTTAATGCACTTTATAAAAGGTAGGCAGCTTGACTACTTCCTGCTTTGTTGTGAATATACAGGGGCTAGAATATACAGGGGCTTCTTCATTTTCCCTTGTCCATGGGGATTAACACAATAGTAATGCTCTTACTTGATTCTTGAGATATAGGAGAACAAATATGTATACAAACATGAAAGAAGGAATAAGGTAAAATGAGCTGTGTAATATATATATCAGGTGGAATTCCCATTTTTTTAAGGAAGAAATATGTGTTTCTTGTGAGTAAATGACACTTAGATCTATATACTCATAGAAACGAATCTGTTTACCTTGTTAAAAAAATAATTCTTACACATACTAGGATCCACAAAACTGTGAGTTTGTGTATGTTTAGGAGTTTATAAGAGTTCATATAATTTTACACACACTTAGTCAACTAGAGAATTTAGTTGAAAGTCTCCTAATTCTGAATTAAAAATAGATAAATAAATTCCTTTTTGATTCTTCTTTAGTGAAATTTCGTCTTGGGTATTTCTCAGTTTCTAACTATAGTTAGTGAGTCAGTTTTTTTCTATTTAATTCTTTATTACATTAAAAAGTATTAACCCTAACTGAATTGAATCTTAACTAAAATAATCATTCCTCCAATAAAACCAAACATGTTATAGAAATATAATGATGGAATATTTGATAATTTCAATGTATATTATGAATATTTTTAAAAGCTACAAACAGAATGAATTAATATCAACTTATTCTGAGATGTACATGGGTTTTGCACTGAAATCTTCATCATCGTGCTTGTTGCCTAGAAGGTCTGTCTGGATCTGATGTGTTGGGTCCTCAGTCTATTCATAGCTGCTTTCATTTCCTGGTTTCTCAGAGTGTAAATAATGGGGTTCAGTAAGGGTGTGATAACCGAGTAAAACACAGAAAGAAATTTATCCACTGAAAAGCTACGGAATGGCCAAGCATAAATGAAGATACATGGCCCAAAGAATAGAGTGACCACAGTAATGTGAGCAGACAGTGTGGACACAGCCTTGGAGAGTCCACCAGGATCGACGTCGGACAGTTACCAGAATAACAGTGTAGGAAATGAGCAGGAATATGAAGCAGATAAAAGACAACAGTCCACTGTCAGCGATTACCAGTAACTCCAGAATATAGGTCTCTGTGCAGGCAAGTTTTAGAACTAGAGGAAGGTCACAAAAAATATTGTCCACTATATTGGGGCCACAGAAAGGCAAGGTGATAGTAAAAACCATTTGGCTCATCGTATGCACAAAACCAACAGCCCATGAGAGCAGCACAGAGCCCACGAGGACACGGCGATTCATGATGGATGTGTAGTGAAGAGGTTTGCATATTGCAATGTATCGATCAACAGCCATGACTATGAGAAGAGTCATCTCACTGCCGCCTAAAAAGTGGAGGAGGAACATCTGTGCCATACAGCCCCACAAAGAAATAGTTTTATACTCTCTGAGGAAATCTGTGACCATCTTAGGGGTTGTGATTGTGGAAATACACATATCCAGGAAGGAGAGATTTCCAAGGAGGAAGTACATTGGTGTGGAGTATAGAAGTGAGTCAAAGATTATGGTGACCACGATGAGAAGGTTTCCTGCCACAATTGCTGCATAGGCCAACAAAAATATGAAAAAAAAGAAAATCTCAAGTTCCCAAGTGTTGGTGAGTCCTAACAAAACAAACTCAGATATTGAGCTATTCATTGTATCCTTCTAGTCTATGTAGGGGTTGTCAGAAAGTCATTAAAATGTAGAGTATCTGAAAAAAGTGATAATTTAAACTGTGAGAATTTTGAAGATATAGACATATAGAAAGTATTTGATTCCTATAGAAAGAGAAAAGATGAACATTTCTGAAAAATAATTTAATTTATTAATTCAAACAGAATTCACATTATCAAATTTATTTTCAGCCAGGAAGGAATAAAAGATAAGAAATTAATTCTAAAAATTTGTAAACAGAGTTTATAGGCATAGAGTGCATCCCCACAGTAATTTGTTGTTTCTGTCATGAGTTTATGAATGTATGAACCATGAGTTCAATAGGCCAATGAGTAAAAGACCCAAATGGATCATTAGTCAAGTGATTCAATCTTTTGCCTCCTTCCCCCTCCCTAATTTAAAATGTTCAGGTGCGTGGAAGTTGATATACTTTTCAACAAATTGCTTTCGGGTAATTTCTCCATCAGCTATGCTGTATTATCACCTCTCTCTCTCTCTTTTGTTTTTAAAGATTTTAATTTTTATTAGTCGGCGAGAGAGAGAGAGAGAGAGAGAGTAAGTACGAGCAGGGGCAGTGGCAGGCAGAGAGAGAGAAGCGAGCTCCCTGCTCAGCAAGGAGCCTGATGCGAGACTTGATCCCAGGACCTTGGGATTATGGGCTGAGCTGAAGGTAGACACTGAAACAACTGAGCCACCCAGGCATCCCTCCCCTCTCTTTTATCCTAAAGAGGTATACGAATGATTTCACTTATTTCTTATTGTCCCCCAAATTATAATAATCTTTTATCCTAAAGAGGTATACCAATGATTTCACTTATTTCTTATTGTCCCCCAAATTATAATAAATCAACCTTCCTAGGAAGTTTCTGGACAAGACCACAATGTTTCTTAGCATCCATGTTTCTTTCTTTACTTCTTTCCCTCCCCCTCCCTTCTTTCCTTCCTCACTCCTTTCCTTCCTTCTTATATTCTTTCTTCCTTCTTTATTTCTTTTATTCTTTCTTCCTTCCTCCCCTCATCCCCTTTGTCCTCGTCATTGTTGCCCTCCTCTTCTTCCTCATTCTTCTGAATAGTGCTGTGTATCTAATACTTTGATGTCTGGATGAAACTCATGACCTCCACTGTTGAGCCTTTTTGCCTGTTTTCCTGAATCTGTTGTTGCTGGGTTTTTGACCGGAGTTTTCGTTCTTGTCCCTTTACATTCTATATGTATATGGTCTCTGAACAACCAACAAATGTTTGGCAAATAGTTTTTGTTTCCTTGGCTCCTAAATTCTTATCATCTTTGTACCTAGTGCTTTCCTCTGACACAGTATCACACTTGTGTGCAGACTGACTGGACTCTTACCTTGGCTCATACATTCTTGACATTTGTACTCTGCATGTGTTTCCACATTGACCTGATACTGTTGGCTCACTATTATCTACTTTTCATTGTTATTTAGATATTTTATTCCCAATTCCCCCCCCCTTTCTTTTCTTCCTTTAAAAAAACTATTAGTGATGTATACCAAACACACGGATCTAGACTTATATAGTCATAAAAGCACATACTTGTACCATGTTCTAGTCCTGGAACACCAAACAGAATGTGGAAAATCTACTCTGAATTTCCATTTTTTTTTTGCTTAAATATTTCATGAAATATTCAGATGTTACTGTTTAGCTTGACTAACAGAATTAAAAAAAAAAAAACCGAGTCAAGAATGAAGAGTTAAATTCTAGTCCTGGGCTCAGCATTTACTAGAGAAATATACTCTTAACTTTTGAACAGTGATTTATTTTTCCATAAAAATGAAATGATACCTACACTACTACCTCACAGATTGTTATGAGACCCCAGGGTAACATATACAGGATATATTTGTATATTTCATTAAATATATATAGGTCCTATGTATGTGCATTCAAATAATTCTATCTTTAGCATTATTTCATTTTCTGATGTAAGGATACTCAAATCAGTAAGAACCACAGAATTTTACTATGGAAGACTTGGTAAATAAAAGATTTTTTTAAAGATTTTATTTATTTATTTGTTAGAGAAATCACAAGTAGGCAGAGAGAGGGAAGCAGGCTCCCTGCTGAGCAGAGAGCCTGATGCGGGGCTAGATCCCAGGACCCTGAGATCTTTACCTGAGCCAAAGACAGAGGCTTAACCCACTGAGCCACCCAGACGCCCCAAAGAAGAGAATGTTAATGAAAACATTCTTCTCTATGAAATATAAATGATATGATTACCTAATTGTCTTCATTATAAAGATTTAATATCATCATTGGTATATATTTCATTCAGTAATTGAGTCTACATACTAGTTATGCATAGCTTTGAAACTATGCAGTCCTTAATCTCAAAATCTAATAGGAGGAAAATCTTGAGAATTATAAAAGTATTTTTTTTAAAAGATTTTATTTATTTTTTTGACTGAGAGAGATATCAGGTAGGCAAAGAGAGAGAGAGAGGAGGAAGCAGGCTCCCTGGGGAGCAGAGAGCCAGATGTGGGGCTCAATCCCAGGACCCTGGGATCATGACCTGAGCTGAAGGCAGACCCACTGAGCCACCCAGGTGCCCCAGAAAAGTAATTTTTTAGTTCAATTTGTTAAATTGGAAAATTAAAAGCAAAGAACTATATTAATTAGCCTTTGTTCGAAAATTTATAAGCTCCTTCATAAAATATATCCAGGATATAGATGGATTTAATTCTGTCACAATAGGTGAAATCATTTATTATGACAACTTGACATTTCTTTTATTAAAGTGTACAATTGCAGTTTGTTATTAATACTGATATTTAAACTTACCAGTTATACCTGAGGAGTGGTCTCTTCAAAGACATGCAGTCACTGTGAGATCCTGTATATATATTGTTTATCTTTTTTACCCCCATGAAGATATATGGTAATCATTTGCAGGTTAAAAAAAAAAAAGGCAAGAATCATATACATAAGGTGCTGACTGGTGATCAACCCTCAAAGGGAATTATTAAAATAAACATGCTTAGTATTCCCCAGAGTTCAGAACAAGGACTTACTCTCTCATTATTTAAATGGATTGTGAATTCACCAAGTGTATCAGTCATGTGAACTGTCTCTAATAAGTGCTTTGCACTAACTCGTGTTTTGGTTGGACCAGGATGAGCACATTTATAGAAAATGGATCTATTATAAAATAAAGACTTGAGGAAATTATAATTCTATCAATCTGATTACATCAGTCTGAATATTTATTATTAATTTGGTAATTGAATGCATTTATTCTGTGAAATTAAAATAGTGAACTAAACAAGGCATGTAAGGAAATTCATGGTATAAACCCGTCCTTTTTTTTTAAGATCTTATTTATTTATTTGACAGAGATCACAAGTAGGCAGAGAGGCAGGCAGAGAGAGAAAAAGAGAAGCAGGCTCCCTGTTTTTACAGAGAGCCCGATGTCCGGCTTGATCCCAGGACTCTGGGATCACGACCCCAGCCGAAGGCAGAGGCTCCAACCCACTGAGCCACCCAGGCGCACTGGTATAAACCAGTTCTTAACAGAGACAAATCTCCTATTACCATGTAAAGGGAGAGAAAGAGAGGAGAGAGCTTGAGCAAGCAAGCAGGGGATTCTTTCACCATGGTAATCAGTAAATGAGTAATGGTAATCAATGCATAATTCCTTAGTGAATTTTTACAACCAACCATTCTAGAGATAGAAAATTTTGCTAGCCCCTTTTAATTATATATAACTTCATGATGACTCAAAAGTATAAAGAAAGATCTGTAGCAAACCTTTGTAAAACAATGCAATTAAGCAAGTAAAATTCTAAAGGCTAACAGCATAAAAATATATGATTGCAGATGAGTTCATATGCTACAGAAATTTTTCTGTATTTATTCTTATATATAACTTTTCCATGTTGCTCCAATTAAAATCCTCTTGAAAAGGTTACAAGAAAGTGAGAGTAGTAAATATATGATAAATGTGGTGCCACATTCATTTCCAAAGCCCATGACAGACATTGTTAATAGAATTCTCAAACTTTTTAATTGAACCTCAGAATTTTTTTTTGAAGACTTAGTTCCTTATACAGCCACTAACAATTATAATTGCCATGAAGAACAAACCTTTTAAAAATATTTATGGATGGGGTGCCTGGGTGGCTCGGTGGGTTAAGCCTCTGCCTTGGGCTCAGGTCATGATCTCAGGGTCCTGGGATTGAGCCCTGCATCAGGCTCTCTGCTCAGTGAGGAGCCTGTTTCCCTCTCTCTCTCTGCCTGCCTCTCTGCCTACTTGTGATTTCTGTCCGTCGAATAAATAAGTAAAATCTTAAAAAAAAAATATTTATGGATGGGGTGGTTCAGTCAGTTAAGCATAAGTGAAGCAGATAAAGTCAATTATCATATCATTTCACTTACTTGTGGAATATAAGGAATAACACAGAGGATATTAGGAGAAAGAAAGGAAAAGTGAAGGAGGAGAAATCGGAGGAGGAGATGATCCATGAGAGACAGTGGACATGGAGATACAAACTGAGGGTTTTAGAGGGGAGGTGGGTGGGGGGATGGGTTAGCCTGGTGGAGGGTATTAAGGAGGACATGTATTGCATGGACGCTGAGTGTTATATGTAAACAGTGAATCTTGGAACACTAAAAGAAAGAAAGAAAGAAAAAGAAAGAAAGGAAAAGAAAGAAAGAAAGGATGGAAGGAAGGAAGGAAGGAAGGAAGGAAGGAAGGAAAAAAGAAAAAATAAAGTTCAAAAAAAAGGGTTTTTTTTCCCTAGCAAATCAAGACTGTGTAAGCCCCAGATAGGGCTTACCACTAAACACAAAAGAGAAGTGAGGGGGGAAGCATCTGTCTTCAACTCAGGTCATGATCCCAGGGTCCTAGGATCAAGCCCCACACTGGGCTCCCCACTCAGCAGGGAGTCTGCTTTTCCCTCTCCCACTACCCCTTCGCCCCCTCCTGCTCTCTCTCTCTCTCTGTTAAAAAAAATCTGTAAAAAAATATTTATGGTGAGGAAATATATGCCATGGTTTAGTGTGGCATTTGAGGAGATGTTTGCAAGAGGAAGATTCTTAAATATAGAAATCAGAAAGATAATATTAGAACAATATTGGTGTTCTGACTCAATTACCCAAACCAAGATATGGAAGCAACCAAAGTGTTCATCATTAGATGAATGGATAAGGAAGATATGGTACATATACACAATGGTATATTACTCAGCCATAAAAGAGAATGAAGTCTTGCCAGTTGCAGCAGAATGGATGGACTTCGAGGGTGTTAAGTGAAATGAGTCAGAGAGAGACAAATAACATAAAATTTCACTCATATGTGGCATCCAAAAAACAAAACAAATGAATTTTAAAAATAAACAAAAAGCAGAATCAGACATATAAATAAAGAGAACTAATGGTTGCTAATGGGCAAAATAGGTGAAGATAAGTGGGAGATACAGGCTTATAGTGAGGGAAAGAACAAGTCACAGGAATAAGACCCACAGCATAAGGAATATAGTCAGTAAAATTATGATAATGTATGGTGACAAATGGAGCTACACTTCTGGTGAGCTTAGTATAATGTATAAATTTGTCAAATCACAATGTTGTACACCTCAAACTAATGTAATATGTATTTAAACTATAGTCAAATAAAAAATTTCATAATCAAAAAAATATTAAAATGTTTTTAAAAAGTGAGACATTTAAAAAAAATTTAAAAAACATAAAAAGAGATGGTTTCAAAGATGTTCAAATAATTTAAGGTTTTCTATTTGCCTTTGGAAATCTTTACAGTTTTCACAAATTCGTGTATTATTAGTATTTAAATAGTTTTTCATTAAATATTATTATATTATTTAATAAATTCAGGCTTGCTATCTGAAATAGCCCATTAACAATTCCCTCTGCTTTTACTTTTGCTACATTATATTCTCTACTTAAGAGGACAGAGATATACCGAACTGTAATATATATGGGATCCCATCTTTCCCTTTATCAAAACACATTAATGGGTTTATATTGATAATAAAAATGAATCCACTAGCCTGAAAACCATGGCCTTTTCCTTTCTATAAAATCTCAGCATAGATCTTCACTCTTTTATTCATCAATCTCCTTCATCAAGGTCTCTCTTTAATTCTTACACAAAATCTTTCTCACTTAACTATGTCTAGGTACACTGGCCATTTGCCTGGAGTGCTCTTTCCCCTGCTTTAATGTCTAATTCTAGAGCTTTCTTAATGTGTTCGTATAAATGTCTCCCCTTAAAATGATCTTCTGATACTGCCACACCTAAGAGACCAAGGGGTTACTGTCTCTGGAACAGGGATCAGGTCTGTATCTATAACCATGTATCTGTGTTTCTTTGGGCAGCGATTGTTACCTAGTAAATATTTTTTTAATGTTTCATGAATGATAAAATTCAGTTGCAAAAGCATTGAGTGTTAATGTGATCTGGTAGAGCAAGCTCTACCAAGTTCATGGTTTTAATCTTAAATATTTCAGTTGATATTAATTCTTATAAAACTATTTGAGTACTCAAAGATATGTAGGAAATATTTGTTTTTAGGCATGTTTTTTATATTCTATTAAAGATAATTAGCATATGGAGGCTATATATTGAGAAAGTATTCTTATCCTCAATCAAACCACAACCCCTCTGTGAAGACCCATATGGTTGACAAATATTGACAGATATTTGAACACCTATTATGTTACTTAATATAACTTCAGGAAAAAAAAATTGATACTAAACACCATATAGTATGTTGTCTTACTAAAGTTACGTATTTTTACATACTGACATTAAAACTTGAAAAAAATTTTGTAAAAAGACATATGCTTATGTATTTTAAACATTCATCAGGGTTGTTTCTCTGAATTCTTCTTTTCTTAAGATTTTATTTATTCATTTGAGAGAGAGAGAGCACAAGTGGTGGGGAGATGTAGGGGAGCCACAGCAGGAGAGGGAGAAGCAGACTCCCCACTAAGCAGGGAGCCGATTGTGAGGCTCAATCCCAGGACCCTAGGATCATGACGTGAGCCAAAGGTAGATGCCCATACATCTGAGCCACCCAGCCACCCCTGTTTCTCTGAATTCTAAGACAAGGAAGTAATGAATGCACACTTACTTATGTATTAAATCTGCGTTATGAAATTTTTCACTAGATTTTTAATAAAAGTGACCTTGATAATTGCGTGAATTTTAAGGGAAGAAAATAGATGGTATTAATATTTTCATTTTAATTATTCCAATAAATATATAAGACTCAAAAGTCCCAAATAGCAGAGACCACAAATAATCAGTTGTTATAGACATTACTTAGGAAGTGAACCAGGAACCAAGATGCTGGCTGCTGAGTCTCTTAATGGCTGCTTTCATTTCCTGATTTCTCAGAGTATAAATAATTGGGTTAAGGAGGGGGGTGATTATAGAGTAAAACACAGAAAGAAACTTATCTACAGAATAACTACTGAATGGGAAAGCATAGATGAAGATAGTGGGACCAAAGAAGAGAGTGACCACAGTGATGTGAGCAGATAGTGTGGACACTGCCTTGGAGGATGCCCCGGAGGAGTGCTGCCAGATGGTGACCAGCATGACAATATAGGATATGAGCAAGAAAATGAAGCAGACCAGGGAGAGGAGTCCACTGTTTGCAATCACCAAGAGCTCTAGGATATAGGTGTCAGTGCAGGCAAGCTTGATGACCAGGGGAAGGTCACAGAAAATGCTGTCCACAACGTTGGGACCACAGAAAGGTAAACCTGCAGTGAAAACCATCTGGCTTGTGGTATGTATGAACCCAATTGCCCATGAGAGCAGTAGAAGTACAATGAGAGTCCTGCTATTCATAATGATCTTATAGTGCAAGGGTTTACATATGGCAACATACCTATCCATGGCCATAGCTATCAGAAGAGACATCTCTCCACCCCCAAAGAAGTGCATAAAAAACATCTGGGCCATGCAGCCCCACAAGGAGATGGTCTTGCGTTTTCTAAGGAAGTCTGCAATTACTTTGGGAGTTGTAGCAGAAGAAAGACACAAGTCAAAAAATGATAAATTTGCCAGAAAGAAATACATAGGGGAGTAAAGATGGTTGTCAACTATTACAGAGATCACAATGAGGAGGTTTCCTACTATGATGGCTACATAGACAAGAAAGAAGATTGCAAAAAAGAATATTTGAATTTCTTGAGAATTGGAAAGTCCGAGCAAGATGAACTCAGAAACACTTGATCTGTTCTTCAGGAGATCCATTTATCCTTTTGTATGAGTTTGTCAGAGGTTGCCTAGAAGAAGAAAAAAACAGGGTGTCATAGGGACTGAGAAGTCAGTAAACCTGATCTTTACTTACATGCTGTCTCATATGTAGGCAAACAACCATTTTGGTAACATGACTGCTTCGCAGGTATTTTGCAGGAGATATTTCATAGGACCACATAACAGTAGAAAGTGTGGAGGGCATGGAGCCAACTAAATGAAATGCATGTGTTGGTTAGTAGGAGCAAGGTTGCTTGAACATTTGAGAAAATCTCTCCCTTCTTGTTCAGCTGCAGATCAAACTGTGTGAAACACTTAACTTATTAGAAAAGAGTTTTAGAAGGCATCAGCAAAACAGATTTTTATCTTTTTCAGGAAGTGCATTTACCGACACATTTTTGTGACAGTCTCAGTATGCAGTAAAAAGTTTGCCATATTACGGGCACCTGGGTGGCTTAGTCAGTTAAGTATCCATCTCTTGGTTTCAGCTCAGGTCATGATAATCATGATTGGTGGGATTGAGCCCCCTGGAGGCTTGCACTGAACCCATGGAGACATCTTCAGATTCTTTCTCCCTCTCCCTCTGCTCATCCTCTCTTAAATAAATAAAATCTTAAAAAAAGGTTTGCCATATTAAATATTGCTGAAGTCACATAATCTGCATTATGCTTATTAAATAGAACTGATTACAAATCATGAGCATATTGTTGTTAGAAAGTTGAATTTGGGCACAGTTATATTATTAACTGAGATTAAAGCCTATTACTAAGGAAAGATTAAGGTTTGTTAGAATTGAATGACCAGATTGACTCTCAAAACTACAGATGCTCACTTACATATTGCCTAGCTCTTCATGTGATTAGACGTGAAGTATATCCTATCTGTGCATGCATATCCAGTTGTAGCAAAATTGAATTAAATATCCATTTTTATCTGGTATCTTTTTTTAAGTCATATGTTTTCACATATGTAAGTGTATAGAAACATCTAAATCACTACTATTAAGACTAGTAAAGTTTACCATCGTAGTCTTGTTATTATAGTCTTGTTCCACTTAACTCCCATTAGTGAGGGATAAAGAGTAAGGTGAATCATTGACATTTGTAAACATGATTTTATAAAATTTCAAATATGTTGGATTGTTTGAAAATAGTGCCATTTTGGATTACTTAGCTTTCTTGGACCTATCCTTTCTCACAGTTACTTCCTTAAAGTTCTTTAAGCCTTTAACTTTGTTTGTCAAGATGGAAAAAGTCATATATTATGTTACTGACTGAGATGGATTCAGCTAAGCTAAGTGAACTTTTAAAAAAATACACACATATCAGGGGAATAGGTCAGCGCTCGATGTATATAAATTCACTTTTTTAAGACCTTCCTGTTTGCCTGATTGTAGCTCTGTTTTTCAAGTCTTATTCCAGGATTGTAGTTCCTCTCCAGTCCTTTCCTTGCTTTTATGAAAGCCTAGACCCAGGCCTAATGCAGATCACCACAAAAGAAAATAGAATACATGGTTTCAAGGTACCTATTAAACTTTTGGTTACATAGTTCAAATTTAAAAAAATACAGTATATTTAGATAACATAATAAGCATTTAGTCATATTCTCTTTTCTTTTTTTTTAAAAAAAGATTTTATTTATTTATTTGACAGAGATCACAAGTAGGCAGAGAAGCAGGCAGAGAGAGAGGAGGAAGCAGGCTCCCCGCTGAGCAGAGAGCCCGATACGGGGCTCGATCCGAGGACCCTGGGATCATGACCTGAGCCGAAAGTAGAGGCTTTAACCCACTGAGCCACCCAGGTGCCCCTCTTTTCTATATATAGTTACTATCACTAACACACAGTTATTTTAAGTGGCTTATAATCTCCCATTATGTTTGACACCATCTTTCAGAGTAGCATAAAAACTTGCTTCTTTCAGGGGTGGCTGGGTTGTTTAGTCATTGTCTGCCTTTAGCACAGGTCATGATCCCAGGGACCTGGGAATGATCCCAGGGACCTGGGATCGAGCCCCATGTCGGGCTTCCTGATCAGCAGGGAGCGTGCTTCGCCCTCTCCCACTCCCTCTGCTTGTGTTCCCTTTCTTCCTGTGTCTCTCTCTGTCAAATAAATAAATAAAATCTTTAAAAACAAAACAAAAAACGTTCCTTCTTTCTCAAGGAAATAGAACTGAAAATGGAAATCTTTGTTAGTTCTCATTCACAGATGTGAATGTGTATTTGTTCTTTGTGCTCCACACCCCTGCTCTAAGACAATGATCTTACCCAAGCTACAGTTTCTGGACCTTCTGTATTTGTCTGCAGTATGCAATAAGTACATTTGCAGGTGCACATGGGTCTGGCAGAGATAGAGTCCTAGACAAGATGCTATTTCTAAATTTTTTTCACTTTAAAAGTTTTTAACTACTTGACCATTTTCAGAATGTTGCCATAGGAAAGTTGAATTTTCTCATACATTTTCTAATCATTCCTAAGAAGTTAATGATACCATCAATGTTTTATAAGTGGTGATATTCTATGATTTTCAAAGTCATGAATCAGGTACTTTATCCTTGCATTTCTATCATTTATCTCTCTTTTAAAATAATTGCATTTCTAAAAACAATGAAGGAACTTTCTCTTTTTGCTATATATAAGTCAAAGAATAAAATCTTTCAACCTGATAAAGATAATCAAACAATTTGAACATGCCTAGATTTCTTTTCTCTAAGAATAACTTACTTTGCTGGACTGTTATCTTAATTCCTGGTAGCCATTTATATTGTGTTTCTGATTTTTGTATTTTTTTTTTTTCAGTTGTGACAAAATCAGGTATATTCCAGTTTAATTTTCCCCTTTCAGCCTTCTCTTCAGTTATCTTTTTGGCATTTATACATGTCACTTATTGATACATTTAAGGTTATTAATGAAAATAATGAGATAGATAAAAATAATGAGATAGATGGTATGTAAGGTAGAGTAAGGGCTCAGGATTATGTAACCTACCTGTTTGCACTTGGACTTCAGAAGTAACATTGATACGAAGTGGATGCTTAATCTTCATCATTCAGTGATTTTATTTTCTGCTCTGAACTTCGAAGGACAGCAGTATATCAGTGTATCCCTAGGTAGAAAGCACAAAGGAGAACACTCATTTGATTGTTTTAGATTCCCCAGAGACTAGTAGTAAAAAAGCAATTGGGATGTTAAAATAAATTTGTGACATTACAGGAATGAGACATCATTTTTCATCCATAAAATTGATATTACTTTAAAGACAATATTCAGTATTCAGGTGGCAGTGGAAAGGTAGGACTAGAGTTGAATTATGAGAATTTTATATTATGTTCATTCTTTTGTTGGAGTTTGTTTTCTACAGTAATCACTGAAAATATATTTAGGAAAATATAAATATTCTAGATTGCTTTAAGTCTAAATTATATTAAGGCTGAAATTTTCACATTTAAACTCTAATCTGTCTAGAATTTATTGGTAAATACTGTGAGGTAATTTTTCATCTTTGCAATTAAATAATAATTCATTCCAGTAAGAATTTGTTATGCTTTCTTTATAACCTTTTGAATTTGTTGATAGGTTAGGCTCTTCTCCTGGTGTACTCATTTTCTATTTTTTCTCCCTCACAATTTTCGAGGAGATACTACAAATTTTACTACTCATTATGTTTACAGTATATTTAATGTATGGAAGGGCAAGTCTGCACTCACTCACTGCTTTATTCATTCACAGTTTTCTTGGTGAGTTTCATGTGGTTTTATTCTAAATTAGATTTATTTTCTAAAGTTAAAAAATTCCACCAATATTTTGATATTACAGTATTAAACTTATAAGAAATGTAGAAAAAATGAACAGAATTACAACATTGAGTCTTTCATCCAAAAGGATTTTATTTCCTCTAAATGTCTGCGTACTTATGACACAATAAAATTTTCTCATCTTCATTATCAACACATTTTTTGCAACTCATTTTTTTATAATTAATTTTGCCTATTTCCTACTTTGATGCTTTACTTAATATGATCTTTTTCTTTATCATAATTGATTTTATTGTTCGTTTTCATTTTTTACATATTTAAGTGGTAAATGGTATCATTGTGGAAATCTCTTTTGCAATATTTTCCAGTTCATTGTCTTCTTTGTTTTAGGTTACTTGTAAAATAACCTATAAATATTAATAACATACTTTTTCTAATACATTTCTTGTGCATTATTGTATTAACTAGAATTTTAGAGCAATGCTGAATAACAGTGATAATAACTATGGCAGAACTTGTTAGTTTCCCAACCATGGCCCTTCCTTATTTCTTAAAAAGAAAACTCATTTTCTTGGGATCAGCTGTCTGTGCACTTCCGTGGAGTCTCGAACCCACGCACAAAGTTGATCTCCCTCCCTGAGCCACAGTTTTTCATTTTCCTCACCAGTTTAGCAATGAGTCCAGACCATGTACAAGAGACTGCCGAGTAGCCTTCTCCCATTCTTCATTAGTATCGGACACCTGAATTCATTAAATGACATTGTGCACCCTTCCCTGCAAGAAAAAGTCACCAATACCATGAAAGTAAACAGAGTTATTAGGAAGCTACTTGGTGAAAATTCTTTGTAGGTGCTGACTCCTAGGAGAGTTTTATACTTTCTCTCTCCCCAACTCCATTTTTTCTCAAGTCTATTTGGAAAATTTTGAGTTTTTATACTAATGTTAAGTACTATAAATGCTTATAGTTTAATGCTATCAGTTAAATATTGTACAAACAGAAGGATGTTAAGTAATTACTCAAGTGACAAAATATCTGAGTTGCTAACAGGAAATGTTCAGGGAAACCAAAGATGAGCATCAGCTGGAAGCTACCACCAAATCTAAACTGGAGGGTCAAAAGAAGATGCAGTCATGCCATCGCCCAAGGGTGTGATCATGTATTTGTTTTCTTCTTCTCCCTTGAGAAACTTCCATGAACATAGAGGCCTCATCCAACCAAATTTATTATCTCATATCTGTGTAGGTCCAAAATCCAACATTGGTCTCACCCCGATACAATCAGGTGGCTGGCAGGACAATATTCCTTACTGGAAGCTTTGAGGGAGAAACTGCTCCCAGACTCATGCTGGCTATGGGCCAACTTTCATTCCAGGTGATTGTAGAATAACATCTCTGTTTCCTTGCTGATATTTAGTCTGGGGTTGTTCTCGCGGTTTAGGCATTGCCTGTATTCGTTGGTCATGTCTTCTTTCTCTTCAAAGCCAGAAACAGTACATTAAAGCCTCCTCACATCTCATTCTTCCTGTATTCTTTTTGCTTTCTCTGAATCCCTGAAAGGTTCAATGCTTTTAAATACTCATGCATTAGATTAGTCCACCCAGATTATCCAGGATAATCTCCCCATCTGAAAGTTTATAAACAATCATATCAGCAAAGGTCTTTTTGCCATGTAAGGTAACATATTCACAAGTTCCCTGATAAGGGTGTGGACTTCTTTGGGAGACCATTATTCTGGTTATAACAGCTACTATGCAAAAGTCAGAAGTGTTGTGGCCCATTTCCCTAGGAGAGCTAGAGCCATGGAAGTGTGGCTGAGTTTCAGAGTGAGCCACAGAAGTACTGCAGATGTCTGGGCTAAGGTAGTGTGAGTGTGTGTATGTGTGTGTGTATTCTTTGTCGTCCTTTCCTCCTATCTCATGTTAATCTAACAGTGATACTCATTTGTAAGCATCTGGAGGTCAAGTGACTCAGGGTCCTGGAAATGCAGTCTTCATGGATTAGGGTAGCCAATGATACAGAGCAAATTTGTAAAAATGAAAAGAATGGATTGAAAGGAAAATGGACATGTGATGGCACACCTCCTTTTATTATTCAGTCTTTCTGGAATACAAGTGTGGTGTGGGGAATTTCTACAGACATTTTGTGACAAATTATTTTTTAAAGATTTTATTTATTTATTTGACAGAGAGAGATCACAAGTAGTCAGAGAGGCAGGCAGAGAGAGAGAGAGAGAGGAAAGCAGGCTCCCTGCTGAGCAGAAAGCCTGATGTGGGGCTCGATCCCAGGACCCTGAGATCATAACCTGAGTTGGAGGCAGTGGCTTAACCCATTGAGCCACCCAGGCACCCCTTTGTGACAAATTATTTTAAAAAGAGCATACACACAGGCGGTGTGATACTCTGGTGATACTGTGGTACTACTATACGAACACTGGACTAGGATACTATGATTTGTTACACTAACCATAACACTGTAATCATGGTTGATTACTAACAGATCAACAATGAGAAAAAATGAACACAAAAACCTCATTCTTTGAAGTGACAGGGTCCTGATACATTTGTAAAGTTTTGGGGAGTTTATATAGGGCAAGTATTCTGAGACATCAGCTTAAAAGTTTAAGTATGGCATCTTGTACCTCAATGACTACCACAAAGAAGAAAACATAATATCTGGTAGTTCGCTCCAAGTTTTGGAGCCGTATATTCCAATGTGTGTATATTACTTATTTATTGACTGACATGAGGGTTCTAGTTTTTGTGAACTTAGTTCAGGAAAGCAACTTAGCAGATTTAGTACAGAGTGAAAGTAGCCTTATCACTAGGGCCGTATGTCCAGGCAAATTCTACAGTATTAAAATTACCTATGCTGGGAAACAGACCACTTATAAGGTTTTCCATATCCTAATAGGAGAATCACAGTGTAGTTTCCTAAGATTATGTAGCATGGCTATGCCATGTGTAGCAGAGAACTGTACATGAGTTGGAAATCAGCTCCTGGCATTCTGCTATGCCCACATAAGAATGGACTATGGTAGCATAGAACTTCTACTGACTATTGAGATGGAGATATTTTTCATATTTGTGTTCTTTTATATTAAGATGTACTAGAGAGCATCACAATTTTAAAATTGTATCCTGCTTTGTGTGGCATCCTCTAGGATGTAGTGTACACTCTTACTATATAAATCACATTATATGTAACTTGTTCCCAATAAGAAGAATCTTCAGGATTTTATAGGATATTCCCCATTCTTCATTCCCTGTAATACATGTGTATAATATATGCCTTCATTTTTCACAGCTTCAGGCTCTCTAGTTCCAGAAATTCTGGGATATGTTTCCACCAGTGATGCAGTAAGATTTCTACTTAACCTCAAGCTCAGTCACTTTTCAGTTTTCTTTCCCAGAGATTTAAAGGCAAGGAAAGGTGTTACCATGCTGTAAAAGGTAATTTACCTTGATCACCCAAAGACGTAGCACTGCTACTACACAAAGATAAAGTAGGATCATGGAAATTTTTTTTAATCCAAATTGAAATACTATCCTATGTCTGAGGTGAAAAAATGTACTGGATGGTATTACTTACAGAGATGACATTGAAAAATAAAATATTAGTGAACATCAAAACATAGCAATAGCAGTATACAAAGTAGAACACAAGGAGAATAAAAATATTTTTATTATATACATCTCTTTAAAAGGTAAATGACCATACACAGCAAAGGTAATAACAGTATATTGTTGAATATATTATCTCAATAGATTAACAGTAGACATTAATATAAAACAAAACAAATACCAGGGCCAAGAGAAGGTGAATGGAAGTATACTGTTGTAACTTTCTTACGATACCTGGAAAGATATATATTGATGTCAGACTATGATACAGTAAAATGTTTAGTGTGTATTTGTAACCCTAAAATAAACACTACAAACCTCAAGAAAAAGATAGCTAAGAGGTCAAGATTATTCATACAAAAAAATTTAACTAAATAATAAGTAGAAAAAAAGCAAATATAAATAATACTCAAATATCCAAGAAAATACATAAAAAAGACAAAACTGAAAAAAAATGAAACAAATATAAAATAAAAACATTGTCAATTTTAACTGAAACATGTCTATTATGATATGTATAAATGAACTAATAACCTATTTAAAAGCAGAGGTTATTGTATTGGATAGATGTATGTTGCATACAAGAAACCACACTAATAATAAAGACCTATACAGATGAGAAGTGAAAGGATAGTGTAAGAAAAACTACTTTAATATGTTCCTGTTAACAAGACTGTGTTGTATCAATTTACTCTTTCATTGTAACAAATTACCACAAACTTAGTGACCTAAAATAACAAAAATTTATTATGCTACAATTCTTTAAGTCAGAAATCTGATCCAGGTCTCACTGGGCTACACTTAGTTGGCAGAGTTGTATTCCCTTCTGGAGACTCTATGAAAGAATCAGTTTCCTTGCCTTTTCCAATTAAACCAAATGAAGCAGAAAATGTGAAAAAATGTAAATATAAAACATCTGACAAGAAAGCAAATTTTAATCCAATCATATCAATAATAATCTTATTATATGTCATTTATCTTATGGGACTTGTCATGCATTTACATATATATATACACACACACACACACATACATACATACATACACAAACCCAACAAGATATCATACTCTTTTTTGTACAGTCAATATTTAGTAGATGCTTATTTACATATATCAACATATTCCTTTTTGTGGTCTTAAAACATACTAATTCATGAGATCTTTGTACCTCACTAGAATTTTCTGTCCCCATGCAATTCCATGGGTGTGTCTTTCAAGTTGTCCGGATATCAGCTAACCACTGCTCTAAAAGACCTCACTTAACCACCAAAAGCAAAGCAACTAGCATATCCCAGTCAAACTCTATCATAACACTATTTTTTATTTGCTTTAGAGCACTATCTCTTTTGGATATTATGGGTTGTTTTCAGTTTAGTAGTTTAAACTGTGTTTATTTACCTGTGTTTATTTATATCCCCAAGAGACCTGGAATCTTACCTGCCTTATTCACATAGCTAGAACAGTGCCTGAAAATTGCCAAGTACTTAATAAATGTAGTATTTGCTAAAATGACTGAATGATTCAGTGCGTGAATAAGTGATTTAATCAGTTCCAACTAAATTTTCTCCATTGTTGCTTGTCTAATTCTTCTATTTCATTCAGCAAGCCATGTGACGATTCAGTAACTTCTTCATGGAAGCTTTCACTTCTTGGTTGCGAAGGGTATAAATCACAGGGTTCATCAAAGGGAAGATGACCGTGTGAAAGAGAGAAACCACTTTGTCAGCTGGGAAGGCTCTGAATGGGCGAGTATAGATGAAGATGGCAGGTCCAAACATCAGAAACACAATAATAATGTGTGTGGTACATGTGGAAAGAGCCTTATTCTTGCCCTCAGAGGAATGTCCCTGCACATGGCAGAGGATGACTGCATAGGAGGTCAGAAGTCCCAGGAAGCACAGCAGCGTGAGCAGGCCACTGTTGGAGACCATCAGGAGCTCCACCACAAAAGTGTCTGTGCAGGCCAGCTTGATGACTTGTGGCACATCACAGAAGAAGTTATCCAGCTTGTTTGGACCACAGAAGGGCAAGTGGAGAATAAGGGCTACTTGTACAATGGAATGAGTGAAGCCCCCAAGCCACAGAGCCAACAGCAAGGCATAGCAGACTCTAGGGTTCATGACCATGGAATAGTGCAAAGGATGACAGATGGCGATGTAGCGGTCAAAGGCCATCACAACAAGAAGGAACATCTCCCCCGCCCCCAGAAAGTGCAAGAAAAAGAGCTGAGTGATGCAGCCTCTGTAGGAGATTATTTTCTTCTCAGAGAGGAAGTCCACCAGCATCCTCGGAGCTACAATGAAGGAATAGGATGCATCAAGGAAAGCCAAATTGCCCAGAAAGAAGTAGAGTGGGGCCGTGAGGCCAGGGTCTGATCTGATGGTGAGGATGATGAGGAAATTTCCGGGGAGGATGATGAGGTAGAAAACTAAGACTAACACGAAGACTAGGAGTTGAGCCTGTTGAGACTGGGTCAGACCGAGGAGGATGAATTCTGTCACCACTGTGTTATTCTCCCTCTCCATCTCTCCTCTGTCTGCAGAGTAACAAAGTATTATCTGTTATAACCACCTTTCCATCTTTTCCATAGCTCTTCTCCAGGTAAATACATTGACCACATCCAACACTTGTGTAGCTGAAAAAAATGCATGTCCCATAAGTGTCTTGTGTTTTGAGCTGACCCTACTACCCTCCATTTCTTGATCCGTCTGTAAGATGTTTTTTCCATAACCACACTCTCACTCTTATTTAACCATGTGCTTCTTTATAATTATGTTCCTCTAGGACTCTGGGCTACTTTGCTTAAAGAATAGTGGAAATCTCCTGATGAAAACAGAACTTAACCATTATTAATTTGTTAGGTGTGCTGTTTTCTCAGTTAGCTGTGGTGCACTGTCTCTAATGTTTAGATTTGTTGCTGGGGTTTTGTTGCTTCTCTTCATTCCCGTAGAGCAAAGTGCTTTTGCAAGTGCTTCTTTCCGTTAGCTCCTGTAGAATTCTTAGTTCTTGGTGGTATCTGTATGTCTTGTTTTCTAAATGTGTTTCTCACTTGCTCCCATCGCATTGTTCTGCTTTGGTGCTCTCGTGCACCTTTGTTCTAAACTGGTTTAGAGTCTCAAGCAAAAATCCTACATTCTCTTAACATAGAGGTATTCCCTTAGGTACATTCTTGGTTGGATGCCAATCCTGAAACTGCTACATACCTTTTAAATCCTAATGAATACTAATCTAGTTTTATTTGCTCACCATGTGTCCATAACCTATTTTTCCCTCAGATCTCAGAATGATAGCCAAATGATATCCTGCCCACAAATATTTCCATATAAAACTTATTGGAATATAAAAAATATTTGATATATCTCAACTAATATAATCAAAGCATGATAGAGTTGGATTTGGTCATATAGGACATATAGTATGACATACTCTTTGGGTAGAAGAGAAAAAGCAATTACAGTTAGGATTTTTAGTTTTACAATTCTCTTCTTCATTCTCATTCACAAGTGGTAAGAAAAATAAGGTGTGTATTCCTCAGTTTAAACTGATTAGGACATTAGTAATCATCTACCCATTGATATTACTTTATTTAGGCAGGTAATTAATCATAATTTTGCTTGCATAAATGTTTCCCCCTTTCTGGCTGTAATCTGGTCTAAATAAGAATTCTATTTAGAATTGCATTTGTGGTCATTTTCTAATTTGTATATTACTATAATTGTAGAAACTTATTTTGTAAATATATACTCATATATTGTGATACCTGTACATGTTTGACTGTTGGCATGAATGAGTTAAAAAATGAAGGATTGCTAATTGTAACACAATACTGTAATGTGACATATAACTAAAGTTCCCTTGATTTTGAATTACATGCAATAATTATTTTTCAAAAGTACTATGAATACAATGGAATACAGTTTGGCAATATAGAGAAATGACATATTGTAACATGCTACAACACTGATGAACTCAAAACCATTATGCTACATGAAAGGAACCAGTCACGAAGGACCACATATTATTCAATTCATTTTCTGAAAATCTGTAGACAAGGCAAATTAATAGAGATAGGAAGTAGAAGAGTGGTTGCCTAGGGCTATGGGTGGAATGAGGAATGACTGCTAATATGAGTTTTCTTTTTGGGGTGATTAAAATGCTCTAAAATTTATCATGGTGATACTTGCATAACTCTGTAAATACACTTAAAATGATTGACTTATACACCTTAAATGGTAAATTTTATATTATGTTGATTATATCTCAATAAATTTTTTTGTAAAGATTTATTTGAGTGAGAGAGAAAACGCACAGAGTGGGGAGAGGCAAAGAGAGAGGGAGAGAGGATCTTTAAGCAGACTCCCTGTGGAGCATGGAGCTGGATGCAGGGTTCTATCCCAGAAGCCCAAGATCACAACCTGAGCTGACCAGAGTTGGACACTTAAATGACTCCACCACCCAGATACCCTTCAATAAATCTTTTTTTAAGTGCCATTATTTGTGGAGGGAAAAACTGGAGAAGTAAAAAGTCCCAATTAAAATTTGACAGAAATTTTTGATAGCATTCCTAGAAAGAAGATGTAGGAAGAGAGGAAAAAAGGAAAAAAAAAAAACTAAGGAAAAATCAACCTTAAAAAGTCCATTAAAACAAATTTAGGCAATATGCTAGTATTTTAGGGCACACTTAATAGAAACATCAGAGCATACGTTCTGTGTTATTAGTAACATTTGTAACTAGCAGCTAAATGTTATGCAAAAGGAATTTATAACACATGGGCACATATCTGTGCATAGAGATACTTATTCACATATGTATAAACTCTGTAGTGAGTCTAAGGAACAAAACAAATAAGCAAAGGGGGAAAAAACGAGAGAGAAGCAAACCAAGAAACAGATTCTTTTTTTTTTTTTTAGGAGTTTATTTATTTATTTGACAGAGATCACAAGTAGGCAGAGAGGCAGCCAGAGAGAGAGGGGGAAGCAGGCTCCCCACAGAGTAGAGAGCCCGATGTGGGGCTCAATCCCAGGACCCCGGGATTATGACCTGAGCTGAAGGCAGAGGCTTTAACCCACTGAGCCACCCAGGAGCCCCTAAGAAACAGATTCTTAATTATAGAGAAGAAACTAACTGATGGTTACCACTGGGGAAGTGGGTAGGGCATGTGTTAAATGGATGATGGTGATTAAGATGTGCATTTGTGATGAGCACTACCCCTTGTATGGAAGTATTGAGTCATTATATTGTACACCTGCAACTAATACTATACTGTATGTTAACTAACTGGAATTTTTTTTAAAAGCCTAAAAACAAAAGAAATAAGAAAAAAATATCTTTGCGATCCTTTCTTCTGTCTTTCACCCAGAATGCCTCCATATTCATTTCTTATTCTGTCTCTAGAAACCTATAGAAACCTACTCTCAGGAAAGTCAGTCAATTGCTCCTTCTAACTATTCTTAGTCTTTGTGCTTTCCAGGTGCTCACTGACAGTTATTTCATGCTTTTCTGAGTTTGACAATTCCAAGCCACAGGAAGCATTCTAAGAGTTACAGTCTTCCACTCTTCCTCTGCTTTGTTTTTCCAGATCCACTTCTATTCCCTGTTAGTAATAGATGGAATTCCATACCACTTCCCCCTTTAACCCACTTTCTTCTCCCACTCTCATTTATATACCTTCTGTTCCTGTGCTTCTCAAATTGTGCTCATCACAGAGACTGAGGACAGACATGCATCAGAGGAACATTACTCTACATAAAATGAATTTCTGGGGAAATGAAGCCCAAAACAGTGACTCTCACAGAGACCAGCATTTTGCTCTTGTCAGGGCAAAGAAGTATTGTCAGTGTAGGCCCGGATAGAGACCTGAATGTTTTCATCATTCCTAACCTTCCTTGTTATGTCAACTGGTAGAAAACACACCTGGCATTGAAGATGTGCAGGTGGAGAGGGGGCTCGTATCCTCCCCTCTTAGAGTGCAGACAAAGCGTCCACAAGGCCACACTGATGATGCCTAGATTCCAGCTGCCATCAGATCAGCTCCTGGAACTGGGTGTTTGGGGACTGATCACCTTCCTAGCATCTCCTCCTTCATCTCTCCCCATTCATTTTCTCTTGCTTCTTTTTAATTTTTCTCATTTGCCCATTCTCTTCCTCCTAGTTCTATTTTACACACTCATTTTCTCAGTTATTCTTTTTGCATTTGCCTTATTTTTTATTCCTTTATTTTCCTTGCAGTTTCTCTCCATCGACCTTTTGCTTTTCCTTCCTCATTGCTCTCTTTCTTATCATTCTCTTTCTTTCTCTCATTTACCTACATTCTTTGAGTCTTAATTCATTTTCACTCTGTTTTATGCATGTATTCTATCATTATATTCAATGCCCATCTTTCCATCAATTCTGAGATGATAGATTATTTTTCTCCAAGGTAAAAGGAACATGGCACATGCTTCCTAAGTGTTGTATTCCAATGGATTTTTCTACAGATAAGAAGCTTGACTTCCTTTCACTGGTAAGACTTTGTCCCTGAACATTATCCTTTTTGAAATTTACTTAGTCTCATCCACTCATTAATTACTTCACATTCTCTTCTCAAACATTTTGTCTAACTCATTCTGACAAAAATAAATCGATTTTTGTGCTCTGAAGTTAATCTTCTTAAAACCATCCTGCCAACATGAATCCATTTAATAAATCTTTGAAAATGACAGGGTGGTTTCTGGGGCATCTGGGTGGCTCAGTTGGTTGAGTGGCACGCTCTTCATTTTGGCTCAGGTCATGATCTCAAGGACATGGGATTGAGCCCTGAGTAGGGGTCTGGGCTCAATGGGGTGTCTACTTGAGATTTTCTCCCTCTTCCTCTGCCTCTCACCTGGGCAAGCGTTCTCTCTCTCTAAAATAACAGTGTGTCTTCTCACTCTGTATTCATACCCTTTTTAATTTTTTCCTTTTTTATTTTTTAAAAGATTTTATTTGTTTGTCAGAGAGAGAGAGAGAGAGAGAGCAAGTGAGCACAGGCAGGAGGAGCAGCAGGTAGAGGGAGAAACAGGCTCCTTGCTGAGCAAGGAGCCCAGTGTAGGACTCGATCCCAGGACCTTGGGATCATGACCTGAGCTGAAAGCAGATACTTACAGACTGAGCCACCCTTTATACCCTTTTAAAAATTATTAAAATACACTCTTAAACACTTCTGCAAGTTTTGAAATACGTGGATCAAGCTGAAGAACATAAAAAATATTTAATTGATACTAAACTTGAGGATTATATAAAACTTTATTCAGTTACTCAAATCTTCACTCAGACAACTACTTATCAATTCAATAGGATAGCTAAATTAGATGATGGAAACCTCTATCATCTTTTACTATTTTGTGGGTTTTTTTTTTATATTTTGTGGTTTTTAGATAGTATCTTAAATGTTCCAGGAAGAACTCTGCTTTGGGAATTATTCTATCTTATTTAAGCTACTCTTTCTCTAACTTGGGGAGCATATAACCTTAGCAAGTCATTTAGTCTTTTAAAATCTGAATTTTTTTAGTCTATAAGGGAGGAATAATATATCTATTCTTTCTCCTGCATATGGTTGACATGAAAATCAAAGGAGCGGGTTAGTAGCCACATTATATCCATATAAACAACTAAGAAAGCACTCAGTGATTAGAAAAATTCTAGTAAAAAATGCTAAGTGGACCTTGTGTCAGTAGATTTTTTTGTCATTGTGCTGGAGTTAATCCCAGAGATGCTGACTGCGTAAATCTTAGTCATTTTGAGGTAAAAACTTGTGTTGTTTCAAGGAAGAGTGTAAATTGTTTATATGCATTGTTTCTTAAGCATAATGAATGTAGTAAGCCTGGGGAGGTTGTTTTAGATCTTGTTATAGAATTCAGATAGGATTTGTGAATTGAGTCTTGTTTTAAGATCCTTAACTCTGAGCCTTGTATTTGTACATGTTAGGACCATATTCAAGAGAAGAAACTCAGGCCAACTGAGTGTGGTAACCAAGAGGTTTGTAAACTTGTGAAATCAGTGAAGTTTGTTTCTGGACTCAGCCTACCCCTTCTAACTTATGATTCCCAATTTTCTTCTCCCCCTTATCTCTGATTTACAATAGGAAAAACCTAGTCATTTGTGTGATACTCAAATGTAAATCCAGGAGATGAATCTCCCAAGGCTGTTGGCATTTTCACGTCTTTATAATAGTACAATTAAAGATTTTAACTCCTTTAATATAATACTAAACATCAGGACATGCAGGATGTATATTTGAGGGACAAGGTAGAAAATGCTGTATGTCTGAATTTAGAACTTACCCTTTTCCTGTTTCTGCAGGATTATTCCATTCTTATGCATTTTAAGGCAGCAAATGTCTCAGACAAATAGTATGACTTTCTTTGTATTCTTCCTCTCAATTCCTTCTAAATATGATGAATGACCAAAAATTTCACCCTTTTAGGACTCCACTGCTACTCTCAAACAAGGGGCTGTCCTCTTCCTTCTGATGAGAAGGAGATTACCTGATCATTTCTCAATTTTTTGTCAAATATATGTTTTCATGGTGGGACATTGTAAATTCTGAAATTTGCTGTGTCATTCGTGATGCAATAGGGAATATGCTTTGGGGTTTTTCAGCTACCTTAATCATGCAGATGTTTCCAATGGGAATTATTAGAATGTCAAGTAGAATTTGAAGAGAAAAAAGACAAGAACATTTTAAGGATTAAATATACTCAAAACATGTGCCAGCTAAGATCCCACTGGATCACGTCAGCATTTTAAATTTGACGTTTTAACAGTGACAGTGAAATGGCACATGTTTATTAAACATAATGAAAGTACTAAGCCTGGGGAGGTTATAAATCTTTTTATATAATTCATATACATGATGAGAAGGCTATAGTGTTTATTAAAAGGTTTATTAAAAGGTTACTAGTGACACTAAGTCAATATAAGTATGTTAGTATCTGCATATTTTGGGTGCAAAAAAGTTAGGTAGAGAGAGTATATTATGCTCCAGAAAGCTTTTTCAGGAATAATTCCACTTAAATAAAAGAACTTGATGGTGTCTTATACACTACTTTCTTTTTTTTAATGTATTTAACGATTGTGTTTATTTGAGAGAGAGAAAGCGAACAAGAGAGACAGCAGGAGCAGGGGGAGAAGGGCAGAAGGAGAGGGAGAAACAGAGTCACTACAGAGCAGGGAATCCCACAATGGGCTCCATCACCGGAGTGATGTTGAATCCTGTAAGAAAACTCCATCTCCTGGAGAGGATTCAACATCACTCCAGTCATACTGGCGAGGATCTGGGTGGTGTTCCAACAATCCCCCCTTTTGTTTTCAATTGCAACATCTTAAGAGCCAATTCCAAGCTAGATGCCTGTTTGTTCACTGGTTGTTTGAGGAGATAGTACCTTATAAGAAATATACATAAACATATTAGCAAGGTAACTCCTGCCCCAGAAACAGAATGGATAATACTCTGAAACCAAGCTCAAGGGTCAAGGCCCTGCAGTGCCTCAGCCGTCCCTGTAGTGCCTCAGCCGTCCCTGTAGTGAGGTTCTCATAAGGAACGCCTGGCAATTTGTTCGAAAAGTTTCAAAAATCTCCTCTGGAGCTCTTGGATGTCAAGAGATACATTCCCTTGTAAGTCTTGTAAATGCTATTTGATCTTATCCCATTCATAACAAGTACTATTATATTTTCAGGGGTAATACAGAAAGATGTCACATTCCAATCACGAGTGAGTACAATTTGTTGTTATAAATTAAGGACCTGAGGGGCACCTGGGTGGCTCAGTGGGTTAAAGCCTCTGCCTCTGGCTCAGGTCATGATCTCAGGATCCTGGGATTGGGCCCTGCATCCGGCTCTCTGCTCAGCAGGGAGCCTGCTTCCCGCCCCCCACCGCCTCTCTGCCTACTTGTGATCTCTCAGCCAAATAAATGAATAAAATCTTAAAAATAAATAAATAAATAAATAAAGGACCTGTTCTCCTAACCAAGTCATAGCCTGCTGTAGTTTTGCTACACAATTTTCTAAATCCTCATTTATTTTTAACTGTGTAGTCGATAATTCATGGGATTGATTTTGCCATTGTTCTACATATGTATGCATTTGAACTGATGTCTGCAAGGCAATCCTAGCGACTGCAGCTACAGGAGCTATAGCAATAAGAATAATAAGGACAAATATTATCCATTCTATAAATCTCATTGATCGGGTCAGAAGATAAGAAACTACCTTTGTCGTAAGACCTTCTATTGGAGAATGTTGCCATTCTCTAGTGAGATTTACAGGAAGCCTGATGTTTTTTTCTGGCTTTCAGAATGATAATACTATCCTTAGTGGCATTAAGCGGTACAAATGAATTCATGAAAGTGTATAATTTACATGATGTACATTCAACACTTCTAAGAGTTTCATTAAATCGTAAAGGTCCAAGAGCAAAAACATAAGGTATTAGTATACAAGCATGAATATAAAAGGACACATTGTAATCAAATGAGTAAGTGGAACTGGACTGTTGATTGTTTCTGAGAAACTGCCTTTCCAATATTCAGGAGGTTGTGCGGCAGTGGCCAATTTCCAGATATCAGGTTGTTCAGGATATAATTGATCATTATATTTAAGGCGAGGCTGTGGTGAAGATAATCCTCCTTCATGCCAAGCCATCAAACCGCGTGTGTGGTGTTCCCAATGAGTGGTGTTGCCAGTCCAAAGTATCTTATGTATATTGTCACACAGTGTTATCGTCCTCTGTACAATTGTGAGAGAATCGCCCATGTGGACCCCAATCAATGAAGTAATAAGTGTGATTGTTTATTTTCATACTCAATAATTTCCCATGGGATGAGCAGCAGTCACTCCACCAAACAGGCATATATCTCCAATGTTTATAAGATACAGATTGACATTGAGATAACAGGAGGTTTACCTTGTATAGTAATGTTCACATCTGTAAAATTAAGAGACATGGCCTCCAAAAAGTCCTAACACTGTTCATGATTGTTTTGTAGGGGGTAAAATACTAAGCCAAGTCTGCAAGGCCAATGGAATGCAAGAAGTGCCTCCTGAACAGATAGGAAGCATTCTATATCCTAAAGAAATGTTAAAAGGGGTACCTTCATCTTGAGGATGTTTTGGGCCCTATTGTCTCCAAGGAGAGCACATATGTATAGAATCATTTGTGTATATTTTAGGCCCCTTTTCATTCCATTCAACCAAGCATAAGAGTGGTGGATGAGGTATCCAGGCCCAATATATATAATTTCCGCTTACTGCTGGTGTACAGGTCAGAAGAGCAACTATAGCCAAAAGCAAGTTCTCAGGGGTCTGTGGGCTTCTGGATGATCATAAAACTGTTTCTCTTTTAGCTGACAGGGCCTTAATCTGACCCCATGTGGGTGGATCGTCCCTATGCCGATATGGTCAGGGTCTCTTCTTATGCAAGGACAGCACATGCATTTTGTGAGTGACCTCCTATGTATCTTATATTTCCGGATCTTTCTCGGACATCAGGGGTGCAGTGGTTATCGGCAGGGTCATTGGTTTTCCAGGGCCTGATGAGCTGAAGAGGAAGACATAGTGTTTCAGAGGGTCTGTCACCAGAATCTGAGGAAATCAGAGCAGACCCTCTGCCTTTCCTTAAGAGGGGGCCAGGGAGCCATTCATTAAAATATTTGAACCAAATAGGAAAGATGCTTCAAGGGATCGCTGTGACTGTGAGAAGTGTTTTTCTGGGGCTGTCTGAATGTCGCCTTGGGGTAAATTCAGAAAACTAGGAGTGAATAAAGAGAGTGCTAAAATATCCTTGGGGGTTCCTCTTTTTTGTTTTTTAATAATTGCAGTTTTAGTGTACCATGAACTCGTTCAACTATACCTTGTCCTTGTGGGTTATAAGGTATACCTGTAATATGATGAACCTGCCAATCAGAACAAAAGGCAGTAAATTTGTGGCTTGTGTAAGCTGGTGCATTATCAGTTTTTATGGTAGTGGGGACTCCCATAACATTAAAACATTGCAATAGAGTAGAACGTATGGCCATAAAGGACTCGGAGGACTGAGGAACTGCTCCAAGAAATTTAGAAAATGTATCAATAACAACATGTAAATAAGGTTGACGAGGAAAGAGATCGAAATGAGTTACCTCCATTTGCCATAGTTCATTGGCCTGTGAGCCATGAGGATTGGCTTCTGAAGGGTGTGGGCGGCAGTGCAAAGGTACACAAATAGGACAGGATTGAACAATGTTATGCGCCTTTCAAAGTGGAATGCGGTAACAGTTGTGCAGTCAATTAGCATTAGCATGCAAAACCGAGTGTCCATCTGCAGGTGATGTGAAAATAGGACATGTCAGGATATCTGCTTGATGGTCACCTTCTACCATGGGTCCTGGGAGAGAAGAATGGGCCCTAATATGGGTGACATAAAGAGGATGGGAACATGATTGTACAAGGGACTGTAGTTTTGTGAGAACGTGTAACATGGTTTTTTGTGTTGTAGTTATCTGAGCTGTTTCAGTGGTGGGAAAGAGAATAACTACATAAGCAGAATCAAAAACGATGTCAAGTGCAGAAGACATAGGAGTTAACAGAGCTGTAAGAACAAATATTTCTGTTTGTTGCACTGATGCATACTTGCTTTGAATTGAGAGGCTTAAACCAGGACCATGTATGCCTTCTTTTCCAGTCGAGGAGCTATCAATATAATACACAGGAGCACCTGAAATTGGACTAGTTTTACAGATATTAGAAACTATAAATGATGTCTTTTGTAGGAAATCCCATAATTTACCTGCAGGGTAATGGTTTCCAATGGTTCCAGAATATCCTGCTAAAGCATTAAGGAGATGATCATTCAAGGGAAAGAGGGAAGAAAAATGTTTTATAGAGATAGGAAGAATGATAACATGAGGGTCGTATCCCGATATTTGAAGACATCTGGTTCGGCCATGGATCATGAGATCTGTTATTTCAAGTAGATCCATGCTAAAGCAGAGTCTTGTTGAGCTATCACCCCATAGGTGAATGGGGAGTAGGGAACACAAATAACAGTAAGGTAATGCAGGATCATATCGATGCAAGAACACTTGATGAAGGCGTTCTTCAAGGGACTGAAGTTCCTGTTCAGCCTGCAGTGTTAAGCTTCGAGAACTATCAAGGTTAGGGTCTTCTTCAAGAGTGGCAAATAGAAAAAAAAAAAAAAAAAAGAATGGCAAATAGATTTGTAAGTTGATGTGTGGGAATACCCAACATTGGGAGTAACCAATTAATATCTTCTAATAATTTTTGAAAACCATTTAGAGTACTTAAAGTATCTTGATGAATGGAAAACTTTAGGGGTTGAACAGTGATGCGTTCTGTCATACGACCTAAATAGGAGAAGTGTGGAGTAAATTGTACCTTTTGGGGAGCTATTTTAAGACCAGCCTGTTGCAGGTAGTGTTGTGTATTTGAAAACAATTGATGTAAGACCTCTGGGGTTGGGGCTGCTAGTAAGATATCATCCATGTAACGGAGAATATAACATGTGGGATATAATTGTTGAATGGGCTCAAGAATCTTTCCTACAAAATACTGGCACATCCTAGGAGAGTTAGTCATGCCTGAGGGAGAACTTTCCATTGAAATCTTTGTAAAGATTCTTGTTGATTTACTGTTGGAATTGAAAACACAAAACACTCTTTGTCTGAGGGGTGGATAGGAATAGTGTGAAAGCAGTCTTGTAAATCCAGAACTACTAAAGGTCATTTAGCAGGTATACAAGAGGGAGCAGGAAGTCCTGGTTGTAATGCATCCATAGTTACCATTGTGGCATTAATATTACAGAGATCTATTAATAATCTCCATTTACCTGACCTTTTCTTTACAACAAAAATTGGAGAACTCCAAGGAGAAAAAGAAGGTTCAATATGTCCCTTTTCCAATTGTTCTTGAGTTAAACCTTTTAGAGCCTTCAGTTTTTCTAACTTGAGGGCCCATTGGGGGGGTCCAAATAGCTCGTTACTTTTCCAGGTGATTAGAATTGATGAAGGGGCTTTATCAACCCCAACAGCCCCTATATAAAACCCAGCCCAGTGCGAGTATCATTAGGGTTAAGATCTACAGGTTCAGGTACTCCTTGTAAGTTTTTACCTAAGCCTTTCCCAGGAATATACCCCATGTTTTTCATCATGTTTTTTACAAGTGAGGATGTAGGTATGTGAATTTCAGCATCCCATTGTTGTAATAAATCTCATCCCCACAGATTAATAGGTACGAGGCAATGAAAGGTTGAATATGACCTTGTAATCCCTCTGGGCCCGTACAGGGCAGAGGTCAGCTGCTTTGTCTCAATTGTTGAGTAGTTACATTGCCAAGACCCTCAAGGGCATAATTAGCATGCATTGTAGGCCATTGGCATGGCCAAGGTTGACAAGAAATGATAGGGATATCTGCTCCAGAATCTAAAGGCCCTTCAAATATTCATCCCTTAATAGAAAGCTTCAGTTGGGGTTGACTTCCTTCAAACAGTTTCTTAGAAAAATGAATCTTTTTATTAGTTCTGCCAAATCCTCCTTCCCTAAAATTTGAAGATTGAATAGGCATAATATAGGGGAGTACCAAAAGTTGGGGGACTCCTTCACTGGCTGAAAAGGTCCAAGGAACAGTGACAGAAACTGTAATTCGAATCTCACCATAATAATCGGAGTCTGTAACTCCAGTATGTACCATAAATCCCTTCTTAGTTAAACTACTACATCCAAGCAGGAGACCAACCGTATTTGGGGGTATAGGTTCATATAGGTTTGCTGACAATTTATAAAGACATTGAGATGGATATATAAAGCAAGCCTTAGGGAGAGGGATATCAAGACAAGCGCTCCCCTGAGTAGCAGGGACTAAGTCCATTACTGAGAGTCGCTGTTGGGTACAAACTGAATAGATATTGGGGCCTGGAGTTGGCTCCTTAGAAAGTTTCCCTGAGGAGGGTTCCCCAAAGGATTTCCATATTTATCGGTTTAGGCTTAAATTCCTTGGCCCAGTGTTTGCTTCATCGACAGTGGGGACAAACATTAGGGGGTTGAACCTTGGATTTATTCAGGCGATTGGAAGAAGAGAGGGTAACCAGACAGGGAGGGAGATGGCATTGTTTTTTTATGTGTCCTGTTTGTTCACAATTAAAACATTTTGCCTGCAATTGTTTTTGAACATCCATGGGTTCTAATGCTATTACTCAGGCCTGATGTTTAAAGGAGTCTACATTATGACAAGCTTTTAAATAATCCATGACACTGCCAGATTCTCTAAAAGGTCAAATCAGGGCCTGGCAATCTTCATTAGTATTATCATATGTTAGTTGTCTTAAGAGTATTTCCTGACTTTGTTCTCCTCTTATCTGCTTTTCCAGTGATTCTTTTAACCCGCCAATAAAATCAACGTATGGCTATTTAGGCCCTTGTTGTATTTTTGTATAACTGGCAGTATAATCGGTACCCGAATTAATTTTTTGCCAGGCTTGTAAGGCCACATCATATACACGGGAAGGGCTGCAGGAGGGATGTTATGAGTTTGATGATTAGAAGTCATCCAAGCTCCTGTTCCCATGAGCATATCGTAAGTAACAGCTGTTACATTCCTCTCTGTCCTAAACTCCTGACCTTTTCATGTGCCTTCTCCGAAAGCCACATCTTCCATTGTAGAAATTCAGAAGAGGTTAATACCATTTTAGCTATGAGTTGAAAATCATAGGGAATCCAGCAGGCGTTATTGCCCCAACTGGATAAATATTCATAACAATAAGGAGAAGTAGGCCCATACATGGAACATGCCTTTTTAAGTTCTCTTACAGTCTCCATCAGCATCCCATCATACGTATTTATCCCATTAGCATGAAAAGTTACAGGGAAAACTAAGTGCAGCTCATGGGGGCGAGACGGTATAGAAAGACAGTATAGAAATAGAATTTTGTTTTTTAGTTTTTGTTGGTCCTAATTGTAACATGCTTAAATTATCATCCAACCCAGTGTCATTTCCCTCATCCCCAAAGAGGTCCGCTGCTATTTCCTTGTCCTCATCCCTGGAGAAAATCGGAGGTGCCGTGGCCAAAGGAGAAACATGGTGTTTGTCCTTTTGGCCGGAAAATAATTTTTTACTTTCGGTTTGAATTTGTAGGGTTGTTTCATCATCTAACCCGTATGTATGCAGAGAGGCGGCTGTTTCAGCTCAAGACCCTCTTTCTTACGTTCCCCTCTAAGAACTAAAATTACCATTTTTACCAATGCCCATGTAACCCAAAACTCCACAGGAATTTTTTCACCTTGTCCATAAGCCTTTTCCACATTATGACATGTGCGCTCCCAAATTGTCTCTTCCAAGTTTCCTTCATTAGGAAACCAAGGATTTTATTTCCAAATAACATCCAGACAAGTTCTTCACTGACATCTGGATACTCAAGCGCCTACCCGAGATAAAGGGTGTTGTATTAATGCTAGAAAAGGCTGGGTCCACTTTGATTTTGCCCCATCATTCTCACTTAACCTCCTTCTGGGAGGGTCTCCGGATCACTGCATGACTGTTCGTCGATTTCAGGTCCCTGTTTGGGTGCCAATTGTCACCTTCGAGAGGTAGGGATCCTGGTGATTGGAGCCGAAGTGATGGGGGGGACCACTGATGATCAGTAGTCGCCTTTACCTCTTACAATCACTTCTCGTATACCTTCCACAAGATCCGATTACAAACATGTAGATTTATATGCAGGGCGCAGGCTATGTGTGAGATGTGATTTGCATGCGGCAATCAAGTGAGACAAGTGAACAGCAACGATTATCTCTTAGCTTTAAACGACAGTATCTCTTAGATTTAAATGACAAGAGCAAGTTCTGGATTCTCCACACTTATCAGATCTATCTAAAGGAGGACTGAAAACACTCCAGGGATCCTCCCATGTTTACTCTGGGCCTCCACCCAGGAAGACTTTTCCCCTCCATCTCCTGGAGTTTTCTCACAGGACTCAACACCACCCCAGTTGCACTGGCGAGAATCCGAGTTGTATTCCAACAGTAAAGAAAAAATACTTAATCATACAAAAATCCATTTATTTTAGTTTCTTTGTTATACATTAAAAGAGAAGATGCAGTAAATCTGACTCATATTAAAATTAGCAATAAACTTAACTTTTATAAAATAAATGCAATACACAGTCAAGTATACTTCCATCCAGATTTATGTCCAGCTCAGCCAGAGGTGTAGTGGGAGATGATGAAAAGTGGAGAAAAAAGATAAAGAGATGGAGATAATATTGTTTGCAGTTTTTTCCTATTAAATTTTTGCTGCAAATAAAGAATTTTACTTCTTGAAATGTTAGAAAGCTAGAAATATAAGATAATTGGAAAAGATAAAAGAGCAGAAGGAAAGAAGTGACACGACATATATGGAAAAAAAAAAAAAACAGGGAGAAAAGATGAAGGGACAGAAAATCCATGCCTACAGAGATGCTATACCACAAAGCCGCATGTGCAGATACCAAAACAGGAGTTGGGGGGCAGGGGGTGCGGAGGGAGTAGGAAACTAGAGGGTGGGGAAAGGAGAGATCTTTGGAAATACAAAGTCTTTTGTTTTTCTTTTTTTGTTGTTGTGGTTTCATCTAATTACAGACTTGCCAGGATCTCACTTCTCAGAATTTACCACGATGCTTTAGAAGTGATTAAAAGTAATATGGCACTCTTAACTAATCTATAGTGGGCCTCTCCTCTCAGCTGAGAAAGCTTATTCATCTTTGGCAATTTTTAATATCAAAAGAAAGGGGTGTGTGTGTGTGTGTGTGTGTGTGTGTGTCCATGTATGAGAAACAAGGTGAAGGGTTGTGGGAGGAAAGGAGGGGGAAATGAAACAAGATGGGACCAGGGAAGGAGACAAACCATAAGAGACTCTTAATCTCAGGAAACAAACTGAGGGTTGCTGGAATAGAAGTGGGTGGGAGGGTTGGGATAGTGGTGTGATGGACAGGGGGGAGGGTATGTGCTATGGGGAGTGCTGTGAATTGTATAAGACTGATGATTCACAGACCTATATCCCTGAAACAGATAATACATTATATGTTAATAAAAAGAAAAAAAGATGTGTGTGGGTGTGGGTGTCCATGTATGCGTTTTAAGAGTTGTATCTCATGATGACCTGAAGTAGTTTACTACACAAGGCATTCAGCAGTGACAAAAATACAAGACTAGAATTCAGAAGACAAGATTGTAGTCCTGGTTCCACTCACAATGTCTGTTCTTGAGGAAACTGTCACAGAGTCCTCAGATACTTGCCAATCAGAAACTGTGGAAAGGCATTGCTTTCTTTTACAAAAATGTTTTAAGTATCTATCATGTGGAAGGCTTATTGTATGGGCGGGTCTGCTGTTCAGCAGTGGTTCTGGTATCCAAGGCCCTTGGTGTCAGGGATTTAACATGCCAGTGAAGGGAGTCAGTCAGAGAGTAAAGAAGATAGGCTTAAAAAAAATGTGTGGAATATAAGAAATAGCACAGAAGATGATAGGGGAAGGGAAGGAATAGAAGGAAATCCGAGAGGGAGACAAACCATGAGAGACTCTGGACTCTGGAAAACACATTGAAGGTTGTGGAAAGGGAGGTAGGTGGGAGGCTGGGGTAACTGGGTGATGGGTATTAAGGAAGGCACATATTGTGATGAGCACTGGGTGTTATAGAGAACTAATAAATCATTGAAAACTACATAAAAAACTAATTATTCTGGCTAATGGAATTTAAATTTTAAAAATGTCAGAAATGAAAGGATATAAGAGTGATATTTTGGAGAACAAATGTAGACAAGTAGGGTGTTCTTTTAGTTAGATGTTAGAAAAGTCTTTTTTGAGGAAGTGACGTTTAAGTTGAATAATTAGCTAAATCTAGCTCTGAGGAGGTCTGAGAGAAGGGCGTAACAGGCAATGGGAAGAGCAAATACAAAGACGATGAAGGCAAAAAAGCTGGTGCATTGAGAAACAAAAAGGAGATTGTAGTGGTGACTAAGTGATGGGCAAACAGGAGGAAAGTACAAGATCATGTCTGAGAGGTAGGCAGCAGTTTCACAGGATATGGCATTTAGTCATTATTCTATCTGTGTAATTATAATAGGGCTTTTGTAATCTCAAGGCCACTCTGGCTACTGCGGAGAAGAGATATGAAGGACGCAAGTTTAAAAGCAAGGAGAACAGGTTGAAGATTTGGCTGTACTATCTGCAGGAGAGTCTGGGGACTTAGCTTGGGGGAAGATGAAAGAAGGAAGTAGGTAGCAGAAAAAAATAAAGAGAACTCTACTCATATTTTTAAGGTAGGGTCATTTGGATTTGCCAAAAGACATGGTATCTGAAAAGAGGAATCAGAAATAACTCAAGAATTTAGATGGGTTAACCATGAATAGAATTGCAATTTAGCAATATGGGAATGACTTGGACAAGATTAGTTTAGTAATAGGAAAAAACTGTTGTTTTAAATATACATTTATTTTTTGCATAAGAAATATGTTTGCATAAAAATTAAGAAAAAAAAAAAGAAATAGTCTTTATCCTAAATGCAAAGGGAAATTTCTGAAGTGTCTTGTCTAAGTGGTGGTATCAACAGATTCATATTTGAAAGGGTTATTCTGCCAGGGTGAAGGTCAGATTGCATACAAGAAAGCCATTTTTAAGGCTAATAATGCAGTATTCCAATGTTAAAAAAATGTTGTTCAGACTATGGTGGAAACTGACAGAAGAATTCAAAAGATGTTTTGAAGGTAAAAATTTCAATATTCAGTGGTCGATAGGATGAGAGATAAACTAGCCTATCCAAATGAATGGTGCTGCCAGTAAATGAAAAGGGAACATAGAAATAGGACTTGGAGTAGAGTGGATACCTAAAATACATGAAGATCTCATACCACTCAATAGCAAAACAAAACAAAACATGGTCTGATTTTACAATGAGTAGAGGCTCTGAATAGACATTTTTCCAAAGAAGACATACAGATGGCCAACAGGTACTTGAAAAGATGTTCGACATCATTCATCATCAAGGAACTTCCAATATACATGCCAACTTTTCAGATGTGCCTCGTTAGCCCACTAAGAATGGATTATTGTCTATCTCATTTCATTAAGACCCATAGGACAATTAACAGGATACAAATTATTCCTTAAAGTCAAGCTTCTTACCTGGTTTTTCATCCATAACCACTCGGTCAGAACCTTTCTTTCCACAGCTTTGCTGTCAAAGTAAATGTTAAATTCTCTGAAAATGCTGTGTAAAATAGTGGCTTCAATGTTTGTTTCAATAACTTGTCAACAAAGGTTTTTGTGAATAACTTTCAAATTGGTTGATATTGCTGTCACTTATATGCAAGTTCTTATTTAATTCCAGTCAAATTCACCACTTAACCCATGGCTTAATGTGGTTTTTGTCAAGACATCATGTTTATCATAGGAGTCATTACAGTTGATGACAGATGATTAGATATAGATGTTAAAATCATCCATACTTTTGTATAATGCAAAACTCCTTCTCATAAGACAAATCTGATTCCACCACAAATCATTTAATTTGAAATCATTAGAATGTTTTCTGTGTATTTCTTGATATTTTTTGCTGATAAGAAATCCATTTTATTTATTGTCTTACTGCTTGTGTAAGTCATTTTTTCAGTGGCTGAAAACAGAATTATTTTCTCAGTAGAATGTGGCTTTTATCCTTTTGCTATTAGTAAGAAACATTCAAGAATATGTTCAGTAAAAAATTGAAACCCTTCGTTTATTAGCTGGTTTATTAATACTGCAAAAATTTATAGAGCTTTATGAATTTTATATTTACTTTTTAAATGTTTTGCTTATGATCACTAGTTAATATATCAAGGTACAGTATAGATTATCAGGTTCATTGTTAAAAATAATGGAAGTAAATTCATATTGTAATATAATGTTTGTCAATAATTTGGAATGTTTTTAGCCAGCTTATTGTCAGTTCTCACAACTTTTTGTTCTTTTACTTTGTGGTTAAGATGACAAAGGTTTATATTATGCATAAAATTGTCAACCCCATCATTTTATAATCATTTATGTGAGTTTTTATAACTAGAATTATCTTCAATGCAAGGCTTATTAACACAAATCTATTTAAGCTTCTTATAAAGTTTTGGAGAACAAATCAAATTAAAATGAAATAACATAATCCTCCAGTTTTCCCTTCTCCCAATTTTGGCACACCTAAGCTGTAATACATAGCAATGTGTTCAAAGCAAATAGCTGCAAAGTGAACCGCTCTAAATCTCTCTGTCTTTTGGTTCACTCATACTTTTTCAGACAGACCAACTTAAATATCATAAGTAATGTGACCAGGTATTATACAGATTAATTTTGAGTACCAAAAATAATCTGAATATTAAATATGAATGAAGCTTACTTATCTTTTCAAGTTGAGACACATAAATAGATGTTCACAATTTTTCTGTATATTTGATGTATTGGCTAGAAACAGCTTAAAATGTATTCACCTCCTTTGGGACAGTGGGTTTAAATAAATTGTAATGACTGTTTAATTAAATCTTCTCTTTTGGTTCAACAATGGATATTGACCCAATTAATACTCCTCCTGGTCTGTACTTCCCACAATTCCACAAGTCCTCAAATGTTCAATATTCCCAAATGCATCACTGCATATTCTCTGGTGATAAGGATTGTATTTAGCATTCACTCTTCATTTAATTTCTTACTTTTGGCCAATTTATTGAGTGAATTTGCTTTCTGTTCTCTAATATCCTTTCACTCTCTAGTGTTAAATATACTGTCCTTTGGTTTCCTCTAAAGAAAATTCTGGAAACAAAATTTTGATTTTTTAACTTTAAAATTTTTTCTAGTTGTGTAAGTTGTTATAGTGCAGATATTGCTCTAAGAGATAAGGAAACGCTTTACAACTAGTTCTCAAGTGGTTAGAGTGAGGCTTTGTAATAGGTACTGAACTCAGCAAGTCTCAAACTTTCTTGGGCCCATAATGTATGTCAGGAACCTGTCCTAAAGGATCTCAGAATCTTATTATTCAACACTGACCCTAAATTGCAAATTTCTCCTAAAAGAGGCTATCTTTCCTCAAAAAGGCAACTTTGTCTTTAATGGTAGTCATTGATTGGCTGCACAGAGAAGCAAGAAGAAAATTCTAGGCAGAAATAATTATATGTAGGGAGGTATGGAAGCATAGAATATTCTGATTTATTGAATGAAGAGAAAATAGCTAGTATGTTTGAAGTACGTGGTAACTTGGGTGGTAAAGAAGGGAGAGGTTTTTTTTTTTTTAAATTTAATTTAATTTTTTCAGTGTTCCAAGATTCATTGTTTATGTACTGCACCCAGTGCTCCAAGCAATAGGTGCCCTCCATAATACCCACCACCAGGCTCACCCATCTCCCCACCCCCCTTCCCTCTAAAACCCTCAGTTTGTTTCTCAGAGTCCCCAAAGAAGGGAGAGTTTTCGATAGGGACAGAAAGTTAGGTTAGAATAAGAACTTTGAAGGGTCTTAAATACCTAAGTAGTTTAGAATATATTCTATAATTAGTGGGGAGTGCTTGAAATGGTAAAATAGAGACTGAAAGATTTGAGTTTTCACAGGATGATGGTAGTAGTGCTGTGAAGTAATTACTGTGTTATTTTAATAATCTACATAAAAAAATGATGAAAGTGTGACCTAAGGCCTTGGAGGGTAATGGAGAAGAGGTTCTGATTAAATTACCTGGTAGAGGGGCGCCTGCGTGGCTCAGTGGGTTAAAACCTCTGCCTTTGGCTTAGGTCATGATCCCAGGGTTCTCGGATCAAGCCTCGCATCGGGCTCTCTGCTCAGCAGCGAGCCTGCTTCCTCCTCTCTCTCTGCCTCTCTCTGCAGGCAGAGAGAGAGCGGGGGAAGCAGGCTCCCTGCTTTTGATCTCTGTCTGTCAAATAAATAAATAAAATCTTAAAAAAAAAAAACTAAATAAGTAATCTGGTAGAATCATGAAAATTTGTTAACAGATTGTATAGAAATGATGACACATTGAACAGAGTAAGTGGTGAGTTCCATAATACTGTTTGCAGATGTTCTATATCAGAATCAGGTAAGGTAGGAACTTTTGGACTGACAGAGTGATGAGCCTATTGTACTTTCTCTCCCAACAAAACAAACACTTCATTCGTGAATCTTTCAGAGAACAAAAATGTACAGTCTTCAGAAATTGACCAAATCATATAGAAAATAGAGAAATGGTCCTTTAAGAAAATCTACTAAATCTTAAGAATAGTAGTCTAGCATTTAAGCCTCCTCCGACCCCATGTCTCCTTTCAGAGCTCCATATTGTAGAAGCTCTTTTCTGCTGTACTCTGGTTACTCTGCTGTGCAGGTATGGTGAAGAAAATAGGGATTCCCTCTCTGCACAAATCAGGCTAGCATTTTTTTTTTTTTTTAATAATTTTATTTTTTATAAACATATATATATATATATATATATATTTTTCCCCCAGGGGTACAGGTCTGCGAATCTCCACGTTTACAAACTTCTCAGCACTCACCATAGCACATACCCTACCCAATGTCCATAACCCCCCCCAACCCCCCTCTGCCCAGCAACCCTCAGTTTGTTTTGTGAGATTAAGAGTCACTTATGGTTTGTCTCCCTCCCAATCCCAACTTGTTTCATTTACTCTTCTCCTACCACATTAACCCCCCATGTTGCAACTCCTCTCCCTCATATCAGGGAGATCATATGATAGTTGTCTTTCTCCGATTGACTTATTTCGCTAAGCATGATACCCTCTAGTTCCATCCATGTTGTCGCAAATGGCAAGATTTCATTTCTTTTGATGGCTGCATAGTATTCCATTGTATATATATACCACATCTTCTTTATCCATTCGTCTGTTGATGGACATCTAGGTTCTTTCCATAGTTTGGCTATTGTAGACATTGCTGCTATAAACATTCGGGTGCACGTGCCCCTTCGGATCACTACGTTTGTATCTTTAGGGTAAATACCCAGCAGTGCAATTGCTGGGTCATAGGGTAGTTCTATTTTCAACATTTTGAGGAACCTCCATGCTGTTTTCCAGAGTGGTTGCACCAGCTTGCATTCCCACCAACAGTGTAGGAGGGTTCCCCTTTCTCCACATCCTCGCCAGCATCTGTCATTTCCTGACTTGTTAATTTTAGCCATTCTGACTGGTGTGAGGTGGTATCTCATTGTGGTTTTGATTTGTATTTCCCTGATGCCGAGTGATATGGAGCACTTTTTCATGTGTCTGTTGGCCATCTGGATGTCTTCTTTGCAGAAATGTCTGTTCATGTCTTCTGCCCATTTCTTGATGGGATTATTTGTTCTTTGGGTGTTGAGTTTGCTAAGTTCTTTATAGATTCTGGACACTAGCCCTTTATCTGATATGTCGTTTGCAAATATCTTCTCCCATTCTGTCAGTTGTCTTTTGGTTTTGTTAACTGTTTCCTTTGCTGTGCAAAAGCTTTTGATCTTGATAAAATCCCAATAGTTCATTTTTGCCCTTGCTTCCCTTGCCTTTGGCGATGTTCCTAGGAAGATGTTGCTGCGGCTGAGGTCGAAGAGGTTGCTGCCTGTGTTCTCCTCAAGGATTTTGATGGATTCCTTTCTCACATTGAGGTCCTTCATCCATTTTGAGTCTATTTTCGTGTGTGGTGTAAGGAAATGATCCAATTTCATTTTTCTGCATGTGGCTGTCCAATTTTCCCAACACCATTTATTGAAGAGGCTGTCTTTTTTCCATTGGACATTCTTTCCTGCTTTGTCGAAGATTAGTTGACCATAGAGTTGAGGGTCTATTTCTGGGCTCTCTATTCTGTTCCATTGATCTATGTGTCTGTTTTTGTGCCAGTACCATGCTGTCTTGATGATGACAGCTTTGTAATAGAGCTTGAAGTCCGGAATTGTGATGCCACCAACTCTGGCTTTCTTTTTCAATATTCCTTTGGCTATTCGCGGTCTTTTCTGGTTCCATATAAATTGTAGGATTATTTGTTCCATTTCTTTGAAAAAAATGGATGGTACTTTGATAGGAATTGCATTAAATGTATAGATTGCTTTAGGTAGCATAGACATTTTCACAATATTTATTCTTCCAATCCATGAGCATGGAACATTTTTCCATTTCTTTGTGTCTTCCTCAATTTCTTTCATGAGTACTTTATAGTTTTCTGTGTATAGATTCTTAGTCTCTTTGGTTAGGTTTATTCCTAGGTATCTTATAGTTTTGGGTGCAATTGTAAATGGGATGGACTCCTTAATTTCTCTTTCTTCTGTCTTGTTGTTGGTGTAGAGAAATGCGACTGATTTCTGTGCATTGATTTTATATCCTGACACATTATTGAATTCCTGTACAAGTTCTAGCAGTTTTGGAGTGGAGTCTTTTGGGTTTTCCACATATAGTATCATATCATCTGCGAAGAGTGACAGTTTGACTTCTTCTTTGCCGATTTGGATGCCTTTAATTTCTTTTTGTTGTCTGATTGCTGAGGCTAGGACTTCTAGTACTATGTTGAATAGCAGTGGTGATAACGGACATCCCTGCCATGTTCCTGACCTTAGCAGAAAAGCTTTCAGTTTTTCTCCATTGAGAATGATATTTGCGATGGGTTTTTCATAGATGGCTTTGATAATATTGAGGTATGTGCCCTCTATCCCTACACTTTGAAGAGTTTTGATCAGGAAGGGATGCTGTACTTTGTCAGATGCTTTTTCAGCATCTATGGAGAGTATCATATGGTTCCTGTTTTTTCTTTTATTAATGTGTTGTATCACATTGATTGATTTGCGGATGTTGAACCAACCTTGCAGCCCTGGAATAAATCCCACTTGGTCGTGGTGAATAATCCTTTTAATGTACTGTTGAATCCTATTGGCTAGTATTTTGGTGAGAATTTTTGCATCTGTGTTCATCAAGGATATTGGTCTGTAGTTCTCTTTTTTGATGGGATCCTTGTCTGGTTTGGGGATCAAGGTGATGCTGGCCTCATAAAATGAGTTTGGAAGTTTTCCTTCCATTTCTATTTTTTGGAACAGTCTCAGGAGAATAGGAATTAGTTCTTCTTTAAATGTTTGGTAGAATTCCCCCGGGAAGCCGTCTGGCCCTGGGCTTTTGTTTGTTTGGAGATTTTTGATGACTGTTTCAATCTCCTTACTGGTTATGGGTCTGTTCAGGCTTTCTATTTCTTCCTGGTTGAGTTGTGGTAGTTTATATGTCTCTAGGAATGCATCCATTTCTTCCAGATTGTCAAATTTGTTGGCGTAGAGTTGCTCATAGTATGTTCTTATAATTGTCTGTATTTCTTTGGTGTTAGTTGTGATCTCTCCTCTTTCATTCATGATTTTATTGATTTGGGTCCTTTCTCTTTTCTTTTTGATAAGTCTGGCCAGGGGCTTATCAATCTTATTAATTCTTTCAAAGAACCAGCTCCTAGTTTCGTTGATTTGTTCTATTGTTTTTTTGGTTTCTATTTCATTGATTTCTGCTCTGATCTTTATGATTTCTCTTCTCCTGCTGGGTTTAGGGTTTCTTTCTTGTTCTTTCTCCAGCTCCTTTAGGTGTAGGGTTAGGTTGTGTACCTGAGACCTTTCTTGTTTCTTGAGAAAGGCTTGTACCGCTATATATTTTCCTCTCAGGACTGCCTTTGTTGTGTCCCACAGATTTTGAACTGTTGTATTTTCATTATCATTTGTTTCCATGAATTTTTTCAATTCTTCTTTAATTTCCTGGTTGACCCATTCATTCTTTAGAAGGATGCTGTTTAGTCGCCATATATTTGGGTTCTTTCCAAATTTCCTCTTGCGATTGAGTTCTAGCTTCAGAGCATTGTGGTCTGAAAATATGCAGGGAATGATCCCAATTTTTTGATAACAGTTTAGACCTGATTTAGAACCAAGGATGTGATCTATTCTGGAGAATGTTCCATGTGCACTAGAGAAGAATGTGTATTCTGTTGCTTTGGGATGAAATGTTCTGAATATATCTGTGATGTCCATCTGGTCCAGTGTGTCATTTAAGGCCTTTATTTCCTTGTTGATCTTTTGCTTGGATGATCTGTCCATTTCAGTGAGGGGAGTGTTAAAGTCCCCTACTATTATTGTATGATTGTAGATGTGTTTCTTTGATTTTGTTATTAATTGGTTTATATAGTTGGCTGCTCCCACGTTAGGGGCATAGATATTTACAATTGTTAGATCTTCTTGTTGGACAGATCCTTTGAGTATGATATAGTGTCCATTTTCATCTCTTATTATAGTCTTTGGTTTAAAATCTAAGTGATCTGATATAAGGATTGCCACTCCTGCTTTCTTCTGATGTCCATTAGCATGGTAAATTCTTTTCCACCACCTCACTTTAAATCTGAAAGTGTCTTCGGGTTTAAAATGAGTTTCTTGTAGGCAACATATAGATGGGTTTTGTTTTTTTATCCATTCTGATACCCTGTGTCTTTTGATTGGGGCATTTAGCCCATTAACATTCAGGGTAACTATTGAGAGATATGAATTTAGTGCCATTGTATTGCCTGTAAGGTGACTGCTATTGTATATTGTTTCTGTTCCTTTCTGATCTACTACTTTTAGGGTCTCTCTTTGCTTAGAGGACCCCTTTCAATATTTCCTGTAGAGCTGGCTTGGTGTTTGCAAATTCTTTCAGTTTTTGTTTGTCCTGGAAGCTTTTAATCTCTCCTTCTATTTTCAATGATAGCCTAGCTGGATATAGTATTCTTGGCTGCATGTTTTTCTCGTTTAGTACTCTGAATATATCATGCCAGCTCTTTCTGGCCTGCCAGGTCTCTGTGGATAAGTCTGCTGCCAATCTAATATTTTTACCATTGTATGTTACAGACTTCTTCTCCCGGGCTGCTTTCAGGATTTTCTCTTTGTCACTAAGACTTGTAAATTTGACTATTAGGTGACGGGGTGTGGACCTATTCTTATTGATTTTGAGTGGGGTTCTCTGAACCTCCTGGATTTTGATGCTTGTTCCCTTTGCCATATTGGGGAAATTCTCTCCAATAATTCTCTCCAATATACCTTCTGCTCCCCTCTCTCTTTCTTCTTCTTCTGGAATCCCAATTATTCTAATGTTGTTTCGTCTGATGGTGTCACTTATCTCTCGAATTCTGCCCTCGTGGTCCAGTAGTTGTTTGTCCCTCTTTTGTTCAGCTTCCTTGTTCTCTGTCATCTGGTCTTCTATATCGCTAATTCTTTCTTCTGCCTCATTTATCCTAGCAGTGAGAGCCTCCATTTTTGATTGCACCTCATTAATAGCTTTTTTTATTTCAACTTGATTAGATTTTAGTTCTTTTATTTCTCCAGAAAGGGCTTTTATATCTCCCGAGAGGGTTTCTCTAATATCTTCCATGCCTTTTTCGAGCCCAGCTAGAACCTTGAGAATCGTCATTCTGAACTCTAAATCTGACATATTACCAATGTCTGTATTGATTAGGTCCTTAGCCTTTGGTACTGCCTCTTGTTTTTTTTTTTGTGGTGAATTTTTCCGCCTTGTCATTTTGTCCAGATAAGAGTATATGAAGGAGTAAGTAAAATACTAAAAGGGTTGCAACAACCCCAGGAAAATATGCTTTAGCCAAATCAGAAGAGATCCCAAATCGTGAGGGGGGTGGGGAAGGGGATAAAAAGAGGTTCAGAAAGAAAAAAAAAAAAAAAAGGAAAAAAGAAACAAATTAAAAAAAAGAAAACCAATAATGAAAAAAATATAAAAAGGAAAAAATATATATATATTAGATAAACTAGTTAAAAAACGTTAAAAAAGAAAAGGGTAAAAGTTTAAAAAAATTTAGCAGAAGAAGAGAAAAAAATTGAAAAAGAAAAAAAAATTAAATTAACTGCAAGGCTAAAGAATCATGGGGAGAAAGCCATGAGTTCCGTGCTTTGCTTTCTCCTCCTCTGGAATTCCGGTGCTCTCCTTGGTATTGAAACCGCACTCCTCGTAAGTGAACTTGGTCCTGGCTGGGTTTCTTGTTGATCTTCTGGGGGAGGGGCCTGTTGTAGTGATTTTCAAGTGTCTTTGCCCCAGGCGGAGTCGCACCGCCCTTACCAGGGCCCGGGCTGAGTAATCCGCTCGGGTTTGCTTTCGGGAGCTTTTGTTCCCTGAGCGCTTTCCATAGAGTCCGGAGGACGGGAAGGAAGATGGCGGCCTCCCAGTCTCCGGCCCGGAGGAGCCGAGAGCTCGGGGTCCCACTCCTCAGTGCGCCCTCAGGGAACAGCGTCCAATTACTCCCGTCTACCTGGCCTCCGGCTGCGCTCCGAGCTCACCGAGCCTGTGACCGGTTCAAGGTAAGCCCGAGCTGTGAGCTCACTCCTCGGCTCCGTCTCTGTAGCCGGCTTCCCTGTTCTAATACCTGCGAGCTCTGCGACACTCAGACACCCCGATCCTTCTGTGACCCTGCGGGACCTGAGGCCACACTGGCCCCGCGTGGGCTTCACCCCAGTTAAGCCTCTGGAGCGATGTCCCTCAGCGGAACAGACTTTTAAAAGTCCCGATTTTGTGCTCCGTTGCTCCGCCGCTTGCCGGGAGCCGGCCCCTCCCCCCGGGGTCTGTCTTCCCGTCCCTTTGGATTCACTTCTCCGCCAGTCCTACCTTTCAGCAAGTGGTTGATTTTCTGTTTCTAGAATTGCTGTTCTTCTTCTCTTCGATCTCCCGTTGGATTTGTAGGTGTTTGCAATCTTTAGATAAGCTATCTAGCTGATCTCCCGCAACCTGAAGTAGTCTCAGCTGCTACTTCTCCGCCATCTTGACTCCTCCCCCCCCCAGGCTAGCATTTTGTTCTTAGGTTTTACCCTGGAATGGTAAGGACTTAAGTGTTGAAGAGGTTATACTCCAGGTGAGTACCAAGGAAACAGTGAGGTTATCTTTCTCCATTCCACATCTACTTATGTAACAGACATTCCACCTATATAAGGTATTTAAAGCAGTCAAACTCATGGAAACAGAAAGTAATATGGTAGTGACCAAAGCCTGGACAGAGGATTAAATGGGGAGTTGCTGTTCAATGGGTATATAGTTTCAGCTATGCAAGATCAAATTCTGGAATTTCTGCTGTAAAACAGTGCCCCTAAAGGTAACAATACTACATTGTGTGCTTTAAAATTTGTAAGAGGGTGGTTCCCATACTAAATAATCTAGCACAGGGGACCTGGGGGCTCAGTTGGTTAAGTGTCTGCCTTTGGCTCAGGTCATGATCCAAGGGTCCTGGGATCTATTCCCACATTAGGCTCCCTGCTTAGCTGGGAGTCTGCTTCTCCCTCTCCCTCTGCCCCTCCCCCCTTCTCATGTGAGCGCTCTCTCTCTTTCTCTCTCTCTCTCAAATAAATAAATAAATAAATAAAATCATTAAAAAATAAATGATATATAAAAATAGCAATCATTTAAAAATGTTTTTTAACACAGCAATAAATAACAACAACTGTATTCTAGACATGGCAGGCTGAGGACACCAAGACCACCCCTTAGCATCCCTTTCCTCCAGCTTAGTTAGAATTGAAGTTCATGTCAGAAGGGGAAAGTTGAGATGACCAAGACTTTTGCTTCCCTAGTGCCCACTCACACAGGAGGATGTCACTTAGGGAGAAATGGGCTGTATCCCTGCCCTCAACTCCTGTGCAATGGTACTCATGCTCTGCACAGAAGGACAGGCATACCATAAGGATGAAAAACTCCATAGCTCTATCTCAGCTCTATCTCTGAATAATGAGCAACACCAAACCAAAAGCAACTTCTAGGAAGCCAACCTTTAAAAAAAAAGTCACACAAATTCCTGTTAGTCAGGAAGACAGTGTGAGTGCTGAAGTCTGTGCACCTCTCAGGAAACACTAGAGTTAGAGCATCCAGCTATTTGTCCCTCAATAAATGGGCAAAAATGTAAACTCTAAACTGTGATAGCTGCCTCTAAGCCACACAACATATCTACTAGTTAAGTGTAAAATTCTACCTGGCCTAGGAGACTTAAGCAAAACCACCAAACAGTAAGTGGTTTATGATGTCCCAAAGGTAACCAAGCTGGTAATTAAAAACATGGAGCTGGATGTGATGCATAAACAATGAATTTTGGAACATTGAAAAAAAAATTAAATTAAATTAAATTAAATTAAATTAAAAAAAAACTTAAACACAAGGAAAAAATCTGAGCAGGGACATCATAGGGTACACACTGCAGGGACAATACACTTCTGAGTTGATTCAGCCAAGGAACTAAACAACCAACCAATCAAACAATTCCACTAACATCAATATTGGAGAGGAGAGGGATCAGTAACCAGAGTTGCTACAATACATTATTAAAAATGTCTAGTTTTGGGGTGCCTGGGTGGCTCAGTCAGTTAAGCATCTGTCTTCAGCTGAGGTCATGATTCCAGAGTCCTGGGATTGAGCATCCTGCTCAGTGGGGAGTTTGCTTTTCTCTTTCCCTCTGCTGCTCCCCTGGCTCATGCATTTTCTCTCTCTCTTTCTATCCCTCTCTCAAAAATAAATAAATAAAATACTTTAAAAATAAAATACTTTAAAAATAAAATACTTTAAAAATAAAATAAATTTTATTTATTTATTTTTACAGAGAAAGATCACAGGTAGGCAGAGAGGCAGGCAGAGAGAGAAGGGGAAGCAGGCTCCCCGCTGAGCAGAGAGCCTGATGTGGGGCCAGATCTCAGGACCCTGAGACCATGACCCAAGCTGAAGGCAGAGACTTTAACCCACTGAGCCACCCAGGTGCCCCCCAAAATGTCCAGTTTTAAACAAAACTGATGAGACATATGAAGAAGCACACAACTATGTCCACTACATGAAATAAAAGATTAACAGAAACTGCTTTTGTGGGGACTCCAATGTGCACTTAGTAGAAAAACAAACTTCAAAGTAACTATTATAAACATATCCTGAGAACTAAAGGAAAGCATGCCCAGAGAAGTAGAGGAAGGATGACAATATCTCATCAAGTAGAGGGTATCAAAACAGATAGAAATTATTATTTTTTTTTAAAGTGGAGATTCTGAAGTTGGAAAGTACAATAATTCACTCAAAGGTAGAAGTCACTAGAGGAGCTCACCATTTGATGTGAGCAGTCAGAAGGACGAACCAGGGAACTTGAAGATACACCTGTAGCAATTATGCCATCTTAAGAATAGTTGTAAAACAGAAAATGAGGAAAAGTGAATAGAACCTCAGAAGAATGACAGCACCATTAACTGTGCCAGTATATATGTAATAGGATAGTATATATGTAATAGTAAATTTTGGCTTCTAGATTGGACCATTAATCTGATCAAGATCTTATTAATTCAAATAGGGAGTGCAGGAAAAATAACAGGTTTAGGAAGTTAGGTAACTTACTTAGTTTTTATATTTTGGGCTTGAAATGTCTTCAAGATACCCAGGGAATGGCTCAGTAAAAAGTTGAAAATAAAAATTCACAGCTCAGAAATGAGGAACATAAAGGAGAAAATGATATTACTGAGGGTAAGTAGAAAAAATTCCACCTTGAAGGCTGGGTGAGCAAAAGACATTACCCAGAACCCATAAATGTTGCCAGATCAGTGTCATCATTAGGGATGCTGAAACCTCTATCCTATTACTGAGTAAGAAGATAAGAGCTCATGCACTTGTTGAAATTTGGATCCTTCACTTGCTGATGCTGCTGAGCCCCCCAAAATAATTCTGAAGTCCACAGCTGCCCAATACTGCTGCTACCTGATCCCAAAGCAGAGGAATCTAAAGCTTCTCCCTTTTTCTTGCCCTCCAATATCATATTAATGTCTCCCACTGATAGAACCTGATAAGAATAAGTTTGCAAGGGAGTTCAGGAAGTGTAATTTTCAGGCTTGTAGCTATCTCCTATAGAGAGAAGACTATAGAAGAGCTAATAAGGGGCTGATAGTCAAAAGAGAAACATCCAGAATCATCTTTCCATTTGGTTGCTCAGCATCCATGCACATCATTCCATCTTTATTTAAACTTCCAATCAATGACAGTTACTTCAACCTAAGGATTCACTTATCCTACATACAAATTAAGACATTCTCCCCTTTTTCTCCAATCATAAAGCTAAATATTCTCATAAATTACTATATCCATCTCAGTGGAGTGTTGGGATCTCCTCTAGTTTAGTCATAATCTCACAGGAATATTCTGTAACCTAGAGACTAAATGGTAAAATTAATCACCAACATCTTGGTGAGGAAAAATTTAAAAAAGGAATTTAATAAATACAATAAATACACAATTGCCATAATACAGGAGGAACTGAGTTGCCACACTCAGGAGGAAAATATTTTAGTTACTATAATCATCGTTTTCCTACTAATGGGTCATGAGGCTCAATTGTCCTTCATTGTTTTCTTTTACTTCCAATTGCTTTCTTCTTTTGTCTTCATCTAATATCTCCAATAATGAGGATTCTTTACTTGGTGGAGTGAATTAAATTTAAAATTGTATTTGCTCATGCCCTTCTCATTTACTTTTTTATTGAAATATAATAAACATATTATATTAGTTTCATGTGTACAATATATTGATTCAGCAGTTCTATACATTACTTAGTGTTCACATAATATATGTAGTCACCGCTAGTCACCATTAATGTTATCCCTGTGCACTGTTATTGGGAATGTAAATTGATGGAGCCACTGTGGAAAACATTTTCATTTGCTTTTATTACTTGATATGCAAATATTACGAGGCCCCACAGAGAATCACTTGAATTTCATACATGATTTTCCTACCCTACTGAGTAACACTAATCCTAGTATACCTTGATAATTGGAATCAGTCTTTTGAGTTGGCTTAATAAGTTCTATGAAATCAGAGATATAAAGAGACTGAAATGGCTGGTGACTTTGACCTTCAGATCAATTTATCTTCTTGTTGGAAAGAGTTATTTATTGAAAACATGTAAAAGAGGGTATGGGAGGCAAAGTTATGAATGTTATTAAAATTTTAGTATAAAGCCAATCTATTATAAAAGTATAGATTTTGAAGTTAGAGGGAGGATCTGATTCTCAGTCTAGTACATAGGTGGCAAGTTCATTAAATGAAAGAATTCTCAGTTTTCTACTGAGAATATGTTAATAATGTGCTCTATTTTCATTGCTGTAAAGTTAAGAGAAACACATGCAAAGTGCCTAAACCATGAATAGAACTTAATAAATACTTATTTAGAATCTCATTTATTTTATAAAAAACTGAAAATTACAACATATAAGAATGATTATATTGAATAGTTTGTATTTGGTTGTATGATTCAGGATATTTTATTGCATATATATACTTTTGTAGGGAAGGATTACCATTTCCCAAAAATGTGACATATGGTTGATACAAAATTAAATACCTCAGTATCTTTGGTTGATGATGGTAATGACAAAAATGATGATGATGACTTTGATGATTGTAATGTTTCAGTTAAAAGGTTGATCTGGAACTCACTTGTTTGGTCTTTATTTTTCTTATTGCTTTTCTCATGTCTTTATTCCTGAATGTGTAGATGATTGGATTTAAAAGGGGAGTGAAAATTGTGTAAAACACAGAAAGGATCTTATCTATGGACACCCTGTTGAAAGGCCATATATAGATAAAGATGCAAGGTCCAAAGAACAGTACCACCACTGTAATGTGGGCTGAAAGAGTGGATAAAGCCTTGGAAGACCCATTGGAGGAGCGATGCCGGACAGTAATCAGAATGATGCTATAGGAGATGAACAGAAAGATGAAACAGAACAAAGAAAGTAGTCCACTAAATGCAATGACTAATAATTCCAAGATATAAGTGTCAGTACAAGCAAGTCTGATGACCTGAGGCAGATCACAAAAAAAGCTATCCACAACATTGGGGCCACAGAATGGTAAAGTCACTGTGAACACCATTTGGCTCATAGTGTGCACAAAACCAGTGGTCCAGGACAGAAGTGCAAGTCCTATGCAAACACGGTGGCTCATGATAGTTTTGTAATGGAGGAGTTTGCAAATGGCAATGAATCTATCAATTGCCATGGCTACAAGCAACATCATCTCACTTCCACCTAAAAGGTGAAGGAAGAACATCTGGGCCATGCAGCCTTCATAGGAGATAGCCTTATATTCACTAATTAGGTCACAGATCATTTTAGGAGTAGCAAAAGAGGCCAGGGACATATCAATAAAGGAGAGGTTGGCCAGTAAGAAGTACATGGGAGAGTGTAAGTGAGGATCCAGTTTTACCACAAAGATAATGGTGAGGTTGCCTAATACAATGGCTATGTAGATAATGGAAAAAAAAAAAAAAAAAACAAGAAAAAGCAAATCTGTAACTCACGAAACTACGAGGCCCAGCAAAATAAACTCAGACACCATGGAGTGATTTTGTTTCTCCATTTGTTTGGCTATTGGCATATGTTACCTAAAACAAAATCAGTGAATTAAAGTTGAGAGATGAAATATATATACACTTAACTTTGCTCCCTAAAATCCACTGAAATGTGCAAAAAGAATCAAAAGTTTTGAACAACATTGAATCCAAAATTTAAGAAAAAAAGAATAGGCAGAATGTCTTAGCAAAGCTTATGAGGAATTTCTGCCATAAACTCAGACATTTGAAGAAAATTATAGTCGGCACTACTTAGCTCATATTTGCACTAATCTTGAGAAAAGTGAGTATCTGAGTTGGTGAAAGAATTTAGAAGTTCTTTGCCACCTTTTTCAAGGATAAAGTATAGATTTATTGGTCATCCATGGGCAAAGAAGAGGAAATCTTCCATTTTGAAATCTATTTCTGCACTGCCTATCAGTGAAGATGATGCCAAAGTGATTTTCTAACTGAAAAACAGGACCAAGAAAAATGAAAGTAGATGGAATATAAAACATGGCAAGTCTCAGAGTCAGTTCTGAGTGGCTGCTGAAAATCAGATGAGCAGTCATAATAAACACTGAGTTTTGGACAGTTTAATCTAGGGTTGGCCAAATTGAGGTGGCTTCTCATTTTCTTTTTACATAAGGTGGAGAAAAGACTCAGATGTTTGGGTCTTCTCCCATGGGCTCTGACTTTACCTCCAAACCTATATGAAGTTAGTAGATAGGAAGGTACAGTGCTCAGATATGACATAAATGGATGCTTGCTGCTAGCTTCCTACTGCCTCGCTTAAGTTACATTCTTTGTCAAGTGGGCTAAACATCCTAATGGATTTGGTATAACATCCATATTATTTGTAAGAGAGTATGATTGTAGAGTTCTGATAAACAAAGGAGGATCTGTAGGGAACAGATCCATGTGCTTCTAGATGACTAAGGCAGACCCATGTGGAATGACATCCATTTAAGCATGAATTGTGCCAGCCAGAAATTTTGAAGTAAAGTATCAAGGAAGATAAGACAGATATCCACGAAGAGATAGTAGTAACAGAATAAATTTTTTGAGACTTAAAAAAAAGTGACATCTGAAAAAAAAAGAAGACATGGAAAAAAACACAAAAGAGTTTATATCTGAAGACTTAATTCATATAAATAGATACAATATAGTTTTAAAATATTTTGAAATGTAAGAATTTGGAAAAGTATAAGAATAAAATAACTGAGATATTCATACCATTATTTAGAGTAAATAAATATTTGTATTTTCATCATTTTGCTTCACAGATTTAAATAAAACAAAAACTACTGGAATAAGTGTATTTCACTTAACATCTTACTATTTTGGGTGTGGCTTGTAAAAATGAATAGATGATATCCTATCATAACAAAATTCTGAGAAAAAAATTATTTTTACTGAAGTATTGTTATTATAAAAATGGTGCAACCATCAGTCTGTTTTCTGTATTTGTAGGTTGGATTCTGCTTTTTGTTTCTTTATTCATTTGATTTTTTTTTTTTTTTTAGATTCCACATATAAACAAACACACTAATGGTTGCCAGAAGGTGGGAGGATGAGCAAAATGGGTGAAGGTGAATGAGAGACACAGGATTCCAGTTTTGGAATGAATAAGTCATGGGAGAACAAAAAGTAAAATTCAGGGCCTATAGTCAATGGTATTGTAATAGGGTTGAATGGTGAAAGATGGTAGCTACACTTGAGCTGAACAGAGTATGACATATAGATTTGTGGAATCACTGTGTTGAATACCTGAAACTAATATACTGTTGTGTTTCAAGGATACTCCAATTAAAAAAAGAAAGTGCACTTTTTTTTTTTACTTTGCATAATACTCTCTAGCTCCCTCAATGTCATTGCAAATGGCAACATTTTATTCTTTTTGAGGGCTGAGTAATATTTCATTGCATACATACACCATTTCCTCTTTATCTCTTCATCAGTCAGTGGACATTTGGGCTCTCCATAATTGGTTTATGTTGATAATGCTGGTATAAACATTGGGGTGCATGTACGCCCTTGAATTCAAATTTTTGTATCCTTTGGGTAAATACCTTGTAGTACAATCACTGGATCCTATTGTAGGTCTATTTTTAACCTTTTGAGGATCTTCCATACCGTTTTCCACAGTGGCTTCACCAGCTTGCATTCCTACCAACAGTGTAGGAGGGTTCCCTTTTCTCCACATCACTCATCTTTAGGGAAATACATATCAAAACTACAATGAGATATCTCCTCACACCTGTCAGAATGGCTAAAATTAACAACATGAGAAACAAAAAATTGTGGCATGGCATTATATTTTGATTTCACTTTGCAACATTTTTAAAAAGAACCCTCAATTCTGTGATTTATAGTATAAGTTTTCACAGGGAAATGGTCAAATACTTATTGTACTATTAGCTTTAATAAGTAATATTTGGAAATCTCCTCCAAATCCTGTCATTAATAGAATGATTTAAAATGGAAATCTATATGTGCTTATATGGAAAAATGTGTAAGATATGTTATTAAATTTTAAAATGTCATTATATTAAATATTTTAAATAGATTATTATCACATTTTATGAAAAATTATGCACCCATATACAAATTCCAGAGAATCTCAGCGAAACATAGATTCATTGAAGTATCAAGAGTGCTTACCTCTGGTCTATTTAGCTTCTAGGTTTAGTGCAGATTCTGATTTTTATAAGTCAGGTTCTGTAAAATTTAATGAAGTTGAATTAGATCTTAGATAAATAATCAATGCCCCCCAAAATGTAGTTGATATTTAGCTAGGGACTTCAAATCAGAAAGTCATTTATGTTACATATAGCTGTAAAGAACTTGCAGAATAATCTGTAAATAGCTTGCAGCTTGGGATAGTAACAGGCTATGCTGGTTTATCATCTACTCCCTAAAACATTTAGAGTTGCAGCAGCACTAAAGGTGATAGTATGGATTTGGCAATCTATTACAGACAGCCAGGGTTGGAAATACATTCTGTGTCATATATCCACTTGTGACAAAGCAACTCATCAAAAAAGGCAAGATGTCTTCTGTCCCCTTTTCCCACCAGCCCTTCCAAAACCCTCTGAGAATTTCCAGGACAATTCTTGAAAACAACAATGAGAGAGACAAATCTTCTGATTTTAAAATGTGTTACAAAGCTAGAGTAATGAAATGATACTTTACCTTACTAAGGATAGATAGAATAATAAACAGATGTAAAACACCCGAGACTTTTTAGTAAGAGTCCTATATGAAAAATACTGTTTAGGATGAAGTTGCAGTTACTTGGGAATAAATAGGCTGGTGAGCTACACAGTCGTTAATAAAAATGAATTTAAATACTTAAGTATATAAATAATAGTTCAAACAATAAATAATAGAAATAAATAAGTGAATATCATGCTTTGTTATATTTTATAATATTGGCTTAGGATCATGACAAAGGCAGAAACCACAGAAGTTAAGGTTTTAATAGATTTTATTCAGTGAAGATGAGCAAGCTCTCTATTATCTCAAAAACATACTCAAAATTCTAAGAGGCAAAAGCTGAACTGGAGAAAAGTAACCAAATATATATGTCTTTAATATCAAATTCTTAAACATTGATACAGAAAATTTCAAGAGACCTATATAAAAAGCCAAGCTAAAATAAAATGTTTAAGAAAATATATAAACAATGGTTGAATATATGAAAAAGAGAGTTTAATTTCAGTAAAATATACGTTGAGGTCACATACATCAAAGTGTTTTAGTGTTTTATTTTGGATGTATAATTATATATCTGGTATGTATTTTTCTATATTTCTTGATTTATCACAAATACTCTGTATTAAACATATTCTACATTTGAAATTGGAAATTTTTTAAGTAAATAGTTTATTTAATGAAATGGAAACATGGAAAAATCTTTAACTTTTCTTCTCCATACCTTATTCTTGCTTTAGGAGTTGTAACTGAAAGTCATTGAGACTCAGGAGTTTTTCACATGTCCCCACTTCTTCCATGTTCCTTCTGTGTGTCCCTATTCTAATGAAGGAGAACTCCCTTTTATTTTGAAACCACAGAAACAACATGAGGAATTTGTCAATTAGTGACCCTGGGAAAACCTTGCATCTTATAAATGAATTCCCTCAGCAATTAAAAGCCATACATTTGGCAAGCTAGATTATTCAGAATCTCTCATTAGTGTGTAGATTTTCCCCATAAAGAAGAGACAGAAAACTGAATGGGAAGAAATCAGAGAGGGAGATAAACCATGAGAGACTCTGGATTCCTGGAAACAAACTGAGGATTACAGAAGGAAGGGGGGTAGGGAGGATGGGGTAACTGGGTGATGGGTACCAAGGAGGGCACGTGTGGTGGTGATAAGTCCTGGGTGTTATGTGCAACTAATGAATTGTTGAACACTACATTAAAAACTAATGCTGTACTATACATTGGCTAATTGAACAATAAAAAAAGAGAGAGGCAGACAGAAAGAATGCATTATCAACCAAACAATGTAACTGTGTTTCTGTGAGCAGACGCAGACATATAAACGGTCTCTTTAAAATGTGGATAACTTTGAATTTTCCGAAGTCCAGAGTAAGAAGAATTTAGAAACATGAGATAAATAGAAAACTTCTTATAAAACTTTGATGGTCACAAAAATCTCTTTCATTAATCTTATCTGAATAAAGGTGAAGAGAAGAGTACCATTTAATGGAAATAACTGGTTCCTAAGGGTCACATCTCTCTAATACCTTTCTAATTTTCTTCTATAATTAGTTCCTTTTGGATTTGTAAGCTTTGTTGATACTGCATTGTGCCAGAACACTTCATGGTTAAAATGAAAGCAATTTGTCATTCTTTATTTGATCTCTTTCTTGTTAAGCAATAGCTGACTAGTTTCTTCTTTCTCACATTGGACTGCCTATGGTTATGATGTCAACAAATGGACTATGGCCTATACAACCACTACTTTATCTAATTATGCTATTATTTCAGTGAACAGCTTGGTCAGCAATATCTAAAACTACTTTTTTTTTTGGTCATCTCTGAATTGATTAATTCAACCATTGATTACTTCATACATTTGTAGCTCAGACACTAAAGAAAATAACATATTTATTAATGGGGTTTATGTATTATTTCCAGAACTGCTATAGTCATTCTTGTATATTTCCTATGGGCATAATCACACATTTGTCTTAGATATACTGTGAAGTAGAATTACTAGATCATGGGGGTAGGCAAGTCTTTTAAAAAGTGCCAGAGAGTTGCAATGTGGTTGTACTTCTTTACACTCCCTCTTGCAGTGTAGAGTTCAGGTTGTTCTACATTCTTACAAGATTTTGGTATTATGAAGCCTTTTTAATTTTACCAAATTTTTTTTAAAGATCTTATTCATCCACTTGACAGACAGAGATCACAAGTAGGCAGAGAGGCAGGCAGAGAGAGAGGAGGAAGCAGGCTCCCCACCGAGCAGAGAGCCCGATGCGGGGCTCGATCCCAGGACCCTGGGATCATGACCAGAGCCGAAGGCAGAGGCCTTAACCCACTGAGCCACCCAGGTGCCCCTAGCAATTTTTTTAGATATATTGGAATCTTGATTGTGGCTTAATTATTATTTCCCTGATATTTCATGTTGTAAGATAGCTTTTCATATGGTTATTTACTTTTTGAATATTTCCAGTTGTGAAGTATCTACTTACCTCTTTGTGTCCAAAGCATATGAGTACTTGCCAAGAGAGAGGGGCAAACCGAGAAATACTCTTAACCCTAGAGAACAAACTGATAGTCACCAGAGGAGAGGTGGGTGGGGTGATGGGTGAAATAGATGGTGGGGATGAAGGAGTGCACTTGCTGTGAGGAGAAATAGGTGCTGTATGGAAGTGTTGAGTCACTACATTGTATGCCTGAAACTAATATTACACTGTATATCAACTAACTGGAATTTAAATAAAAACTTTAAAAAAAGAAAAGTTGACATACCAGAAAAGACATTTCAAATACGTATTTCCAACAATGTTCTTATTTTGAAAATATACCAAAAAATGCAATAATGTAATATTCATAATGTATGGTAGGGTTTCTCAGTCTTGTCATTATTGACATTTTAGGCTCAGTGATTCTCTTTTGTGGGAGACTGCCTTGAGCACTCTATGATATTTAGGTGCATTCCTGGCCTCTATCCATTACATGCCAATAGTTGTCCCCACAGGGAACACCCCAAAATATCCCCAGATATTACCAAATCCCCCTCAGTTGAGAAGCACTGACTGATATATTCCATTTGAGTAATAATAAGTACAAACATAAATATATAAATATTAAATATAAAATTTAAATATAAAATTTTAAATATAAAATATGTAATAAAAATTGCAAGATAAGATAACCAAGAGAAAAAAACAACAAAGAAAACCATATTCAAAAATACTTGGATGATGGAATTTTAAAGATTCTAAAAACAGGTTCTATTAAATAATCAGGAAATTATAGGAAAACATAAACATGACAGAAAAAATAAAAGACATAAAAAATGTTAAATGGAATTTTAAAATATAGAAATTGAGAAATTCCATTGCAAAGACAAAAGAATATCAACAACAAAAATCCCTAGGTAGAAAATAGAAACCATTTAAGCTAAAGCTAAAGCAAAAGCCAAAAAAATTGTAGAAAAAATGAACAGAATTTCAGTGACCTATAAAAAATATCAAATGATCTATGGTGAGTGCTGTGAAGTATGTAAACCTGGTGATTCACAGACCTGTACCCCTGGGGATAAAAATACATTATATGTTTATAAAAAAATAAAAATAATAATAAATTAAAAAAAAATCAAATGATCTAAAAAAAAATCAAATGATCTAAAAAAAAATCAAATGATCCAATGCATGTGGTGCTAGATTCAAAGATGACAGAAAAAAAAATTTGAAAAATAATGTTTAAAAATAATTCTGATGGAAAGTGCAAATTCACAGAACAAAATTAGGTTTGTATGTGTCAGGAAAAAAGAAAGAAAATCAAGACACACAATAAATGCTGAAAATGAGCAATTTATAAGGTCTTAAAATTTGTTAAAGGAAAAAAGATATATACAGAAGAACAAGAAATTAACAATTCTAGACTTTTTTTCCAGAAACTATTCACACTCTATTTACAATATGTAAAGAAAAAACCCTCTCAAAGTAGAAATCTATACCAAAATTATCTTCATGAACTTAAAGGTGAAAGAAAAACATTTTGCACAAATAAAAGATTATTTCATGGCCATCAGAAATGTTCAATGAAGCTATAATGACAATTTACTACATTTATAATATGTACAAATAAAAGTATGACATGACAACATAGTACAGAGATAAGAGGGTAGAGAAGTTCAGTATGTTATATGTGAAATGGTATAATATTATTTAAAGGTACTAGAATGTGATCATTTAAGTAAAGTAAATTTAAATAGAGTAAATTTCAGGCAAGTAAATTGGGTGTAGGTAATTGGAAACTAAAACCACTCTCATTTCAAGCATTCAGTCATGTACACATTTATGGGAATTAGAGAAAGATTAAGACAAACCATATAGAAACCACACAAAACAGATGTGGTACTAAGGCAAGGGATTGGAATGCTAAGATTTTTGTCAGATGCTTGAGGGATTCCTGAGCCAGCTATTGGGGGTAATGGAATAAAATGACATGGAAACATCCAAGCAGAGAAAAAGTGGACATACTTCTCTCTTACCCTCCAAAGCCATTAGTCTGAACACTGAGTTCTTAACTCAGTGTCCACAAGGAGAAATCATCTGACGATAATATAAAGTGGATTTCTCTGAAGACAAAGTCCTGCACAGAAGCAGCAAATGGATTATACTGGACTCCTTCCAGAAGCCCCATTGGTCTAAAAATGGGAATTCAATGGAACTGACACGGATTCAGCACTAGGATTTGCTAATTCTCATTAGCAAGCCTTCTTTCTCAACTCTACAACCCAGGAGTTATCTCTTATTGCACTACATTGAGGCATTGACAATGACTGGAACATTCCAATGTTTTATTTTTTTTATTATTTTCATAATTTCATCAAATTTTATTTTTCTCCTTGCAAGTTAGAAAATAATTACAAGAAAAAATAGTAGGAAAATGCTACATCTTTTTCTTCTTTCTATTTAACTGTAATTCTATCAGTAAGAGACTGATAAATCCATGTGTTTGTAGGACATGGTAAAGGACATGCTAGCAATTTTAAGTCTTTTCTATGCTTCACTTTCTTCATTACAATGTGTAAATGGAAATATTTGTCATAAACCTCATAAAACTTTTATCATAAATGATATATCAAGGCCTTCAGATAAAAACTCATTTGAGCTTGTGCAAATTTGTGATAGTAATTACCATCAGAGTATCCATTTATCTGTTCAAGATTATATACTTGTTTTTTAATGTTTAAAAAAAAAATGTTTTAAAATCACAGAACGAAATTAGGTTTGAATGCTTCATGAAAAAAATCACTTTAAGACATACAATAAATCCTGAAATTGAGCAATTTATAAAGTCTTAATATCTGTCAGAGGAGAAAAAGATATATAGAGAAGAATAAGATATTGACAACTCTAGACTAGTTTCAGAAACTATGCCCACTATTTTTAAAATATGAAAAGACAAAAAAAAAACCTCAAAGTAGAATTCTATACCAAAATTATCTTCTCAAACTTAAAGGTGAAGAAAAAGACATTTTTGAGCAAATAACAGATTAAATATTTCATGGCCATCAGAAATGTTAAATAAAGCTTAATGATTACTACAATTATAATATGTGCAAATAGAAGTATGACATGGCAATATAGTACAAAGGAGGTTAGACGGTAGAGAAGTTCAGTATAGGTGAAATGGTATAATATCATTTAAAGGTACTAGAATGTGAATTTAAAAGTGCATAATATAAATTCTAGAGAACCAAGAAAAAGAAGTGGGACTAGAATGACAGAATAACAGAATGAAAGAAGGAGAAAGGAAGGAGGAGAAGAAGGAAGAAAGGGAGGAGAGGATGAGGGAAAGAACAAAAGAAGAGAAAAAAAGAAAGGAAAAGTAGTTTGCTAAAATAACCATATATGTCTAATGGCTACTAAATGGACATATCTCAGGTTTAAACTATTTGATCCTTTCCTGATCAAATCAAAACATGCTATTTGGTTATCGATGTAGTTTCCATAAAGAAGGCTGTTGTTCTTCATAAATCAGCCACAGTAAATCCTGAAAACAGTCAAACTCTGATGAAGAAGGTAAGGGGATATCTGCATGATGGATGCTGTCAAGTGCCCCTTACTTCGTATTGCAGAAGTAATTAGGCTCATGGCTCAATGATACCTTTAGTTGTTGATAGTCACTTAAGCCAGGGAATCTTGCTGTATGGGTAAGTAAACTGGCCATAGGTAATTGGAAACTAAAACCACTCTCATTTCAAGCATTCAGTCATGAGCACATTTATGGGAACTTAGAGGAAGATTAAAACAAGTCATGTAGAAACCACCCAAGAAAGACATGGTACTGAGGCAGGAGATTGGAATGCTAAGATTTTTGTCAGATGCTTTAGGGATTCCTGAGCCAACTATTGGAGATAATGAAATAAAATGATATGGAAACATCCAAGCAGAGAAAAAGTGGACATACTTCTCTCTTACCCACCAAAGCCATCAGTCTGAACACTGTGGACTTAACTCAGTGTTCATAGGAAGGCTGTCATCTGACAATTTTAGGCAGATTTCTCTGGAAATCTGAAGACAGATTTCTCTGCACAGAAACAACAAATGGATCATACTGGACTCCTTCCAGAAGTCCCAGTGGTCTAAAAATGGGAATTCAATGGAACTGACACCTATTCAGCTCTACAATTTGCTAATCCTCTTGTTAGCAAGCCTACTTGCTCAAATCTAGACCCCAGCAGTTACCTTTTATTACTGAAACACCCCAACCTCTAGATCAAAAAAGCCCTATCTCATAGCAATGGAATGCCTAGAAGACCACCACCCACAGGTCCTCTTCCCTGGACATGATCAGGGACTAAAAACACATACCAACCCCCACCTGTGATCACGTACTCCTTGCCTGCTGTCTTGCAGGTACTTTCCTAAACCTCTACTAGAAAACTCTAGGAGTCCATCTTGCCAGCAGAGAGGTCTGTTGTAAGGCTTGAGCCACCTCAGCCAGCTACATGCACCAGAACTAAATTTTTCCCTCTTTTCCAAATCCTTGTCTCCAGTTACTGGCTTCTTTTGCCATGAATTTATCTGGATTTTTTGGCAAATTTTGGCAAACCCAGCCAGGAGCTATGCTCTCAATTTGTGATGCCCCCTTGGGGTTCCCTGGGGCAGAGCATGCCAGTGCTCACCCACTCATTCCCTGAGTTAAGGATTGTGATACATGGTTCCATAATAGCCTTACAGAAGCAGCCACCAAGAACACAATGAAAGTTTTATAATATTGGAGAGTCTATCAGTGTGTTTCGTGGGGAGAAATTCCTCTATCAAGAAAGGCACTTGACTGGGGGTGCCTGGGTGGCTCAGTGGGTTAAGCCTCTGCCTTCGGCTCCGGTCATGATCCCAGGACCCTGGGACTCCGCATCGGGCTCTCTGCTCAGCAGGGAGCCTGCTTCCCCCTATCTCTCTGCCTGCCTCTCTGCCTACTTGTGATCTCTTTCTGTGTCAAATAAATGAACAGAATCTTTAAAAAAAAAAAAAGAAAGGCACTTGACTATTACTAATCTACAAAAAGAATTGAAGAAACATTGGATTACAAGGCTGTATCACATTTATTTTTTATTTTTTAAGATTTTATTTATCTATTAGAGAGAGAGAGAGAGAGAGATAAGTCAGGGGAGGGGTAGAGTGAGAGAGAGAACCTCAAGCCGACATCTGCTCTGACTGTGGAGCCGGTCAGCAGAGCTCAATCCCACTACCCGAGATCATGACCAGAGCCAGAATCAAGCGGCAAAATCAAGAGTCAGCCCTCAACTGACTGAGCCACCCAGGCACCCCATATCGCTTGTCCTATCACTCTTGGAGCAGTGGTCTCTCTGAAAATGGAAACAGACAATTCAAAGTTACTTCAAACTGGAGTGGAGAGGCATGAAGATCTAGCTGGTTGTATTGGGTAAATGTATTTTTTTATTGGATATGGAAGAGAAAAAAGGGGATACTCTACAGGAAACATTTTCTGGAACTGGACATGGGAATAAGGAAATGGTGGGACTATAATTCCCCAGCTTTCTATCTTTATGTCTTCTATTTTGATAGCTCCAGTTATGTTTACAATGTGCCAGGCCTAAAGTTAGTATACAGTAAATGGTAGGTATATGTTTATGATTGATCCTTTTTAATATTCTTCAAGTAAGTTTTCATATTAAAACACTCCTGACCTGATAGTTGGGATATATTTCCTTGATATATTTCCTGATATATTTCCTTGATAAAACATAAAAATTTTGGTAAGTATGCAATGCCAGAAAAAGTTTTCTCTCTTGTAACTCATAGAAAACAATATGACATCTTTAATAATTCCCATTGGTATTTAATCATCAGTTGGGTTTTGTTAAGTCTCAAAATACATTTCTTTATCACCACTCTCTCAATACATATGACTCTTTTTTAAAAGTTTTATTTATTTATTTGACAGACAGATCACAAGTAGGGAGAGAGGAAGGCAGAGAGAGAGGGGGAAGCAGGCTCCCCGCTGAGCAGAGAGCCTGATGTGGGGCTCGATCCCAGGACCCTGAGCCAAAGGCAGAGGCTTAACCCACTTAGCCACCCAGGCGCCCTATATGACTCTTTTTTAAGTAAAATATTCATATCTATCATTATTTTAAGGAAATACCATTATTTTTGGAAAGAGCTGCTCTCCAGGTTTCAATGTGTCTGACTCAAGTAATGTTCTGAAGCACTGTAAAACCGGTAAGTCATAGGGGAAGATTTAACATACATCAAAACAATATAGAACCATTTCTAGATACAGGCTTTTAATTTCTTTGTTCATAGGTAGAATCAAATGTTGAAAGTCCTTTAGGAACTGAACACTATGATGACATTGGAGAGTGCTAGAAGGCATTATCATTCTAGTTATCATACAGACACAGCGAATTCTCATTTTAAGTGTGACAATGCAGGGCAAATTAAATAATTGAGTATACTTTGATATACTTCAAGTGATTTTATTTTCCATCTGCTAAAGAGTTTCCATGTCACACTTCATGATGTCAATATCATTACCAATAAACATTTGAGAGCATTTGCAATTCATGGCAAACAGTGCCTCCTCAGGTAGTAAGTTGCTGAATGAAATTTTGCATTTGTTTTCAAAGAAATGTGTTGTTCCTTGTGCTTATAAACCTACCAGACTAATACTTCAGTTTATCCCATTGTGGTCAATAAGCAGACAAATAAAAGTCAGCTAAGTTGACTAGTATCATGTGGATAAGAACATGATTTTTGGCAAATCTGACTTAAGAAATAATTGCTCTTATTTCAGGTTCTTCTGTTTTAAGGTTACAAGTACTTTTTTTAAAAAAGTACATTTTAATAGAATAAATCACTCCTATATTCTCAAGTAGTTGGATGACTGCTCTCTGTAGGTTAGGCAACTAGTAGATCAATCACAGTATGTCTTTTCTCTTCATAATTTGTTGCATATGGTCACCTATGAATAAATTTCTACTTCTAATGCTCAGTTTAACTGCATGTGAGTCTATGCATTAGAATTAAAATGCTGATGTCAAAGTTTATATATCTTTCTCCTCAGCCATTTTAGAATAGCCAGAAAATTATTTACAGTAAGGAGAAAGCTAAGGAACTTTGTTTCTGTGGGAAAGGATGATGCTGGTCTGATAATCCAAATATTTGCTTTGAAAACATAAACTTTTTCTCTTTTCTCTTTTCTTTCTTGCTCCTTGTTCATCAGGGAGACTATTTCTTCCCCTCTCTTTGCCCCTCCCCCCATTCATGCTCTCTCTCTTGTGCTCTCTCTCAAATAAAGAAATAAAATCTTTTAAAAAAAGAAAATGTGTTTTAAAGAAAATTATAGATTAGTGAAAGTTAAACTCTCAAAAGAGAAACAAAACAAAAAAGTAGAAAAATTTTTTGACTTTCAATAAAACTACCTATTCCACAGTTAAATATCACTAGTGCATTATTCCAAAAAGTTGTGGGGTTTTTTTGTGTTTTTTTTGTTTTGATTTTTTTTTTTTTACTTTTCTGTTGTTGTTAGCAAACTTTATTTTTAGATTTACAGGAAAATTTCATAGATAGTTACATTGAGTTCCCATATACCTCGCATCTAGTTTCCTCTATTATAGTGTATTTGTCAGAACTAATGAATTGATATTTATACATTATTATTAACTAAAGTCCATACTTTATTCAGATTTCCTTAGTTTTTACCTGATGTCCATTTTCTCTTCCAGAATCCTATCCAGGATACTACATTGGATTTAGTCTTCATGTCTCCTTAGGCACCTCTTGGCTGTGACAATTTCTCAGACGGTCTTTATTTTTGATGACCATGAAGGTTTTGACTGTTATTGGTTGGGTATCTTACAAGATGCCCCTGCATTGGAATGTGTCTTATGTTTCCTAATGATTATACTGGGGTGATAGATTTGGGGGAGGAAATCCACAGAGGTAAGTGCCATTTTATCCTATCATGGATACATAATGTCAGTGAGACTAATCACTGTTGCTTATGTTGACTTTTATTACCTGGGTGAGGCAGTCTTTGTCAGGTTTCTTTACTCTCAAGTTACCTTTTCCCTTGCTTCTCACCCTGTCCTCCTTGGAAGGAAGTTGTTATGCACACTGACCACTTAAGGAGTGGGGTGCTATGCTTTACCTCTTTGAACATGAAATATTTACATAAATTATTTGGAATTTTAATGCATGGGAAAATTTTATCTTCTTTACTTATTTATTTGTTGAATTATTTATTTATGCCAGTGTAGATTCATGAATTTTTATTTTACACTCTGAGTTATAATCCAATACTACTTTATTAATTTGGTCCCTCAAATTGTTCCGGCTTTGGTCCTTGGGAGCTCTTTCAGTTGGCTCCTTTGACATGTTCCCATCATTGTCAGTTTTTTTTTAAAGCAACCTGTTTGCTTTTTAATAAATTTTGTTCAGTCTCGTACTAGGTCTACTAGTATTTAGCTCCATTATTCTGCGAACATTTCTCTTTTCATTATTAAAGTAATAGACAATAATGAAAATTGAATGATAGAAGTAGAAAAAAAAGTGCAATTCAATCTTTATTACTTCAGTGTGTTCTCTTGAAAGTTCCTTCTTTTTTTATTTTTTTAATCATTTTTTTAATTTATTTTCAACATAACAGTATTCATTGTTTTTGTACCACACCCAGTGCTCCATGCAATCCATGCCCTCTCCAATACCCACCACCTGGTTCCCCCAACCTCCCACCCCCCAACCTCTTCAAAGTTCCTTCTTTTTTCTTTTTTCTTACTTTGCATACTTTCACCATTTCTTTTTTTTTAAAGGTCTAATCAGTCTTTGTAAATAATTTCAAAATTGGGTTATTTCCATTTAATAATACTTCTGAACATTTTCCAGCCTCATTAATATATAGCACTTAAAATGTTCTACATAGATCAATTAACCTTTCCTTTTAAATAATTAAAATTAGCACATAAATATCCTCAGTGTATTGCATAATGATGCATAGCAGGTCTTTAACATAGGGACTGAATAAATTAGCTATTTAGAGAGTTTCAATATTTTTAAATTATAAATAGTGATGAAAGGAGAGTGTGTGTGAGCCTACAAGTTAAGTACTTTTAGATATTTAAGATTTCTAGAAGTTGAGCAGAATCCAATAATAGCAACAACATTTTTGAAGCTCTTAGTTCATGATTAGATCATATGAAATTGGACAAATTGTGTGAGGCTAACGCATTGAAAGAAAGGGAAAAATATTGTCCAGACTACCCAAATAAACAAAGGGTCACTTGTTGAGAATCTCAACAAAATGGGCTGATTAATGAGACATAAGTTTTAAGTTTTTCTTGTTAAATATCTGTCTGTTTTCACTCATTTCAACATTTCTATTGATGGCCTTTATAACATGTATTGTGGAGAATATGAGTAATTTGTCTATTTTCAAGGAGCTTAAAAATGATCTGGGGAAAGAAGAATCACAAAAGCAGAAATGAGGAACTCACATAAGAACAGATTTTCCTAGCTCTTGTTCTAGTGTTACTTCAATTTCAGAATATTAATACCTAATGCACACGGTATACCTGGAGAATACATAAATGGTAGAGCACATGAGACGGATCATAAGTACAGTGGAAATTGTTATGGGTTTTGTACTAGGGAAAGTTCTATTATATAGAAAAGAAGTCTCAAGGTGTCCCTAAGAATATCGTTATATGGATGGAGAAATTCATCTTCCTAAAAAGAAGAAAACATGTAGAGATAGGAAAAAATGGAAGGGGAATGCAAAAAGCCATGAATTTGTTTCTACTAAAACAGAAATTGTGTTTTTGCACTATTAGGAAACAGTACTGGATATCTAGAGTGGTGAGAGGCTGATTTTGAAGGCCTCGGTGAACTGGGGATTGATAATAGAGTTATGTAATTGCAGGTTTTTAAAGAAGACAGAAATAGGATGAAAACAAAGTTTTATGAGTAATATTCAATTCCTTAAAGGAAACTGTACTCATGGGCATTTACATTGTGCATCATAAACAAAATTGAATTCTATATAGTTGTAAAATGCTGTAGATTTTCATCTACTCATAGGAATAGAATTTTAACATATTGACAAACCCAAGGAAAATAACTATGCATGTGAATACTATTCTCTCAATAAATTCTATCGAATACTATTGTCTTACTAAAAAACATATAAATGTAAATATATACTAATACCCCCCACACACACACACTCAGAACACACACACTGTGCTAATGTGTATATTACTTTTCTCAAAGGCTATCCAGGAAATAAAATGCTAAGAGTTATCCTTCTTCTATGTGTGGTATGTTTTCTCTTCCATTAGTATAAGCTACTTTGTTATTTTTCTAAAGTAAATTAGGGAAAATTCTTCTAACAATTTTTTTTGAACAGTTATTCTGTTTCTATTTAAAATTGCTTACATTCAATTTGACAATTAAAAATATGCTTAAAATTCCTAATTTACATGGATTTTGCATTAACACTGTTTTTAATCTAGGTCCTGAATATTCATTATATATTTCATTCATTCATTCACTCCTTCAATAGATGTTTGAGTAGTCATGCAGTATTCCAGATGCTAGAATGTGTATATACTACTGCATGTATATTTGAAGTCTGTCCTTTTCTCTTGGAATGCAGTTTCGAAAATGAGAATTCCAAAAGCATTAGTATGAATCCTTAAAGGGTTAGGCATAAAACTGAGAGGAGATATAACCGTCCTAGACACAGAAAGAAATAACTTTGTATATTAAATAAGACTTAGCACTTTGCATCAATCCAAGGTTCTCAGAGTAGGAAGTTGGCTAGAGGACATGTGTATATGGGGAAAAATACATCCTCTGTTGGATGAATGTACCCATAGGGGTGTCTCAGAGAAACAGAGTGCACAGCATCATGATGCTTCTTCCTTCTATTTCTGATGATTGGGAACATAAATTGCAGGGAATTGGTGGGAGTACAGGATAAGGAGATGCAAGGCTATTCCCCAGATTCACATGAGGCACATTCCCCTAAAAGTATTTTCTCCACTCTGGTAAGCAATAATGACACAAAAGGAGGACTATATTTTGTTTGCTGAAGGAGATTTATAAGAATCTAGATAACCAAGAAACCATTAATGATGAAAATAATCTTTTTGAACAAACCAGTAAAACCAGTGGTGTTATAAGCATGGGCTGATGGGAAAGTTATGGCATAAATTTAGATGACAGTAGTGAAAGAACTGTATTTCTCTTATCCACATGAAACAGTTACCTCAAGCCACCCCATTTTGTCATTTTGAAGCTTGTGAGGAATAAAATGCACAGTCCAAACAGCAATCCTTTATATAGCCATCAACAAGTGAATGAGTGAATACAAACTGAAAATGAAGTAAGTTCAGTTCCATTTCTCTGTGGACCTGGGCATCCTTGGTACATATATATATATATGGTTAGTATATAGAAATAGAAATGATAGAAGTAGAGAGAAGTAGTTAATGGTTATATATATGGTTAATATATGTGGTTAATATATATATAATATTGGTTAATATATATATAAAATATGGTTAATATATAATATGGTTAATATATGGTTAGTGGTTAATATATATATGGTTATATACATGTGATTATATATATAATGGTTATTATATATGGTTGTTATGGTTACTGGTTAATATATATAATAATATATGGCATATATATAATTACACGGTTACACTCTTACAAAGGGGGCAATAACCATCATTGTTACTAGCATGAGCTCTGAGGGTTTCATGCAAGAACGGAGAAGGAAAGAGGAGATACATTTCTCAGGACACAAAAACTTACAAGTAAGACATAATTTAAGGTTTAATTAATAGTTCCTTACCAGAATCTCTTTCAAAATATGGGTCTTTAGAAACCTTGCTGTATTTTCTGCATTTATCATTTTCAGGACAAAAAAAAATTAATATTATTCTATGAATGTAGAAACCACCACCATCATAATCACATTTATGAACATCTTTAAAGCACAAAGATGCATTCAATATCATGCAGTCTGATTGTTTTTATTTTACTGAAGGGGAAACTTAACCCTGGAAAGGAGATACTTGTCCTGTGTTGCCCTCAATGAGTAGCTCAGCTAGGTGTTGTATTGAGGTCTTTGGATTCCAGGTTCATAATACGATGATGGTTTCATGTGCTGTTTTTATTTTTGTCTTTCAGAAATGTATATTTTGAATTCCCCTTGCTTTTTGGTACACTCTCTTGGCCATTTCAGAAATCATTAAAAAAAATCACCCCCTAACCGAAAGACCATCTCTTGGTGGGGATGTTACTCTCAGATGTTCTTCATGTACCTCCTTGGTGGGGCGGGGGCAGTGAGATGATGTTGCTTGTAGCCATGGCAATAGACAGGTACGTTGCCATATGCAAACCCCTCCATTACCTGACCATCATGAGCCCATGAATGCTCGTTCAGCTGCTGTTATCCTCCTATACAGCTGGATTTGTGCATTCATCTAGTCGGATGGCTTTCATGTTGAATTTGCCCTTCTGTGGTCCCAATGTGGTGGACAGCTTTTTCTGTGACCTTCCCCTTGTGATCAAACTTGCCTGCAAAGACACCTACATGCTACAACTACTGGTTGTTGCTGACTGTGGCCTCCTATACCTGGTCTGTTTTCTCCTCTTGCTTGTCTCCTATGGGATCATCATATACTCAGTCAGGCACCGTGCTGCCGGTGGTTCGGCCAAGGCCTTCTCCACTGTGTCAGCACACATCACAGTTGTGACTCTCTTCTTTGCCCCATGTGTCTTTATCTATGTATGGCCCTTCAGCAGATACTCTGTCGATAAAATTCTCTCTGTGTTTTATACAATTTTCACACCTCTCTTAAATCCTATTATTTATACATTAAGGAATCAAGAAGTAAAATCACCCATGAAGAAGATAAGGACTCGACATACAAATTCAAAACACACTTTGTAGATGATGTTTCTGAAGAAATAATTTCTGTGTGGACATTTTAAGGAATGAACTTTGAAGCTATTTCATGTTCTGTAAAAGGAACCAGTAGGTGTAACTGCTAAAGAGCAAACCCCTTTCCTTGTCAGTAATTAAACACATGACATGTAGAGTCTGGAAGACATGCATTTAAATCCTCTCTTCACTGCTTCTTCTCATGAAAATTTGAAAAAAATTAATAAACTCTCTTTACTTAGTTTATCTACAGAACTTCTTTATATGTTTATTTTATTATTTTGGCATGTTTTTAATCTTTATAATCATTATTACTATTACTAGAATGCATGTAGTTATTACTCCTGCTATTATAGTTGTAGCTATTACTGGGAATCTATATGTAGAAAATGCATACAGATGATGCCTCACATAGCCATTTAGCTGAGTGCTTGGTTAATTACTATTTGGTGTTAGAAAAGTACATTTTGTAGATAATCCCTAGTCAATGTGTATTAACTTTTAGTTACTCTTTTGCCCCAGATACAGTGCTTCCAACTTTGCTTCACATATTTTGTGAGCCCACAGTGTGCCAGGACGTACGTCCAGGGTTTCAGAAAGCTTACAGTCCTTGGATGGAAAGAGTGAATTAAATTTGTAAACAGTCCTGTATTACATGGTTGAAAGTTCAACACAACTTTATCAATAATAACACTAATAATGGTTTCTGCCTTGTTTCTGAATCCATGGGTAAATTGATTCAGAGTCCATGGGGGAAAGGGAGGGGTAAGAGGTGATTGATACTCCTGAAAAGTCTACAATTAATTCTTTTTTATTTAAATTTTATTTTTTATAAATATATAATATATTTTTATCCCCAGGGGTACAGGTCTGTGAATCGCCAGGTTTACACATTTCACAGCACTCACCATAGCACATACCCTCCCGAATGTCCGTAACCCCACCCCCCAACCCCCTCCCCCCAGCAACCCTCAGTTTCTTTTGTGAGATTAAGAGTCACTTATGGTTTGTCTCCCTCTCAATCCCATCTTGTTTCATTTACTCTTCTCCTACCCCCTTAACCCCGCATGTTGCATCTCCTCTGCCTCATATGATAGTTGTCTTTCTCTGATTGACTTATTTCGCTAAGCATGATACCCTATAGTTCCATCCACGTTGTCGCAAATGGCAAGATTTCATTTCTTTTGATGGCTGCATAGTATTCCATTGTGTATATATACCACATCTTCTTTATCCATTCATCTGTTGATGGACATCTAGGTTCTTTCCATAGTTTGGCTATTGTAGACATTGCTGCTATAAACATTCGGGTGCAAGTGCCCCTTCGGATCACTACGTTTGTATCTTTAGGGTAAATACCCAGCAGTGCAATTGCTGGGTCATAGGGTAGTTCTATTTTCAACATTTTGAGGAACCTCCATGCTGTTTTCCAGAGTGGTTGCACCAGCTTGCATTCCCACCAACAGTGTAGGAGGGTTCCCCTTTCTCCGCATCCTCGCCAGCATCTGTCATTTCCTGACTTGTTAATTTTAGCCATTCTGACTGGTGTGAGGTGGTATCTCATTGTGGTTTTGATTTATATTTCCCTGATGCCGAGTGATATGGAGCACTTTTTCATGTGTCTGTTGGCCATCTGGATGTCTTCTTTGCAGAAATATCTGTTCAAGTCCTCTGCCCATTTCTTGATTGGATTATTTGTTCTTTCGGTGTTGAGTTTGCTGAGTTCTTTATAGATTTTGGACACTAGCCCTTTATCTGATATGTCGTTTGCAAATATCTTCTCCCATTCTGTCAGTTGTCTTTTGGTTTTGTTAACTGTTTCCTTTGCTGTGCAAAAGCTTTTGATCTTGATAAAATCCCAACGGTTCATTTTTGCCCTTGCTTCCCTTGCCTTTGGCAATGTTCCTAGGGAGATGTTGCTGCGGCTGAGGTCAAAGAGGTTGCTGCCTGTGTTCTCCTCAAGGATTTTGAGGGATTCCTTTCTCACATTGAGGTCCTTCATCCATTTTGAGTCTATTTTCGTGTGTGGTGTAAGGAAATGATCCAATTTCATTTTTCTGCATGTGGCTGTCCAATGTTCCCAACACCACTTATTGAAGAGGCTGTCTTTTTTCCATTGGACATTCTTTCCTGCTTTGTCGAAGATTAGTTGACCATAGAGTTGAGGGTCTATTTCTGGGCTCTCTATTCTGTTCCATTGATCTATGTGTCTGTTTTTGTGCCAGTACCATGCTGTCTTGATGATGACAGCTTTGTAATAGAGCTTGAAGTCCGGGATTGTGATGCCACCGACTTTGGCTTTCTTTTTCAATATTCCTTTGGCAATTCGAGGTCTTTTCTGGTTCCATATAAATTTTAGGATTATGTGTTCCATTTCTTTGAAAAAAATGGATGGTACTTTGATAGGAATTGCATTAAATGTGTAGATTGCTTTAGGTAGCATAGACCTTTTCACAATATTTATTCTTCCAATGCATGAGCATGGAACATTTTTCCATTTCTTTGTGTCTTCCTCAATTTCTTTCATGAGTACTTTATAGTTTTCTGAGTATAGATTCTTAGTCTCTTTGGTTAGGTTTATTCCTAGGTATCTTATAGTTTTGGGTGCAATTGTAAATGGGATGGACTCCTTAATTTCTCTTTCTTCTGTCTTGTTGTTGGTGTAGAGAAATGCGACTGATTTCTGTGCATTGATTTTATATCCTGACACTTTACTGAATTCCTGTACAAGTTCTAGCAGTTTTGGAGAGGAGTCTTTTGGGTTTTCCACATATAGTATCATATCATCTGCAAAGAAGGATAGCTTGACTTCTCCTTTGCCGATTTGGATGCCTTTAATTTCCTTTTGTTGTCTTATTGCCGAGGCTAGGACTTCTAGTACTATGTTGAATACAATGGTGATAATGGACATCCCTGCCATGTTCCAGACCTTAGCGGAAAAGCTTTCAGTTTTTCTCCATTGAGAATGCTATTTGCGGTGGGATTTTCATAGATGGCTTTGATAATATTGAGGTATGTGCCCTCTATCCCTACACTTTGAAGAGTTTTGATCAGGAAGGGATGCTGTAATTTGTCAGATGCTTTTTCAGCATCTGTTGAGAGTATCATATGGTTCTTGTTCTTTCTTTTATTAATGTGTTGTATCACCTTGATTGATTTGCGGATGTTGAACCAAACTTGCAGCCCTGGAATAAATCCCACCTGGTCGTGGTGAATAATCCTTTTAATGTACTGTTGAATCCTATTCGCTAGTATTTTGGTGAGAATTTTTGCATCTATGTTCATCAAGGATATTGGTCTGTAGTTCTCTTTTTTGATGGGATCCTTGTCTGGTTTTGGGATCAAGGTGATGCTGGCCTCATAAAATGAGTTTGGAAGTTTTGCTTCCATTTCTATTTTTTGGAACAGTCTCAGGAGAATAGGAATTAGTTCTTCTTTAAATGTTTGGTAGAATTCCCCTGGGAAGCCATCTGGCCCTGGGCTTTTGTTTGTTTGGAGATTTTTGATGACTGTTTCAATCTCCTTACTGGTTATGGGTGTGTTCAGGCTTTCTATTTCTTCCTGGTTCAGTTGTGGTAGTTTATATGTCTCTAAGAATGCATCCATTTCTTCCAGATTGTCAAATTTGTTGGCGTAGAGTTGCTCATAGTATGTTCTTATAATTGTCTGTATTTCTTTGGTGTTAGTTGTGATCTCTCCTCTTTCATTCATGATTTTATTGATTTGGGTCCTTTCTCTTTTCTTTTTGATAAGTCTGGCCAGGGGTTTATCAATCTTATTAATTCTTTCAAAGAACCAGCTCCTAGTTTCGTTGATTTGTTCTATTGTTTTGTTTTGTTTTGTTTTGTTTTTGGTTTCTATTTCATTGATTTCTGCTCTGATCTTTATGATTTCTCTTCTCCTGCTGGGTTTAGGGTTTCTTTCTTGTTCTTTCTCCATCTCCTTTAGGTGTTGGGTTAGGTTGTGTACCTGAGACTTTTCTTGTTTCTTGAGAAAGGCTTGTACTGCTATATATTTTCCTCTCAGGACTGCCTTTGTTGTGTCCCACAGATTTTGAACCGTTATGTTTTCATTATCATTTGTTTGCATGAATTTTTTCAATTCTTCTTTAATTTCCTGGTTGACCCATTCATTCTTTAGAAGGATGCTGTTTAGTCTCCATGTATTTGGGTTCTTTCCAAATTTCCTCTTGCGATTGAGTTCTAGCTTCAGAGCATTGTGGTCTGAAAATATGTAGGGAATGATCCCAATCTTTTGATACCGGTTGAGACCTGATTTAGGACCGAGGATGTGATCTATTCTGGAGAATGTTCCATGTGCACTAGAGAAGAATGTGTATTCTTTGCTTTGGGATGAAATGTTCTGAATATATCTGTGATGTCCATCTGGTCCAGTGTGTCATTTAAGGCCTTTATTTCCTTGTCAATCTTTTGCTTGGATGATCTGTCCATTTCAGTGAGGGGAGTGTTAAAGTCCCCTACTATTATTGTATTATTGTTGATGTATTTCTTTGATTTTGTTATTAATTGGTTTATATAGTTGGCTGCTCCCACGTTAGGGGCATAGATATTTACAATTGTTAGATCTTCTTGCTGGACAGATCCTTTGAGCATGATATAGTGTCCTTCCTCATCTCTTATTATAGTCTTTGGCTTAAAATCTAATTGATCTGATATAAGGATTGCCACCCCTGCTTTCTTCTGATGTCCATTAGCATGGTAAATTCTTTTCCACCCCCTCACTTTAAATCTGGAGGTGTCTTTGGGTGTAACATGAGTTTCGTGTAGGCAGCATATTGGTGGGTTTTGTTTTTTATCCATTCTGATACCCTGTGTCTTTGGATTGGGGCATTTAGCCCATTAACATTCAGGCTAACTATTGAGAGATATGAGTTTAGTGCCATTGTATTGCCTGTATGGTGACTGCTACTGTATATTGTCTCTGTTCCTTTCTGATCTACATGTTTTCGGGTCTCTCTTTGCTTAGAGGACCCCTTTCAATATTTCCTGTAGAGCTGGCTTGGTGTTTGCAAATTCCTTCAGTTTTTGTTTGTCCTGGAAGCTTTTAATCTCTCCTTCTATTTTCAATGATAGCCTAGCTGGATATAGTATTCTTGGCTGCATGTTTTTCTCGTTTAGTACTCTGAATATATCACGCCAGCTCTTTCTGGCCTGCCAGGTCTCTGTGGATAAGTCTGCTGCCAATCTAATATTTTTACCATTGTATGTTACAGACTTCTTTCCCCGGGCTGCTTTCAGGATTTTCTCTTTGTCACTAAGACTTGTAAATTTTACTATTAGGTGACAGGGTGTGGACCTATTCTTATTGATTTTGAGGGGGGTTCTCTGCACCTTCTGGATTTTGATGCTTGTTCCCTTTGCCATATTGGGGAAATTCTCTCCAATAATTCTCTCCAATATATCTTCTGCTCCCCTCTCTCTTTCTTCTTCTTCTGGAATCCCAATTATTCTGATGTTGTTTCATCTTATGGTGTCACTTTTCTCTCAAATTCTCCCCTCGTGGTCCAGTAGCTGTTTGTCCCTCTTTTGCTCAGCTTCTTTATTCTCTGTCATTTGGTCTTCTGTATCACTAATTCTTTCTTCTGCCTCATTTATCCTAGCAGTGAGAGCCTCCATTTTTTTATTGCGCCTCATTAATAGCTTTTTTGATTTCAACTTGGTTAGATTTTAGTTCTTTTATTTCTCCAGAAAGGGTTTTTATATCTCCCGAGAGGGTTTCTCTAATATCTTCCATGCCTTTTTCGAGCCCATCTAGAACCTTGAGAATCATCATTCTGAACTCTAGATCTGACATATTACCAATGTCTGTATTGATTAGGTCCCTAGCCTTTGGTACTGCCTCTTGTTCTTTTTTTGTGGTGAATTTTTCCACCTTGTCATTTTGTCCAGATAAGAGTATATGAAGGAGCAAGTAAAATACTAAAAGGGTAGCAACAACCTCAGGAAAATATGCTTTAACCAAATCAGAAGAGATCCCAAATCATGGGGGGGGGGGGGAAAAAGGGGAAAAAAAGAGGTTCAAAAAGAAAAAAAAAAAGAAACAATTAAAAGAAGAAAACGAATAAAGAAAAAAATATAAAAAGGAAAAAATATATATATTAGATAAACTAGTTAAAAAACATTAAAAAAGAAAAGGGTAAAAGTTAAAAAAATTTAGAAGAGGAGAAAAAAAATTGAAAAAGAAAAAAAATTAAATTAACTGCAAGGCTAAAGAATCATGGGGAGAAAGCCGTGAGTTCCATGCTTTGCTTTCTCCTCCTCTGGAATTCCGCTGCTCTCCTTGGTATTAAAACTGCACTCCTTGGTAGGTGAACTTGGTCCTGGCTGGATTTCTTGTTGATCTTCTGGGGGAGGGGCCTGTTGTAGTGATTCTCAAGTGTCTTTGCCCCAGGCAGAGTTGCACCGCCCTTACCAGGGGCTGGACTGAGTAATCCGCTCCAGTTTGTTTTCGGGAGCTTTTGTTCCCTGAGCGCTTTCCATAGAGTTCCAGAGGACGGGAATCAAGATGGCGGCCTCCCAGTCTCTGGCCCGGAGGAGCCGAGAGCTTGGGGCCCCACCTCTCAGTGCGCCTTCAGAGAACAGCACCCAGTTACTCCCGTCTCCCTGGCATCCGGCCACGCTCCAAGCTGACTGAGCCTGCGACCGGTTCAAGGTAACCCCGAGTTTAGAGCTCACTCCTCGGCTCTGTCTCTGTAGCCGGCTTCCCCGTTCTAATACCTGTAAGCTCTGTGACACTCATACACCCCCGATCCTTCTGTGACCCTGCGGGACCTGAGGTCATGCTGACCCTGCGTGGGCTTCACCCCGGTTAAGCCTCTGGAGCAATGTCCCTCAGTGGAACAGACTTTTACAAGTCCTGATTTTGTGCTCTGTTGCTCTGCCGCTTGCCGGGAGCTGCCCCTGCGTTCTATCTTCCCGTCGCTTTGGATTCACTTCTCTGCCAGTCCTGTCTTTCAGAAAGTGGTTGATTTTCTGTTTCTAGAATTGCTGTTCTTCTCTTCAAACTCCCGTTGGATTTGTAGGTGTTTGCAATCTTAGATAAGCTATCTAGCTGATCTCCCACTACCTGAAGTAGTCTCAGCCTGCTACTTCTCTGCCATCTTGACTCCTCCTCTACAATTAATTTTTAGTAGCAGTATCAAGCTTTTATTTTCATTTTCAAAATACAGTTTATGAACATAAAATAATCACTCTCTTTATTATTTATTTATTATTTTTTTTGAGGGAGAGTGAACGCATGCATTCGCAACTGGGGAGGGAGAAGGAGAGAGGGGGAGAGAGAATTTTTAAGCAGGCTCCACATCCAGTACAAGCCTGATGAAGGCTTGAGCTCACAACCCTGAGATCATGACCTGAGCTGAAATCAAGAGTCAGACATTTAACTAACTGAGCCACACTGGTGCTCCAAGAATCATTCTTTAGTATAGAATTCTGTGAGTCTTGAAAAATGCATACTCATGTAACTATCACATTGAGAATATAGGAGAATTTCGTCAACCCTCAAATTCCCCTGTGCTCCTTTTTGGTCCACCTCTCTCCTATCTTCTGGCTCTGAAAAAAGTAATTTGTTTTTTTATACCTATTTTGCCTTTTCTAGTCTGTGATATAATTAGAATCATACTAAATAACCTTTTTAAAAAGCTTTTTTTTTTTAAATTCCAGTTATTTAACATATAGTGTAATATTAGTTTCGGGTGTGTAACAGTGATTCAGCACCTCCATATAACACCCAATACTCATCACAACAAGTGCCCTCCATAATCCCTATGACTATTTAACCCAACATCCACCTGGTAACGATCAATTTGTTCTCTATAGATAAGAATCTGTTCCTTGGTTGGCTTCTCTTTTTCTTTTTTTCCTTTTGCTCTTTTTTTTTTTCTTAAATTCCACATATTCTTTCTCCTCCTGACTTTGGCTTAGCATAATACTTTTTATCTCCATCCATGCCATTGCAAATGGTGACATTTCATTCTTTTTTATGCTGGAGTAATATTCCTAGATAGATATATAGATAGATAGATCTCTTTCTTCCTATCCATTCATCAGTCAATGGACATTTGGGCTGTTTACATAATTTGGCTATTGTAGATAATGGTGATATAAATAGTGTATTAAGTATTTTTGTATTCTTTGGGTAAATAACTAGTGGTGCACTTGCTGGATTATAAGGTAGTTCTATTTTTAATTCTTTGAGGACCCTCCACACCGTTCTCCAGAGTGGCTGTTCCAGTTTGCATTCCTACCAATAGTGCAAGAGGATTTCCCTTTCTCTACATCCTCGTCTGCACATATTATGTCTTGTGTTAATTTTAGCCCTTCCAGCAGGTGTGAGGTGGTATCTCTGTAACTTCGATGTGCATTCCCTGATGATGAGTGATATTGAGCATCTTTTCATGTGTCTGTTGCCACCTGGATGTCTTTTTTGAAAAAATGTCTCCTGACTTTTTGTAATTGGATTATTTGGAGATTTTTGTTGTTGGATTGTATAAATTCTTTATATATTTTGGATACCCTTTAACAGTTATGTCATTTTCAAATATCCTCTCCCATTCCACATGTTGCCCTTTAGGTTGTTTATTGTTTTCTTTGTTGTGCGAGTAAGGAGCCTTTGAGCATGGCTTCTTCCACTCAGCATAATGTTTCAGCTATGATAAACTTATGTTCTACTATTATTTTTCAACATCTTATTTGATATTTTAGATCATGACATGTCAAGGACTTAATACCTTTTGAAATTTTTCCTGAATGCTAAAGAACAAAATAGATATATGTCACAAAAGATCTGACACATCTGTACACTAGTAAGGAGAATTACTGATTTTAATTTTTCTACAGTGTGGTGAATATTTTACACAATTTTATAAAAATGACACATATTGGGGATAATAACAATTACCAATCACACTTGGCTTATTTGACATGGAAAAATTTGTTAATTTCACTGGAGCTATTATGAACATTCCCAATGGGTAGAAGTAAATCTTTTAAAACTGTAGAAGAAATCTAAGAAAATTAATCTAAAGTTAAGTGTTAAAACTAAGCAAAAACTGGAAGTTTACAAGACATTTGCTTGCCACCTAGTGGCTGTAATCTGTGTTTCTCTTTCATGTTTTAACAAAAAGCAAGAATTAGGAAGGATTTATAAGAATAGTCTGGAGTCTTTGCAGTCCCCCAAAGGCAACAAATATGCAGCCTATACCTTCCAAAGAGGCAGTCAAGCTGATTACCATCTCACCATTATCCAAAATAGCCATTTTCACAGACAAATTTTAATGTTATTTTAAGGGCTTCCCATCTGCTAATACCCATCAGCTAAGTCCAGAATTCCAGGGGACATGACAACTCATTAGGTCACCATTAAGAGTTAGAGTGTTCTGAAAAAGGCAAAGCAGACTAGTACCTAGAAATTATTCATATTTCAAAATCATTGTTCATGATTTTCAAATCTATTGCCTGCCATAAATTTACAAAACTAAATCTTTAACTTCCCTAAAAGTATGGATGAACCTTCCAAATTTCAAGAGGAACTAAATATTTATATATATATATATATATATATATATATATATATATATATATACTTCTCATCATTTTAATTTGCAAGGCTGAACCCTTTGTTCAGAATTGTTCTGCCAAATGATTTTACTTTGAGCATAATTGGTCAGATAGGTTGGTGTGTCTAAAGGAAAGTAGGACTTATTTGAGGCTACTAAAGAGAGAGCGGCCAAAAGCAGTTCTTCCATCTGTATCTAAAGGACAGTATTTGAAAAATTAGTTAAGTAAATGATTAGGCTATCTAGGAAGTCTTTGAATTTCTCAGTCTTATAAGTGAGGTGCTGTTTTCATCCCTGTTTTCTGTATGAGGAAACAGAGGCAGAAGGCTTTGATAACTTACCTAACTTTCCACAGCTAGGAGGGAAAGGAACAGATTCCAACTAGTCTGTTCTTAGGAGTTATGCATGTCTTTATAATTTTGTGCTACCTCTAACAGTATTAACCAAATTCTGGAAACCCATTGTAAATTACCTCTTTTCCAAGTCCAGAAATTGTTTAAAATAGAGGGTTGGGAAGCTGACTCCACAGACAAAAAAATGCAAAGGCTAATTTATTGCTCTCATATACTTGAGTCAAAGAAAAGTGATACAGAAACTTTCAACTCTAAGTCACTCAAAGGAATTGAATTTTAAAAATGATTTATTTTGTTTATTATTTATTTATATTTATATCTATATTTATATTTATATTATAAATATAATGGCCACAGGCCAGTCTTGGCTGGCTCACCAAATTTGTTAGGGAACTCAAATTTGTCCGTGCACCCAATTTATGTTAAGCCAATTTCTGATACCCTGGTATTAAGCAAAGACAGCTTTATTATCAGAAGTGCAGCCCAATGAGAAGGCAGGGATCATTCTTAAAGCTGACTTGCTCTATTGTGCCTAGGGACAGCTTATGTACATGAGAGGAGGGTAATGGTTTTCTTCAAACCTTGAAGGGGATGGGGTAGTGTAGAGAGCAGTACTTGAAACAATCTAGATTTAAGTATTCTTCTGGACAAGGAGTCTATTTAGGACCTGGTATGATCAGATATGTCAAGACAATTGTTACGGACTGGTCCCCACTAAGTTTCTACAGTCAGTGAATAAATAGAAAATGGAGGTTAAAAATGTAATTTTAAAATTACATTTAATTAATTAATTAATTAATTACAATTAATTAATTAATTGATGTAATAATGTAATGCAAATTACATTTGTGTAATTTGTGTGTAGCTATCATTAATAAAATGTGTAATGTGTAGCTATCATTAATAAAATGATAGCTCTGCTATGCCTCAAAAATAGCCTGGAAGCAAGTGTCTGGCCTCATTGTATGTAGAATAGTTTCCCCCCAAATTTATGTCTACTTGAAACTTCAGAATGTGATTTTACTTGGTGAGGGTATTTGCAGTGCTAATTAAGGTAAGGATCTAAATGAGATTTGACTGGATGAGGGTGGTCCCTACATTCAGTGAGAGTGCCCCTAACAGTCAGAAAAGGATGTAGAGCTACACAGAGAAAAAGTCACATGAAGATAGGTAGGCAGAGTTTAGAGTTCTTCAGGAAAAACTGAGAAACATTTGAGGCTATCAGAAGCTGGAGGAGCCAGGGAAGGATTCTTTCCTAGAGCCTCCTGAGGGAAGCATACCCTGCCGATACCTTGATTTCACACTTCTGCATACAGAATGTGAAGGAATAAATTTTTGTAGTTTTAAGCTGTATCATTTGTTGTAATTTGTTATGGTAACCCTAGGAAGCTAATACAACAGACAAAACTAACTTTTTTTTATTAGAGAAACATATAATACATCATTATTTTCAGCGTGTAGAGTTCAGTAATTCTTTAGTTGCATATACCACCCAGTGCTTATCACAGCATGTAACCCCCCTTAATGCCCATCACCTAATTACCCCATCCCCCCACCCACCACCCCTCCAGCAACACTCAATTTGTTTCCTATATTTAAGAGTCTTTCATAGTTTTTTCTCCCTCTCTGATGACTTCCCATTCAGTTTTCTTTCCCTTACCCTATGATCCTCTGTCCTATTTCTTACATTCCACATAGGTATAAAACCATATGATAACTGTCTTTCTCTGATTGACTTATTTCGTTCAGCATAATACCCTCCAGTTCCATCTATAACAATGTACATGGTATGAATTCATCCTTTCTGATGGCTGAGTAATATTCCATTGTGTGTGTGTGTGTGTGTGTGTGTGTGTGTGTGTATATATATATATATATATATATATATATATATATCCCTTGCCTTTGGAGATGTGTCTAGTAAGAAGTTGCTATGGCTGAAGTCACAGACATTGCTGCCTTTGTTCTCCTCTAGAATTTTGATGGATTCTTATCTCACATTTAGGTCTTCATCCATTTTGAGTTTATCTTTCTGTATGGCACAAGAAAATGGTCCACTTCATTCTTCTACATGCGGCTGTCCAATTTTCCCAGCACCATTTTGTTGAAGAGACTGTCTCTTTTCCTTCGGATATTCTTTCCAGTTGTCAAAGATTAGTTGACCATAGAGTTGAGGGTCTATTTCTGACCTCTCTATTCTGTTCCATTGATCTATGTGTCTGTTTTTGTGCCAACACCATACTGTCTTGATGAGTTCAGCTTTGTAATACAGCTTGAAGTCTGTCTTTGTGATGCCACCAACTTTGATTTTCTTTTTTAACATTCCTCTGGCTATTTGGGGTCTTTTCTGGTGCCATACAAATTTTAGGATTGCTTGTTCCAGCTATGTGAAAAATGTTGACTGTATTTTGATAAGGATTGCATTGAATATGTAGACTGTTCTGGATATCATAGAGATTTTAACAGTAATTGTATTTCCAATCCATGACCAACCATGGAACATTTTTTTCATTTCATTGTGTCTTCCTCAATTTCTTTATGAATATTCTATAGTTTTTGGAGTACAGATTCTTTACTTCTTTGATTACATTTATTCCTAAATATCTTATGGTTTTTGGTGCAGTTATAAATAGGGTCAATTCCTTAATTTCTCTTTTTTCAGTCTCATTGTCAGTGAATAGAAATGCAACTGATTTCTGTGCATTGATTTTTATATCCTGACACTTCACTGAATTGCTGTCTGAGTTCTAGCAATTTTAGGGTGGAGTCTTTGGGTTTTCTATATAAAGTATCATGTCAAGAGTGAGAGTTTGACTTCTTTTTTGGCCAATTTGAATGCCTTTTATTTCTTTTTGTTGTCTGATTTCTGAGGCTAGGACTTCTAGTACCATGCTGAACAACAATATTGAGAGTGGGCATCCCTGCTGTGTTCCTGATCTGGGGATCAGGAAAAAATGCTGAGAGCTTTTCCATTGAGAATGATATTTGCCATGGGCTTTTCATAGATGGCTTTTATGATATTGAGGTATGTTCCCTCTATCCCTACACTTTGAAGGGTTTTAATTATGAAAGGTTGCTGTGCTTTGTCAAATGCTTTTTCTGCATCAGTTGAGAGGATTATATATTTCTTGTCCTTTCTTTTATTAATGTAATGTACCACATTGATTGATTTGCAATGTTGAACCACCCCTGCAGCTCAGGAATAAATCCCACTTGGTTGTGGTGAATAATCCTTTTAATGTACTGTTGGATCCTATTGGCTAGTATTTTGGTGAGAATTTTGGCATCCATGTTCATCAGGGATATTGGTCTGTGATTCTTCTTTTTGATGGAGTCTTTGTCTGGTTTGGGGATCAAAGTAATGCTAGCCTCATACAGTAAGTTTGTAAGTTTTCCTTCCACTTCTTTTTTTTTTTTTGAAACAGCTTCAGAAGAACAGGTATTAGTTCTTTAAATATTTGGTAGAGTTCCCCTGGGAAGCCATCCATCCCTGGACTCTTATTTGTTGGGAGATTTTGATTACTGTTTCAGTTTCCTTGCTGTTGATTGGTCTGTTCAGGTTTTCTATTTCTTCCTGTTTCAGTTCGGGTAGTTTATACTTTTCTAGGGATACATCCATTTCTTCCAGATGGCCTAATTTATTGGCATATAGTTGCCCATAATATGTTCTTATAATTATATTACTTTGGTGTTGGTCATGATCTCTCCACTTTCATTCATAATTTTATTAATTTGGGTCCTTTCTCTGTTCTTTTTGAGAAGCCTGGCTTGGGGTTTATCAATTTTATTAATTCTTTTAAAGAACCAGTTCTATTTTATTGATCTGTTCTACTGTCTTTTGATTTCCATTTCATTGATTTCTGCTCTAATCTTTATTATTTCTCTTCTCCTGCTTGGCTCAGGCTCTATTTGCTGTTCTTCCTCATGGTTCTTTGGGTGTAAGATTGTGTTGTGTATTTGAGACTTTTCTTGTTTCTTAGGGAAGGCATGTGCTATTTACTTCACTCTTAGGACTGCCTTTTCATTTGTTTACATTATTATTATTTTTTAAGTCTGCTTTAATTTCCTGGTTGACCCATTCATTCTTTAGTAGGATGCTCTTTAACCTCCAAGTATTTGAGTTCCTTCCCAATTTACTATTGTGATTGAGGTCCAGTATCAAGGCACTGTGGCCAAAAGTATGTGTGGAATAATCCCAGTCTCTTGGTGGTGGTTAAGACCTGATTTGTGACCCAATATGTGATCTACTCTGGAGAATGTTCCATGTGCACTTGAGAAGAATGTGTATTCTGTTGCTTTGAGATGGAATGATCTGAATTTATCTGTGAAGTCCATCTGGTCCACTGTGTTGTTCAAAGGCCTGTTTCCTTGTTGATCTGCTTAGATGATCTGTCTATTGCTGTTGAGTTGGGTGTTAAAATCCCCTACTATTATTGTATTATTATCAATGTGTTTCTTTAATTTTATTAATTGGTTTATATAATTGCTTTCTCCCAGTTGGGAGCATAAATATTTATAATTGTTAGATCTTGTTGGATAGACCCTTTAATTCTGATATAGTGACCTTCCTCATCTCTTATTACAGTCTTTGGTTTAAAACCTAATTTGTCTGATATAAGGATTGCCACTCCAGCTTTCTTTTGATGACCATTAGCATGATAAATGGCTCTCCATACCCTCACTTTCAATCTGGAGGTTCTTTAGGTCTAAAATGAGTCTCTTGCAGACAGCTTATTGATGGGTCTTGCTTTTTTATCCAATCTGATACCCTGTGTTTTTTTATTGGAACATTTAGCCTATATACATTCAGAGTAACTCTTAAAAGATATGAATTTGTATTGGCTATAAAATCACTGTTTCTGTGTATTGACTCTTCCTTTCTGGTCTATGTTACTTTTCGACTCTTTCTTCACTTCCAGGATACCCTTTAATATTTCTTGTAGCGTTGGTTTGATGATCATAAGTTCTTTTAGTTTCCATTTGTTCTGAAAGCCTTCTATCTCTCCTTCTATTTTGAATGACATTCTAGCTGTAATAAAGTGTTCTTGGCTGCATATTTTTCTCATTTAGCACCCTAAATATATCATGTCAGGCCTATCAGGTCTCTGTGGATAGGTCAGCTGCCAATCTAATGTTTCTACCCTTGTAGGTTACTGACATCTTGTCCCATTGCTTTCAGAATTTTCTCTTTGTCTCTGAGATTTGTAAGTTTCACTATTATTTGTTGGGATGTTGACCTATTTTTATTGATATTGAGGGTGACTCTCTGTGCCTCCTGAATTTTGATGCCTGGTTCCCTCACCATGTTAGGGTTGTTCTTTGCTGTAATTTGCTCCAGTATATCTACTGCATCTGTCTCTTTCCTTTTCTTCTGAGATCTGAATTATTCTAATATTGTTTCACCTTATGGTATCACACATCTCTCCAATTCTCCCCATGTGATCCAGTTGTTGTTTATCTTTCTTTTATTCAGCTTTCTTATTCTCCACCATTTGGTATTCTATATCAGTAATTATCTCTTCTTCCTCATTTATCCTAGCAGTTAGAGCCTCCATTTTGATTGTTCTTATAAATAATATTTGAGTTGGTTAGATTTTAGTTCTTTTATTTCTCCAAAAAGGGATTCCCCCCTATCTTCTATGCTTTTTTTCCCCCAAGCTCAGCTAGTATCTTTATAATCATTATTCTGAACTCTAGTTCCAACATCTTACTTATGTCCATACTGATTGGGTCCCTGGCAGTCAGTACTGCCACTTGTTCTCTTTTTTGAGGAAGGGTTTTCCATCTTGTCATTCTGTACAGGGAAGAATATATGAATAAGAGAATGAAATACTGGGAACAATGACCCCAGAGAAATATACAGTGAACAAATTAGATGAGACCTGAAATTGGGGAAAAAGAAAAAAAAAGAGAAAGAGGGCAGAATAGAGTAATACACTGGATTCTGTGTGTATTTTGGTCTTTTTTTTTTTTTTTAGAAAAATAGATCACAAAATTTTAAAGAAAGAAAGACTTATATGGGTATAAAAATAAAGTTAAATACAATGGAAGGATAGAATGTAACTGTAAAAATGGAAATTGAAAGACCAAAAAAAGAAGGGATATAAAAAACAGGTGAACAGAACAGAGCAATACACTATCTTCTGAGTGTATTTTTGCAGTTTGTTAGAAGAAACTACATCTCAAAATGTAAAGAAAATCTTATTAAATACATTGAAAGGATAGAATGTAACTATAAAGATGAAAGTTAAGAAACTTTAACAAAACAAACAAAAAAGTCCAAAAAACAAAATAAACCAAAACAAACAAACTGAAAAAGGAAGAAGAAAAAGAAAAACAACAAAAACAAAAAAAAGAATATAATCAGACAGGTGAATAGAAAACAGAGCCATACACTAGATTTTGAGTGTATTTTGGTCTGTTAGTAGAAGCTGCATCCCAAAATTGTAAAGAAAGAATACCTGATATATATATATATATATATATACACACACACATACATACACACAGACACACACACACACACACATACATATGTACATACACATATATGACTAAATACAATGAAAGGATAGAGTATAATTGGAAAAATTAAAATAAAAAAGAATTTTAAAAAGAAGTTGATAAAATAAGAAATTGGTTGAAAAAGGAAAGAAAAAATTTTAAAAAACATTTATGTTGAAAGACGAAAGAATCATGGGGAAAAAGCCATGAATTCTATGAGCTTTATTCCCTCACTATTGGAGTTTTGAAGTTCCCATTGGTTGGTAAACTTGGTCTTGCCTGGATACTCTTGGGGTTCTTCTGGGGGAGGGACCAGTTGCATTGGTTCTCAAGTCTTTGCCCCAGGTGGAATTGTACACCCTTGCCAGAGGGCCAGGCTACGTAATCTGCTCCAGTTTGTTCTATGTGGTTTTTGTTCTGTGAAGACTTTCTTTGCACCTATAGAGGATGAGAATGAAAATGGCAATCTCCTGATATCTGTCCTCAGAGCTGAAAGCTTGGGGCCTCACTCCTCAGTGATCCCTCAGAGAAAAGCAATCAATCACTCCTGTCTCCCTGGTCTCTAGCCACACTCTGTGCTCACTCAGTCTGTGACTCAGCATTTCTATCTCAGGCACATGGCCCCCTTTTGAGTTATGAAACCCTGTAGATTCCTGTGGTGCACTCCTCTGCCACTCCTCCCAGGGAGGAAGGGGGATCTTGCCAGTTCTGCCACTTGTTGGGCCTCTGGTCAGAGAGCAGTGGCCTGACTGTGCTGTGGTTTCTGGTTTATGGCAACCCTGAGCTGAGAGCTCACTCCTGGGCTCAGTCTTTGTAGCTGGCTTCTCCGCTCTGATGCCTGGGAGCTCTGCTGCTCTTAGGCACCCCTGGTCTAGGGGGTTCGGCCTAGGGTTCGAACAGGCTAGGGTTCGGCCCAACTTAGCAGCCTGAACAATGTCCCTCACTGGAGCAGACTTCTAAAAGTTTTGATTTTGTACTCCACCACTGTATCACTTGCTAGTACCAGCTGACAGAGGCTCCCTGCCCCTGTGGTTATTGTCCCATAAATCGCCTCAGATTCACTTCTCTACACCTTCTACCTTGCAGAAAGTGGTCGCTTTTCTATTCATAGAGTTGCAGCTATTCTTTTCTTCCACCTCCAGTTGATTTTGCAGGTGTTCAGAATGTCTTGATAGCTATCTAGCTGAATTCCTGGGACCAGAAGAAATTAAGACCTCCTACTCTTCTGTCATCTGGGACTCTCTCCAAGTAACTGGAATTTAAATAAAAACTTGAAAAAAAATAATCTTCAGGAAATCCTATTGGCTACAATTTCAAAATATACCTGGCATCTGACTACTTCTGTCTTACAGTGAACATTTGTGGAATGAGCCATCATCAGAGTTGGTCTGAATTAGTGAACTTGCTGCTTATCTGGCCTCCTAGCTTCCATCCTTGCTTTTTCCAACAGGAGCAGTTAGAGCTGTTCTAACCCCAGTCCTCTACTCAAAACTCACCCTCACCACTTCACTCAGAAGAGAAAGCCATGTGCTGGTGTGTCTTAGGCCCTGTAGGATTTATGCTCCACCTACAGTTGCTTATCATCCCAACCACTTTCCACCTTACTCCACATTAGTTCTAGGAGTTGTTTGAATATCATCAGGCAGCAGCCACATAAGTGCCTCCACACTGGCTTTTCTCTCTGTGTTTTGCTTTTCCCAGAGGTACACATGGGTGCTCCCATGTATTCCTTTATGTCTTTGGTCAAAAGTCCTGTTCTCAGTGAGGCATATTCTTAACATTGTATTTAAAATGAAAACTCTGGCATTCCCACTATTACTTACCTTGATTTTTTTTTCCTTATATTTATTGTAAATTACCATTTTGTTTATGTTTAGTTGTCTGCATTTTCTGTGAGAATGTAAATACTGTGAGGGAGACGATTGCTGATTTCATTCACCAGTGCAACTCCAATGTAGTTCAGTAAACGAAGCATTTAATTTTATTTTATTCCACTATTGGTCATAGTTTGAGCCCTATACACTCCCTTCCCTTTCACCTCAAAGGGAGCTCCTTTACATGTAGTCACACACACATCATTAGTAAAGATCAGGCTAGATCTCCTCCCAAATCATCCTAGGATTTAGCTCCTTGTCAGGCCTCCAGGAAAAGCATCAAAAATAATTCTGTCTCCAGGAATAGACCCATTAGGAAGTGCCAAGATTTCAACCTTCTCAAGTGAACTAGGACACATCACCATTGCTTGAGATATTACCCCCATCATCTTTGCAGGTTTCAGGTTACAAAGTAAAATCACCATCCAATTTTGCATCTATTCAAGAGGAACATGATTCACCAGGCCACTGACAACTTTTCTTGGGGCTGTTTCTCCAACATCTACTTCTATATATAAAGAACCTGCATCAGGATGTTTTATGACAGTGATGATATAACCAACTCAAAGATCCAGATGAGAAACATCTACTGGCTTAGAGTCAGTGCTTCCTGCTACTGAGAATGTGCACTACATGTATAGCCTAGTCTCTCTCTCTCTCTCTTTTTTTTTTTTTTTAAGAAAACACCATTAACTTTTCTTAATATATTGAAATATGCACTGAAAATTTGTTTTCTTGTCATTATTTTCTGACACACTGATCTACTTTAATTCATTTTAAGTAATGTGGAAAAAATTAAATTGTTATAAATTTTTATTTATTAATCCACACTTCTTTTTCTTTTTTTAATAGTCTATATCAGAGTTTTAAATTTTTATTTATTTATTTAATTTTTTTTTCAGCGTAACAGTATTCATTGTTTTTGCACCACACCCAGTGCTCCATGCAATCCATGCCCTCTCCATTCTTAATAGACTTCTTTTGTCATAGAAATACTAGGTCTAGATCTATTGGCAGTTCTCAAGGCGACTGATTTATATTTCCAAAGTGTGTATCAAAAATTTATGCTGATTTACATTTTTTAAAGATTTCATTTATTTGACAGAGAGCACATGAGTAGGGGTGAGGTAAGAGTGGCAGAGAGAATTCCAAGCAGATTCCTGGCTGAGTGTAGAGCCCAACTCTGTGGGCATAGTCTTACAACACTGAGATCATGACCTGAGCCAAAACCAAGAGTCTGACACTTAATCAACTGAGCCTCCCAGGTGCCCCCTGATATATATTAACAGTGAGGGCAGCAGTATTCCACAGTTAAGAATATAGATTCTAGGGGCACCTGGGTGGCTCAGTGGGTTAAGGCCTCTGCCTTCGGCTCAGGTCATGATCCCAGGGTCCTGGGATTGAGTCCCACATCGGGTTCTTTGCTCTGCAGGGAGCCTGCTTCCTCCTCTCTCTCTGCCTGCCTCTCTGCCTATTTGTGATCTCTGTCTGTCAAATAAATAAATAAAATCTTAAAAAAAAAAGAATATAGATTCTAGAGCCCATGCACTTGGGTTAGAACATCAACTCTGCTACTGACAGTGTGTGTGTCCAAACATATTAGCCTCAGTCTCCTCATTTATACACTGGTAATGATGGTGTTTCTCTCATTAGACTTTTGTGAAGATTAATTGAAAGAATCAACTTGGCATAGTACTGGCATAAAGAAAGCCCTGAAGAGACATCAAGTGTTATTTAAATTTATATTATTTTTATTATGAGATTAACTATTTTCATTAGACCTGACCATGAATTTGATGTATTTATTCTAAATCTGATATGTGAATAAAGATATGCCTTGTTAAGTTTTATTTAACCAGGTCAATTTTTAATGTTTATTGGCCTATTAGTCTTCTTCCTTTTAAAAAATAATTTTCTTAAATTCTTTCCTCTTCTCTCTCTTCAAGTTTGCCTCACTTATTGATTTATAAATACTTTTTTCTACGTTAAAGATTTAGGGTTTTGTCAGCAAGGCTAAAATAGCCACACTGGAACTTTGTATGGATTAGAAAAAAAGTGCTTCCAGGGGACAAACATAGGCTCATTTAGGATATACTGTTTGTTGGAAGGGTGGGGCACAGGCTGGATATCGGCTCCCACAGACCCTTTGGCCAGTAAGTCTAGAGCACTTAAAATCTATACAACTCTATGTAGTGACTTTGGGGGTCACAGGATTGGAAACAGAGTAAACAAGTTTGTAGTTGGATTTAAATTCTATTGTGATCTTTCCTAAAATGCAAAGTGTTTTTTTTAAACATATTTTTGTGTATTTTGCTTTCTGAATTCTATTATTGACTTTATATTTATGGTATTGTTCAGGGTTTTCAGGTAAGAGAAAGGGAGACAGAGAGATGAGACAGTGACAGAAATAAAGAGACAGAGGATGAATGAGAGAGAGGGAGAGGAAAAGAGAGAGAGAGAGAGAGAGATTTAATACAAGTAACGGCTCACCGTCTTTCAGAGCCTGGCAAGTTTAGAATCTAAATCTACAATGTGGACTGGAAGGCTGGAGTCCCAGGAGGGTTGATGGTACAGATGAAATTCAAAGACAGCCTCCTGGAGAGTTCTTTCTTGCTTGGGAAGACTGGTCTTTTTCTCCTCTTCAGAACTTCAGCTGATTGGGGAAGGCATACCTATGTCATGCAGGGCAATCTGTTTTACTCAGAATTCATCAATTTCTTTGGTAATTTCATTCCATAACATCCCTCCAAATTGACACATAATATTAATCACTTTATTTAGGAAAATATTCTCCTAACTCCAAACCAAACATTGACTCTGTTTGTTATCAGAAGCTTCTCAACAATTCTTGGCTTTACATAGTATATTTGTACCTAAATAATAACTGTATATCAAAAACAAATTAAATTGATTAAATTGATATAAAAAAAGGTTACTTCTTTTTAAAAATATTTTATTTATTTATTTGACACGGAGAGAGAGAGATTACAAGTAGGCAGAGGGGCAGGCAGAGAGGCAAGCGGAGAGAAAGGGGGAATCAGTCTCCCTCTGAGCAGCAAGCCTGATGCAAGTCTTGATCCCAGGACCCTGAGATCATGACCTGAGCAGAAGGCAGAGGCTTAATCCACTGAGCCACCCAGGTGCCCCAACATATAGGTTATTTTACAGTTTTTCTTCAGCAATAATTATTTGTGTGTTTTCAAAAGAGAAACAAACTTAGAAAAGCTTTGTGATTCCCTTTAAGTGAAACACAATTATCTAAAGCCAATATAGAAAATGAGACTTTTTACTAAGATGCTGTCTTGTTAATGAAATCCCTTATAAATTGGGTTATGCTTATATACCTAATGTGGAATTGCATGTCATGCGAATTGTTGTAAATGTGATTTTCATTCATCAGAAAATTCTGGGATATTTGTAATCAAGCATACAACCATTAGCAAAAGAAGCCCAAATTAACCTCAAATGATTTGGGGAGGTAAGTGGGATAACAATTATAAATAGTGTGCAAAGTAACCCAGAGACCAGGAGATTTCATTATTCATGAACATATAAATATGGAGAAAGGAAATATTTTGGCACATAAAAAAACTGAGGCTCCATCATATTGTGCTTTATCAAAGTTACATAAAATCATTTGCAGGATTGGCCAACTTTCAGTATATTTTTAAAATGTAACTTGTTAATTTAATTTTCTAGAGGAAAAAAAGGCACATTTTACAGTCTATTAACCTGATGAGGATATATATTATTCTGCTTAAACTATTAAAATAATTGTACCTGTGTTTATATAGAACCTGATGTCTTTAAATCTTTCTTCCTTGTCACTTGGGGAAATGAATATGACTTATTAGCACAAATTTCCACTTGAAAATATTCCCCAAGCTCCATTATGGTAATTGGCCATCAATGGCCCATCTTTAAGGGATTATTAATTTGATGGGAGAGAGGATATAGATATTTATATCTAAAGTCCAAAGAAGACTCAAATCTGAAGTTCTCCAGCTTCTTAAAGTGATGTTTTCCTGGAATTATTTTCCAGGAGAAGGAGAAAGAGAAAGAGATTATTAAATCTTCTATAGAATAAAAAGTATGTATGTTTTCAGAAGTTCCATTCAGGTATAGTAGATTTGAAAAAAAAGTTGAGGGATCAGCAGCACCAGTGGTGAACATCTAACCCCAGGTTAGTAAACAGACTTTGATAGACATTTAGTGAATTTGTGTCTGAACATACAAGTCAACCAGAGATTAATTCATTCCATTATTTTTTTACATTAAAATTGTTGGAGGAAATAATATTAACTTGTCAGTTAAAATCAAATTTTGTCATTGTTGTATTTGTTTCCCAAGTAGCATTTGTTAGGTATACAAAATCAAGTCATTGTTTCTGGTTATAAACTTAAGATTTAACGATCTTTAAAATGCCTTTGAAAATCACAGCGTGTTCTCTGAAATCAGAGCCCTGTTTAACTTTAAACTTTTTTTGCATCCATTTTCAATAATGTTTTATTGATATATAATTTACATACCAAAAACTCCACTCATTTCCAGGGTACAATTCAATGGTTATTAGTATATTTACAGAGTTGTGCAACCATAACCAGTATCCAATTTCAGAGCATCTTTGATTCAATACCAAGTTAAACATTTCTTTATTTTTGTTTCCCAAGTTTTCCATTTGGGAAATCTCTAGAAAACCCATTTATGTTTTAAGTTTATATGTGAAAATTCTTACGGCCTTTGAGCAAAAACATGTCAGAAAAAGAGTCTGTAATATGTATGTTAGCTAATATCAGTGCCATCTAATTAAGTTTGTGAGGAGATCCTGAATTGTCTTCAGTAGTGTTTAACTTCAGATATATAATCCCATTTTAAAGAGGGGTAGCACCTACTCCTAAAAAATCTTGCAATTAAATCTTTTAATATAATCCATTTATAAAAGTTCAAGAGGAACAAAAGAATCTGAGTATCTGTTATCCTTACAAAAACCTGGTTGAAACTGGTGCTATTCAAGTGGACTAAAACAGGTACAATAACCATAGAATTCCTCTAGATTTTTAATTCTATCACAATATCATGTTCGCATCATTAGAATATTTCAAATCTGGAACATGTAACTTTAGCTCCCTTTAAGTAGCCTTACCAAACTATTATTTCACGTTATAGTCTTCAATTTCGTAAAGGGCCAACATAATAAAAGTTCATACAAAGGACAGTTCTGCATCATTTGTGAAATTACTCATGAAGAGTTCTGTTCAATGTCTTTATAAAAATATTTATACAATGTCTTCCTCTTAGTGAGACAACTGGGGTACCACCTCATTACTCATGATAAACTGATAATGTGACCTATCCATCCCAACCCAGTTCTTCTGCAAGTTCAGAACTACATTCTTATTCAAATGCTGAAATTATCAGTACTCATGTATACTGTGAAAGCTACCCCCTCCCTCAAATTATTGCATAGGTATTATGTTCTGGTTCATGTTGAGAGGTTTTGGAAAATGTTTCTTTAATTGAAGCCACTCTAAAATCTTCAGTAAGTAGTCAGTTTATACACAATAAATCTATAAATGAATTGGGTCATTGGCTTTTTAATCCCAAACCCAGATGATTAATAGAGATGACAAGAGCAGTAATAAAATGTGGGATCAGGGGAACTGTACGAACCTTAGGTTAATTGACTTCCTTTTTTTTTTTAATTTATTTTTTAAAAATTTTTAAATTTATTTTTTTAATTTATTTCTTATCAGTGTAACAGAATTCATTGTTTATGCACCACACCCAGTGCTCCATGCAATACGTGCCCTCCATAATACCCACCACCTGGCTCCCCCAACCTCCCACCCCCCGCCCCTTCAAAACCCCCAGATTGTTTTTCAGAGTCCATAGTCTCTCATGGTTCATCTCCCCTTCCAATTTCCCTCAACTCCCTTCTATACTATTGCTTTATTAACTGAAGAGAGAATGGGAAACTCGGCTTACATAGCCATGGTCTGAATGCGTGAGCTTCTGAGTGAGCAAATGAATATGGAAGGAAGAGATAATTTTACTACTACCAGAAGTCCCTGAAGGAATCTGGATTGTCTAGATTTCAAAGCAAGCATTGTAGAGAAGGCTGCAAAAGTCCATAAATTTGTTTAAAATTCGTTATGTTTCACACTTAAAATGGGTGAATTTTGGTAGGTAGGTACATTTTATCTTAAGTGGATTTTAAAAAAATTTAGAAGGAAGATTCTAAACAGCCTAAATATGGAGACAAGCAAACTCTATTGTTGGACTTAGATTTAATCATCTCTGTATTGTATTTTATATTTTGTCTTACAAATTAAAATTACATTCAGGTAAAATTAGGTGATCACTTTCATGCGCCTGGTAGTTGACAGGCCCTTTCATGTCCACCTCCTTTCTTTATATAGATTCAGGACACAATCTGAAACTTGAGATAATGGAGCTGCAGAATTACTCCTTTGTGTCAGAATTTGTGTTGTATGGACTCTGCACTTCACAACACCTCCAGCATTTTTTCTTTATATTTTTCTCTGGGATCTATGTGGCCACTGTGCTAGGTAACCTCATCATTGTGGTCACTGTAATTTCTGACTCCCACTTGCACTCCTCTCCTATGTACTTCCTGCTGGGAAATCTATCTTTCTTAGATATATGGCTAACCTCATTTGCCACCCCCAAGATGATCAGGGACTTTCTTAGCGATCGAAAGCTCATCTCCTTTGGAGGATGTATGGCTCAAATCTTCTTCTTGCACTTTATCGGTGGGGCTGAGATGGTACTTCTGGTTTCTATGGCCTATGACAGATATGTGGCTATATGCAAACCTTTGCATTACATGACCATGATGAGTCGGCAGACTTGCATGGGGCTGGTGTTGGTTTCATGGGTCATTGGATTTGTGCACTCCATCAGTCAAGTAGCCTTTACTGTGAATTTACCTTACTGTGGTCCCAATGAGGTGGACAGCTTCTTCTGTGATCTTCCTCTTGTGATCAAGCTTGCCTGCATGGACACCTATGTCCTGGATATACTTATGATCTCTGACAGTGGGTTGCTCTCCATGAGCTGTTTTCTCCTCCTCTTGGTGTCTTACACTGTTATCCTCATCACTGTCCGACAGCGTGCTGCTGGTGGGGTATCCAAAGCACTCTCTACGTGCTCTGCACACATCATGGTAGTCACACTCTTCTTTGGGCCCTGCATTTTCATTTATGTGTGGCCTTTCAGTCGATTCTCTGTGGACAAGCTCCTGTCTGTGTTTTATACCATTTTTACTCCACTCTTGAACCCTCTTATCTACACATTGAGAAATACAGAGATGAAAACAGCTATGATGAAACTGTGTAACCAAAGTGTGACTTCTCACTGAATTCCAGCTTTCCTTAGACCTACATGTTCTTACTCACTCAGGGGATATCCTTTCATTAATGGGATTCTGCATAAAGATTTCATCCTGATGTTTTATTGGTATAATTTGTATTGTGTTATATTACAGAGAAATAGTTGTGGATTACAACAAAAATCATGTGTGTAATTTTATTCTATATAATTTCATACTTTAAATAAAATTTTATAATATCACTTTATGGTATCACTACCTTATACTCTAAGATTTATAATACATTATAACAATTATAATTTTATTATATAATTTTGTACTATAAATATAATTTATAAGTATAATATAACTACATTGTAATGTAATATTAGAATTGTAATTACTATGTAATATAACTTTATGTAAACAGATATACATGTACATACACTTTCAACCCACACATTCACTTTGGAATGGACTTGGCAATTTTCTCTTTGTTAAACCAGATTTCTCTTCATAGTTTGTTTACAATATTTATAGAAAGTGATTTGAATCTCCTAATTATAGTTCAATACACTAAGAGCTGTCAGTTTGTAAGCGTTCAAGACATGAAACATTCAGCAGAAGGAAGGTATGTGAGAATAAAATGTTCTATAGATCTTTATCCTGGTTTTTAAAGCCTGAGAGGAGGGAAAAGACACTATTTCAAAATCTTATTGATATAAAAGGAAACTTTTTCTTGGGAATGTGTATTATGCTTAAACTTTATATTGAAAAAAATGAACGTATGTCAGTGAAATTCAATTACAGAAGTTAATTTTCACACAGGGTAAATCAAGGTATTTTACCAGAAGGTAATTTTCACACAGGGTATTTTATGGGTTAATATTTTATGGTGAAAATAAGCTATTGTGTTACTATTTAAAATTCACTGGAGTAGGAAATTAATAAATTTTAACCCACAGACTTTAAATAAACCATACATCTACATTGTTTCTTACTAAATTGATTCTCTCCCTTGGGATGGAATTTATTAGGAAGGGTGTTTGAGTACCACAGAGTCAGATCTTATGCTGAGTTTTTAAATGCCTTTGGATCCTATAAAGACAATTATAAGCGAGAGTTAACATTTGTATTAACTGAACTAATGGTCAAAGAATTCAATCAATATTCTTGTATATTGATTCTGAAACATCCAACGAAAGGAGAGAATTGGCCAATGACTGGATTACTTGAGTAACTGGATGAAATTTCTAATAATTTTAGATAGTGTTTTCAATAAAGAGAAACATGCTCCTGGGTACTTGTGGCTTCTCCTATGGCTATAATCTCGCACATTTTCATAAACACTAAAAGAATATAGTTTGAAAATTGCCTTGGGATAAATTTCTCAGGAATCTTCTTGTTTGCTACTGCAGTAATACTTTGTTTTGGAATTTCATGACTTTGGCTGTGTCAATTTTTATGACCAATTATACCCCTGTAAGTGAACAATTAAAGAGCTTAAAAGCTCCACTATCTTTTCACTACAGCATTATTTAAAACAAACAATATATGGAAGTAACCAGTGTCTAAGCAGAGATGAATGGATAATATAGAATATTAATCAGCCATTAAAAAAGAATGAAGTGGGGCACCTGGGTGACTCAGTGGGTTAAGCCTCTGCCTTCAGCTCAGGTCATGATCTCCGGGTCCTGGGATCGAGTTCTGCATTGGGCTCTCTGCTTGGTAGGGAGTCTGCTTCCTCCTCTCTCTCTCTGCCTGCCTCTCTGCCTAATTGTGATCTCTGTCAAATAAATAAAATCTTAAAAAAAAAAAAAGAATGAAGTGTTACCCCTTAGACAAAATGGCTGGACCTGGAGGGTATCATGGTAAATGAAATAAGTTAGAGAAAGACAAATATCTTATGATTTCTTATATGTGGAGACCAAAAAAACAAAGCAAACAAACTGAAGAGAAAGATGACAGAGAAGAAACTGGCAGTTGTCAGATGGGAGGAGGGTGGAGCTGGGCAAAGTAGTTGAAGGGCATTAAGAGATATAAACTTCCAGGTATACAATAAATAAGTCAGGGATGTGATACATAGGGAATATAGTCAATAACATAGTAATAACCTTGTAAGTTGACAGTAACTAGACTTCCTGAGGGGACCATTTCATAAAGTATAATAAAATTGAATCAATCTGATACATACTTCAATAGAATATTGTATGTCAATTAAACTTCAGTTAAAACAAAGAAAGAGTGGATATCAACATAGCTTTTAGGATGATGATATCTTATTTGTATATTGTTGAAGAGAGCAAAAGCAGGGTTAAAATCTGAAAGTGAAAAGTTTTATTTATAAACATGCTAGAATACATTTAAATAAGAAAGGAAGAAAATATATTGTGTCTTTAGAGGTTAAATCCCGTTATAAATGAACATCATGTCTATGGGAGTCTATTTCATGTTTTTCTCTTAATGCCTTTATTTAAACATTTTGCGGAGCATTTGAGTTTCCCTCTGAACAAAGGGGAAAGAAGTGTGGCTTATCCCAACCTCTGCCGCCTCCCTCCTGCTAAATAAGGCCCAGCTGGGAGGGCATTTCTGTTGCCTCTGAAATCTTGAAATAAACATCAGAAGAAACAGCATCAGGTGTCAGTGTTGCACTAAGGCAGGCAGTGGGTCCTAGAAACCTGTCTGCCAGAGCATCACCCAGTCTGCACCGCAAGAACACGCTAGGGCTCCAGGCTGTGGTGGAGCCTGTGGATAGCTAGGTGTGGGCGCAGCAGGGAGTCTGGGGCCAGGGCCGCGGGGGCTGCCGGGAGGGCCGCCAATAAAGCGTTCAGGAGGTGGTGCGGCGCTGGCGTGCCTTCCTTTGGGCCTTCATGCTTGCGTGTCTCTTGCTCCACCGGGCTGAGGCGGCTGGTGTTGTCCAGAAGGCCTTGGGGCAAGGCCGGCCCCTGGAGGAGCACACACTGGGGCCAGGCCTGGCTGCCTGTGTGAGACCTCAGGTGTGACTTACTAGCTCCTTGAAGGGCAGAGAGGCCTTCCTGACAAACGCGGGTGTGCTTGCCAGCGGAGACTCCTGCAAGGCATGGCCGGCTTCCTGTTGCGGACTCCGAAGATGTCACTGGCCACTTGTCGGGGTCGCTGGATCTCCATCAGGTAGGTGAGCCGTCAGCACGCTGGGGTGGAGGTGGCGCCAGGTCGTGTTTGAAGATCCAGATCGCGTCTTCGTTCTGGCCGGGTCGCCTTGTGGAGGATCATGCCCCAGGTGTTGTCCTCCTGCAGTGCCCCTCTTTGTGTGATGTTCCTGCAAGGCTCCTTCTTGATGGGCCCCACATAATGGCCCATCTTGAGTGTTCTCAGGATAGGCTTCTGGTATAGCTCTCCTTCCTGGGGCCCTGTAGCTGGGGCCTGTATTGTGGTGATGTTGTCACAGCATATGCAAATAGGGAATGAGAACTTTGGATTCCAGAACTTTGTCCCGACCTTGGGCAACCATCTGTCAGGGATGGGACAGTGATTTCAGAGTTGTGTGGGTCAGTCAGCAGTTGTGGGCAGTCTGGTCCCAAAACTGACTGGGAAAAGAAGTTGTGGTTGTTTCAGGGAGGGGGTGATGAGTGCTGTTTTACAGGTCATCCTAATTAAAATGCCAAAATGGAGGGCTTCCAGAGAGTTCCTGAGAACAAGACTGATAGAAGGGGCTAGTTTTTAGTGTCTTCCATTTCAATTGAGACTGCATTCTTTAGACAGGAGAATGCCATCAAATCATTTCAGATTCTGCAGTGCTTCCATTGTGCGGTATCATGGGGGGAAAAAAAAAAGAATAGAAGTTAAAAGGAAATCTATCTGCCTTGGGATTAATTTCCTTAGTTATTATTGGTGTAATAATGATTATTGACTTTGTAGGTTATAGAGATAGCCACTTTTTTCAAGATATGTCTAATAACTATTTATACATTTGTTCAGTTAATGTCAGGCACCTACTATGTTTCAGATTAGATCGCACATTCTCAGTGTAGTGGAATAAAAAACAAGGAAATGGTCACAAAATATGCTGTCATGTGAGGTCTATGGTAGTGATAAACATAGTATTTGAGTGCAGGAGAGGGACATTTAATCCTCAATTTTTCTCTTATTACTGCACACACATAGGGTGCTTAGCACAGAACCAGTCCTCTAGTAAATGCTGATGGACACTAGATCCCACAGGTGTTCATGATTTTGTAGATCTATCCAGTGTCTCTTTTTTATTTTTATTTTTTTTTATTTTTATTTAAACCAAGTGGCTCTTATCTGCAATTTGTGCCCAGCTCTTTATCTTGCTTTGAAAAAATCCATGAAGATAGTGTGTACTCTTGCACCCTCATTTTAGATGCAGAAATCCCTGGATTTTAGTTGTCTGGATGGGAGGAGATGCCTGCTTGAATTGTTAGGGAAACTTGAGTGAGCAAAATCACCAGTTTTCCCCCAACTATGGGCTTTTGTGGGGAATTTGTCATTGTGCACAGGGAACTGCAGATTGTATGTTTGTTTGTTTGTTTTTTAAATTAAATTCTGGTTACTTAATGTGCCTGGATGGCTCAGTGGCTTAATCATCTGCCTTCAGCTCAGGTCATGATCCCAGGGAGAGTCTCTGGTGCTGCTTCTCCGTCTGCCTGTCCCCCCTACTTGTGTGACTGCCTCTTTTCTCAACCCCTCAAATAAATAAGTAAAATCTTAAGAGAATTCCAGTTAGTTTACAGTGTAATATTTTCAGGTATACAATATAGTGATTCAGCACTTCCCTTCAACACCTGTTGTTCATCACAAGTGCCCTCCTTAATCCCCATCACCTATTTGACCCATCCTCCCACCTACCTCCCCTCTGGTAATTGTTTTCTACACTTGCGTGTTTCCTGGTTTGTCCCTATCTCTCTCTCCTTTTTCCCCCTTTGTTCTCTTGTTTTGTCTCTTAAATTCCACCATAGATTTTTTTTTTTTCTTTTAACTTAGGCTTTATGCTCAGTGTGGAGCACAGCATGGGTCTTGAACCTAAGACCCTGAGATCCAGACATGAGCTGAAATCAAGAGTCTGACACTTAGTGGACTGAGCCACCCAGGCTTCCCTTGCACCGTAGGTTTTAAATAGAGGAACTTATTTGAATTTCGAAGTAGTGTTTATGAAATTCACCTTCCTATTTTGAAATAAGGTAAATAAAATAGAGAATATAGAGTTTTTCAAAGTGTAACTTGAGGAAGGCTTTTCAGAAAGTGAAGAACATGAATCCATCATTGCTTTGCTGCATTAGCATTCTAGGAATGAATCCCAGAAACCTGCTTTTTATTCTAAGCTGCTTCAGGTAATTCTAATTCATAATCCTGACTGAGAACCACTGGATAATTGTTGACATTATCCATTTGCAGTAGTATTTGCTATTAAGGTTTGGTTGGAAGGATTTGTTCCTGTGAGAAATCTCTCAACAGAACACGATGCATTCTCAGATAAACATCATGAAGGTATATTAAATCAAAAACTGTGACCTCATAAAATGTGTTGTTTATGGACAGAAGAGTAAGTTGCTGAGACATTGCTGTGAATTTGAAGGCCTCTTAAACATTTTTTCCTTACCTGCAGTCATTAAGGGATCAGTGGCTTCCTCTTTTAATTCTCTGTGAGATATCAGTGTTTCTTAATATCATTATAATAACATTATTGTAATAATTATAATGATAATATATATAATATATAATAATAATAACATTTAAGCTTTGAAATCAAATTATTTTGTGTAAAGAATCTTTTAACTAAATTTCTAAATGCTAAATTGTCAGGGGTGCTTGGTTGGCTCAGCAGGTTAAGCCTCTGCCTTCTGCTCAGGTCACAATCTCAGGATCCTGGGATTGAGCCCCACATCTGTCTCTCTGCTCAGCAGGGAGCCTGCTTCCCCCTTCTCTCTCTGGCTGCCTCTCTGCCTACTTCTGATCTCACTCTCTGTCAAATAAATAAACAAAATCTTTAAAAATAACTTCTGCCCATTTTTTTGGTATGATTATCTGTTTTGTGTGTGTTGAGTTTGAGGAGTTCTTTATAGATCCTGGATATCAACCTTTTGTCTGTACTGTCATTTGCAAATATCTTCTCCCATTCCATGGGTTGCCTTTTAGTTTTGTTGACTGTTTCCTTTGCTATGCAGAAGCTTTTGATCTTGATGAAGTCCCAAAAGTTCATTTTCGCTTTTGTTTCCTTTGCCTTTGGAGACATATCTTGAAAGAAGTTGCTGTGGCTGATATGGAAGAGGTTACTGCCTATGTTCTCCTCTAGGATTCTGATGGACTCCTGTCTCACGTTGAGGTCTTTTATCCATTTCGAGTTTATCTTTGTTTTCAATGTAAGAGAATGGTCGAGTTTCATTCTACACATAACTGTCCAATTTTCCCAGCACCATTTATTAAAGAGACTGTCTTTTTTCCACTATATATTTTTTCCTGCTTTGTCAAAGATTATTTCACTATAGAGTTGAGGGTCCGTATCTGGGCTCTCTTCTCTGTTCCACTGGTCTATGTGTCTGTTTTTATGCCAGTACCATGCTGTCCTGGTGATCACAGCTTTGTACTAAAGCTTGAAATCAGGTAACGTGATGCCACCAGTTTTATTTTTGTTTTTCAACATTTCCTTAGCAATTCGGGGTCTCTTCATATTCCATACAAATTTTAGGATTATTTGCTCCAGCTCTTTGAAAAATACAGTGGAATTTTGATAGGAATGGCTTTAAAAGTATAGATTGCTCTAGGCAGTATACACATTTTAGCAATGTTTATTCTTCCGATCCAAGAGAATGGAATGGTCTTCCATCTTTTTGTATCTTCTTCAATTTCTTTCATCATCACTAGCCATCAAGGAGATTCAAATTAAAACCACATTGAGATACCACCTTACACCACTTAGAATTGCCAAAATAAGCAAGAGAGGAAACAACATGTGTTGGAGAGGATGTGGAGAAAGGGGAACTCTCTTACACTGTAGTGGGAATGCACGTTGGTGCAGCCACTTTGGAGAACAGTGTGGAGATTCCTCAAGAAATTAAAAATAGAGCTTCCCTATGACCCTGCAACTGTACTACTGGGTATTTACCCCAAAGATACAGATGTAGTGAAAAGAAGGGCCATCTGTACCCCAATGTTTATAGCAGCAATGGCCACGGTCGCCAAACTGTGGAAAGAACCAAGATGCCCTTCAGCAGACGAATGGATAAGGAAGATGTGGTCCATATACACTATGGAGTATTATGCCTCCATCAGAAAGATGAATACCCAACTTTTGTAGCAACACGGATGGGACTGGAAGAGATTATGCTGAGTGAAATAAGTCAAGCAGAAAGAGTCAATTACCATATGGTTTCACTTATTTGTGGAGCATAACAAATAACATGGAGGATATAGGGAGATGGAGAGGAGAAGGGAGTTGAGGGAAATTGGAAGAGGGAGGTGAACCATGAGAGATTATGGACTCTGAAAAAACAATCTGAGGGTTTTGAAGGGGCGGGGGGTGGGAGGTTGGGGTACCAGGTTATGGGGTATTATGGAGGGCACAGATTGCATGGAGCACTGGGTGTGGTGCAAAAACAATGAATTCTGTTATGCTGAAATTTTAAATAAATAAATAAATAAATAAATAAATAAATAAATAAATGCTAAATTCTCAAAGAGGAGCCCTCAAATTTAAGGATTTCCATTTGAAGAAAAATTCCATTCCTATAAATGGGGAGATGAGTTTTTCTTCATTCCTCCCTCTTCCTCCTTGATCAGATGCAGCTTGAAGAAGAAAAGGTTAGGAAGACTTTCATAGAAAGAAATATGTGCCTAGCCATTGGGTTTCTTGGTATTGCCTCCTTCCTCCATTAGAAGGGCCCAGAGATCTTGCCCAAGGAAGGGACAAGATGTGTGATTCTATGCTTCTGTTTAAGAAACACTTCCTCCACAGGTTTGAATATTTGATAAAGGAAATCAACTTTCATTTTTCATGGGCCCTCCTTCTGGGCTCCCAGGGAAGCTATACTTTAACATTTACCAAGATTAGAATGACTTAACCAGGCTTCAGAGCATAGACTGTTTCTGCCCCAGCCCTTGCACTTCTGCTTCAGTATCAGATAAACTAAAAGAAATACTTCAAATTTAGGGAGATTTTTATTCTTACCTTAAGTTCTGATCCCATACGTCCCAAGCCCTGTACATATAAAAAGCAGAAGATAAAGTTTATAATTTTCTGGGGTCCTTCCTCATGATGATTCACAACACTTTTCTTTGTTAAGAGTTATTTATTTTTAGAGAGAGTATGGGTGTGTGTGCATGCATGGGAACATGAAGATTTGGAAGGTGGAAGGGTGGGGCAGACAGAGAGGGGGAGAGAGAGAATCTCAAGCCAACTCCCCTTTGAGCATGAAGTGCAACATGGGGCTAGATCTCATGACTCTGAGATTATGACCTAAGCCAAAATCAAGAGTCAGACCCTCAACTGACTGAGCCACCCGGCACCCAGATTTTTAACTCTTGATGTAACAAAATCATATATAAGTCCATAAAATTAAACATTCATCCTCCTGAACACACTCTTAGTAAAGATTGTATATCTCAGGCAACAGTCCTAACTTGGACTCCAGTGAAACTTTCTCTTTCTGAAGTTCTAAAAGATTTGTTTATTTTGCATCGACATATCTAGAGTCAGACTTTCTAGGATTAAAACCCCGGTGTTATATAATTTTGATACTACATCTGTTTTCAATGAATGATTAAATCTGAAGTTTTCAGGTCTATCTTTGTTAAATTCAGTCCATTTCCATTTTTATCTAGATTTTTCAAATGTGGGTATTTTGAAAATTAGAGACTATGACAATTATCCAAGTATGCAAGTCTTTCCTCTTTGAGAGTGTGGTGTGAAGGCTAGCTTCCTTGGGCACACCAGTTTCTCAGCTTTATCTCCTCAACTGAGGGAGTTCATCTGACTCTGTCTGGGTTTCTTTTCTCTGTGCTGCAGCCTCGAATCTCTCACAGCAAAAAAGCCTGCACACTTGTAGGAAAATATTTGTTTCCTGTCTCAGGGACTACTGTATCCTTCATTGCCTGAAGTCCAGGATTCTGAGAATGGTTATTTCATGTTTTTAAGTTGTCTCAGATGGGAGAGTAAGTCCAGTCTGTGTTACTCCATGTTAGGCAGAAGCAGAAGACGTGGGCCATGTGAGCGATAGAAAATTTCTTTTCCTGAAAATAAGCCTAGATATGAGTGAGATAAATGGAGTGTAAGATTCTAACGATAACTATTAGAGGTGCTGGGTGGAAATTAGAGGTTCATCATGAGAAGGTTGAAAGAATAAGAAAAGTCAAAGTTTATACTCTTGAATTCACAGCTTTTCTCAATTATAAACTAAAAACAGTAACCTAAAATAGTAAAGAATAGCTCCATTGCCAATATTTGAGACCTAGCAATTGAATAATTTCTTTGCATTCTGTCAAATGATTTTTTTTCTGCATGCATTAAAATGAAATAGTTTTTCTTTAATCTATTACTATTACACTGGGAATTTCTGTAAAATTGATCCATCTTTTGATAAATCATCCTGGGATTAAACCCAATTGATTTGGGAATGCTTGAATACAGTATTGGTTTGAATTTGTAAAGTGTTAATTTTTTTGCAACTGTTACAGTATTTAGTGAGGTTGGTTTATAATTTTATTTTGATGTTCTTTTCTTCTTTGGCATCTTATGATAAGTTTGAGAACTTACTTTTTCCTGAAATACTTCTTTGGAAGAGAAGACATTTATTTTCTAGAAAATTTATCAAGATCTTTTATAAAGTTTTTACAGCCTGGCACATTGAGGAAGGATTAAACAGGGGAAAGTATTGTTACCAAATTCCAGTTTCTTTTGGCATTTTTATTTGGATCCTGCCAGAAGTATATTTTATAGTTATTGAAATTAATAACACTTTATCTTTCTACCATCAATATGTAAAAATTTTTACTGAAGAATTACATGCATTCAGAAGAGTACACAAATAATAGTTTTATGACTCAGTAAAATTTCAAAATGTGAACGCAGTTGTGTTACCATCACCTGCATGGAGAAACACTGTCAGTACACCATAAAGCTCCTTCACTTCCCCTTTTATTTTCTACTACTAAGGGTATGGTTATGACTTTTTATGCATGCATTATTTTTTTCTTTTCTTGACTTATAGAAATTAAATTATGCAGTACGTGCACTTGTAGCACAGTCATCTGTAAATGACTATTCTTTTTGTTTTCAAAATATATGGCTTTGAGTTTCTTTTTCTTGTTCCCAGATCAGAACTCTGGGAAAATGTGACATAAGCTGTTATACTGGAAACCTGGGTTCATTTCCAGTATCACGGGAAAAAATTTGTTTTTTTGTAATTTTTTAAATTATTTTTTTTCAGTGTTCCAGGATTCATTGTTTATGCATCACACCCAGTGATCCATGTAATAATACATGCCCTCTTTAATACCCACCACCAGGCTCACCCAACTCCCCACACCCTTCATTTTGTTTCTCAGAGTCCACAGTCTCTCATGGTTTTTCTCCCCCTCCAATTTCCCCCAACTCACTTCTCCTCTCCTCCCAATGTATTCCATGTTATTCCTTATGCTCCACAAGTAAGTGAGACCATATGATAATTGACTCTCTCTGCTTGACTTATTTCACTGAGCATAATCTCCAGTCCCATCCATGTTGATACAAAAGTTGAGTATTCATCCTTTCTAATGGAGGCATAATACTCCATGTTATACATGGACCATATCTTCTTTATACATTCATCTGTCGAAAGGCATCTTTGCTCTTTCCACAGTTTGGTGACTGTGGCCATTGCTGCTATGAACATTGGGGTACAGATGGCCTTTCTTTTCACTACATCTGTATCTTTGGGATAAATACACAGTAGTGCATTTGCAGGGTCATAGGATAGCTCTGTTTTTAATTTCTTAAGGAATCTCCGAAGTGTTTTCCAAAGCAGCTGCACCAACTTGCATTCCCATCAGCAATGTTAGAGGGTTCCCCTTTCTCCACATCCTCTCCAACACATGTTATTTACTGTCTTGTTAATTTTGGCCATTCTACCTGGTTTAAGGTGGTATCTCAGTGTGGTTTTGATTTGAATCTTCCTGATGGCTAGTGATGATGAACATTTTTTCACGTGTCTGTTAGCCATTTATATGTATTCTTTGGAGAAGTGTCTGTTCATGTCTTCTGCCCATTTTTGGATATGATTATCTGTTTTTTGTGTGTGGGAATTTCAGGAGTTCTTTATAGATCTTGGATATTAGCCCTTTGTCTGTAATGTGATTTGTGAACGTCTTCTCCCATTCCTTGGGTTGCCTCTTTGTTTTGTTGACTGTTTTCTTTGTTGTGCAGAAGCTTTTGATCTTGATGAAGCCCCAAAAGTTCATTTTCGCTTTTGTTTCCTTTGCGTTGGAGACATGTTTTGAAAGAAGTTGCTGTGGCCGATGTTGAAGAAGTCACTGCCTAAGTTCTCCTCTAGAATTTTGATAGATTCCTGCCTCACATTGAGGTCTATTATCCATTTCAAGTTTATCTTTGTGTGTGGTATAAGAAAATGGTCGAGTTTCGTTCTTCTACACCTAGCTGTCTTATTTTCCCAGCATGATTTATTGAAGAGACTGTCTTTTTTTCCACTGTATACTTTTTCCTGCTTTGTCGAAGATTAGTTGACCATAGAGTTGAGGGTCCACATCTGGGCTCTCTACTCTGTTCCACTGGTCAGTGTGCCTGTTTTTGTGCCAGTACCATGCTGTCTTGGTGATCACCGCTTTGTAGTTAAAGCTTGAAATTAGGCAACATGATGCCCCCAGTTTTGTTTTTCTTTTTCAAAATTTCCTTAGCAATTTGGGGTCTCTTCTGGTTCCATACAAATTTTAGGGTTGTTTGTTCCAGCTCTTTGAAAAATGTCGGTGGAATTTTGATCAGGATGGCATTGAAAGTATAGATTGCTCTAGGGAGTACAGACATTTTAACAATATTTATTCTTCCGATCCAAGAGCATGGAATGGTCTTTCATCTTTTTGTGTCTTCTTCAATTTCTTTCTTGAGTGTTCTGTAGTTTCTCGAGTACAGACTCTTTACCACTTTGGTTAGGTTTATTCCCAGGTATCTTATGGTTCTTGGTGCTATAGTAAATGGAATCAATTCTCTAATTTCCCTTTCTATATTTTCATTGTTAGTGTATAAGAAAGCAACTGATTTCTGTACATTGATTTTTAATCCTGCCATGTTACTGAATTGCTGTATGAGTTCGAATAGTTGGGGGTGGAGTCTTTTGGGTTTTCCATATAAAGTATCATGTCATCTGTGAAGAGAGAGAGTTTGACTTCTTCTTTGCCAGTTTGAATACATTTTATTTCTTTCTGTTGATGGGAAAAGCTTTTTTTTTTTTTTTAAAGATTTTATTTATCTGACAGACAAAGATCACAAGTAGGCAGAGAGCAGGCAGGGGGGGGGGGTGGAAGCAGGCTCCCTGCTGAGCAGAGAGCCTGATGCGGGGTTCAATCCCAGGACCCTGAGATCATGACCTGAGCCGAAGGCAGAGGCTTTAACCCACTGAGCCACCCAGGCGCCCCGATGGGAAAAGCTTAAAAAATTCACGTGAAGGGGCACCTGGGTAGCTCAGTTGGCTAAACAGCTGATTGTTGATTTTGGCTCAGGTCAAGATCTCAGGGATCTGGGATGGAGCCTTGCATCAGGCTCTGTACTCAGCCCAGAAACTGCTTGAGATTCTCTCTCTCCCTCTCCTTCTGCCTGTACCCCACCTCCCTGAATTTGCTCTCTCAAATAAATAAATCTTTAAAAAGTACTAAAAAAAAAAATCACATGAAGTAGGGTGTTGCTAGTAGGTCTTTGTCAATATTCTTTCTAAAATTAAGGAATTTCCTACTATTTTCATTCTCCTTGGGAGTTTCATCATAAGTGGGTAATGAGTTTTGTCCAATATCCTACATTTGTTGAATTAAAAAAACAGCTATTTTTATCTTTTACAACTTCTTTTGCTGTTGGTTCTATTCCGTGCATCATAGTTTTAGTGCTTTGCTTTTAATAACATTTTCAATTTTTGTATTGCCAGTGTATAGAAATATAGTAGACTTTTAAAACTTCATATTTTTAAATACATATTTAGACATATTGTAAATATGGTGCAGAAAGGTCCTTTGTGCTTTTTATCTGATTTCTCTCAAGGCTTATATTCTATATGCTTATAATACAGGATCAAGTTCAGGAAATTAACATTGGAGCAATATATATGCTTGATTCTAAGTCATTTTGTCACTTGTTAGGTTCATGTAACCACCAGCCCAGTTAAGATATAGAATTATTCCATCACCACAGTTCTCTCGTGCCCATTCCTCCCATCATCTTTAACCCCTGGCAACAACTAATCTGTTTTCCATCTCTATATTTTGTCATTTGTAAAATGTTATGTAAATGAAATCAAACAATATGGTGTCTCTTGAGATTGAGTTTTTCTCATTTAGAATAATGCTCTTGCAATCCACTCAAGTTGTTGCAGTGTCATTGGTCTATTTTTTTTTTTTTTTTTTTTTTTTTTTTTGCTGAGTAATATCCCATGGTTTGGGTATTGCACAGTTTATTTAATCACACACTTACTGGGGGACATTTTGGTTGTTTCAGGTTGTTGATTTTTACAAGTAAAGGTGCCAAACATTTATGTCCAGTTTGTTGATATAAATTGTTGTTCTCTGAGATAAATGTCCAGGCATGCTGTTGCTGGGATAAATGGAAACTGTGTTCATAGTCCTTTAAGAAACTGTCAACTTATTTTGCAGAGGGGCTGGACCATTTTACATTTCCACTGAAATGTATGAGAAATCCAGTTCATCCACATCTTCACCAGTATTTAGTATTCTCACTATTTTTTAAATTTTAGCTCTTTTAATAGGCATGTAGTAATATCCCAACATGGTCTTAGTATGAATTTCCCTCAAGACTAGTCATGCTGAACATCTTTTCAAGTATTTGCTACCAATGTATATACCTTAGTGAGATATTTCTATTCAGTTTCTAATTGGATTTTTTTCCCCTTGTGGAGCTGTGAGAATTCTTTACCTATTCCAGAGATAGGTAATTTTTCAGATATGTGTCTTAGAATTTCCTTGAGAATGTAGGGCTATTAGATTAACTGTTTTATGTTGGGTGAGTTAGGCTAGTTTGTGCATTATGATAACAAAGACCATTTTGTCTAAGTTGTCAAATTTTTAATGTGTAGATTTATTGCCAGTATTCTCTTATTTTATTGATATCTGCAAGTTATATGGTGGTATTCCATTTTATTCCTGACATTGGTTACTTATGTCTTCTTTTTTTTCTCAGTCTTGCTAAGGATTTATTTATTTTATTGATCTTTTCAAAGAGCCAGCTTTTTATAGAGTGATTTTCTGTTTTTGTTTTTGTTGTTGTTGTTGTCATCATCATTGTTTTCAATCCCTTTGATTCCTGCTCTTCTCTCTATATTGTACTTTCGCTCGCCTTGGATTTATTTTCTTATGTTTCCAGGTTCTTGATGTGAGAACTTATATAACTGATTTGAGACTTTCCTTTTTTCTAATATAAGAATTTCATGGTACAAAAATCCCTTTCAGTGTTCATTTAACTTTGTCCTGTGAATTTAGATATATTGTATTTTCATCTTCACTCAATCCATTACATGTTTTTTCCAGTCCAATATATTTTTATTGTCCTTGAAATTCCTACTGTGACTCATGGATTATTTAAAAGTGTTTTGTTTCCAACTGTTTGGAAATACCCAATTACCTTTCTATTCCTGCTTTCCAGTTTGAATGAACCATAGTTAGAGAAAAACCTTTGTACAATTTTAATTGTTTTAAAATTTTTGAGGTTATTTTATGGTCCAAGATACAGTTTTGATAATTATGTGAATATTTGAAAAAACTATTCTCTTGTAGTTGGATGGTGTATTCAATAAATGTCGATTAGGTTTTGTCAGTTGGTGGTATAGTCAAATTCTTCTTTATACTTGCTGAATTTCTGTCTAGTTCTGTGAGTTGTTGAGAAAAGGGACATTGAAGTCTCTAAATAAGATTGTGAATTTGTCTGTTTTTCCTTCCAGCCCTATCAGTTTTTCCTTCACAAACTTTGCAGTTCTCTTGTTTGGTGTATATGTATTTTGGGTAGCTATTCTTATTGGACTATCCCCTTTTTCACTGTGTAATGTCCTTCTCTGTATCTGGTAATTTTCTTTTGCTCTGAATGTATCTGATATTAATAAAGTTATTCTAGCTTCTTTGGTGTTTGCTTGGTATATCTAGTTTTCAACTACTGTATCATTATGTTTGAATTAAGTTTCATAGAAATGGCATTAAAGGGTCATTTTCCATTTTTGCCAACCTCTGTCCTTAAATTGGTGAATTTAAACTTTTTTAATGAAATGCTAATATGTTAATGCTGATATGGAGTCTCCCCATGTATTTTTTATTTTATGTTTGTTTCCTCATTTTTCATTGCTCTCTCTTTTTCTCTGCTGTTCTGGGCTTATTTGAATATTTAGAATTTTATTGTGATCTATCTGTAGAGGCTTCAGTGTATCTCTTTTTTTCCAGTTTTATTGAGCTATAACTAACATACAATGTGTAAATTTTAGCTATAAAATGTTTTGATTTCATACACATAATTTTCAAAATGATTATCAGTGTAGTGTTAACACCTTCATCAAATCACACAATTGCTTTTTTGTGGTTAAAATATTTAATATTACACTCTAAGCAATCTTAAAATATATAATATGTTATTATTAAATATAATCTCAGGCTGTATATATGGTCTCCAAAACTTATTTTGGAAGTTTATAGCTGGAAGTTAAACCCTGTAACTGACTTTTCTGAGTTATCCCATATACCAAGCCCTGGTAATAACATTTTTTTTTTTTTTACCTTCTGTAAGCTAACATTTTTAGATTCCACATATAAATAATATCATACAGCATTTGTCTTTCTCTGACTTATTTCACTTAGTATAGTGCCCTCAAGATCCATTCATATTGTCACAAATAGCATAATTTCCTTTATTCTCATGGCTGAATAATATTCCTCTGTGTGGGTGTGTGTGTGTGTGTGTGTGTGTGTGTGTGTGTGTGTATCTATATCTCTATGTCACATTTTCTTTATTGAGTTACCTGTTGACAGATATTTAGGTTGTTTCCATGTCTTGGCAATTGTGAACAATGCTGTATTGAACATGGGAGTGCAGGTATCTCTTTGAAATCTTTTTTAAATATATACCAAGATGGGTTGCTGGATTATATGGTAGTTCCCATTTGTAATTATTTTACTCCTTTCCTTAGTGGCTGCACCAGTTCATATTCCCACCAACAGTGCACAAGGATTTCTTTTTGTCTATATCCTTATCAATACTCATCCCTTATCTTTTTTGATGACCATCATTCTAACATATGTGAGGTGATAATTCATTGTGATTTCAATTTACATTTCCCTGATTATTAGTGACATGGGGATACCATTTCAGGTACCTGCTGGCCAGTTGAATGTCTTCATTGGAAAAATTCTTTTCAGTTTCTCTGACTATTCTGAGTTAGATTGTTTATTGATTAATGGATTTATTGCTATTGAGTTGTAGGAGTTCCTTATATGTTTTGGATTTAACTTCTTTTTTTTTTTTTTTGTTTTTTAAGACTTTATTTAAGAGGGAGAGAGAGAGAATAGAGAGTGTATGTGCATGAGCGAGGGAAAGGGCAGAGTGAGAGGGAAAAGCAGATTCCCTGCTGAACAGGCAGCCTATGAAGGGCTCAACCCCAAGACCCAGAGATCATGACCTGAGCTGAAGGCAGGTGCTTAACCAGTTGAGCTATCCAGGTGCCCCTTGGATATTAACTTCTCAACAGATAAATGATTTGCAAATATTTTGTCCTATCTTGTAGGTTGCTTCTACATTTTATTGTGCAAAAGCTGTTTGATGATGTCCCACATTTTGATTTTTACTTTTGTAACTTATGCTTTTGGTAACCTATCCAAAAACTTGTTGCTTGGACCAGTATCAGGGGATTTTTCCCTATGTTTTCTTCTAGGAATTTTATGGATTCAGGCATTATGTTTAAGTCTTTAATCCATTTCAAGTTAATATTTTGTCAGTGTTTTAAGACAGGGATCTAATTCTTAAAGACAGGATCTTATTCTTCTGTATGTGGTTATCCAGTTTTCTAGCACCATTTATTAGGGACTGTTCTTTTCACCATTGAGTATTGTTTATTCTGTTGTCTGTATATGTTAGGGTTTATTTCTTGATTTTCTTATTTCTTAACTAGATGACTGTATATGTGAGGGTTTATTTCTTGACTTTCAATTGGTCTGAATATCTGTTTTTATGCCAATAACCCTTCTTTTTTTCAAGATTTTATTTCTTTGACAGAAGAGATCACGAGGAGGCAGAGAGGCAGGCAGAGAGAGGGGAGGAAGGGAAGCAGGCTCCCTGCTGAGCAGAGACCCAATGTGGGGCTCAATCCCAGGACCCTGGGACCATGACCTGAGCTAAAGGCAGAGGCTTTAACCCACTGAGCCACCCAGGCACCCCTGCAGAATTTCAGAAATATTGGGTATTCACAGTCTTCTGTGGTTTCATACAAATTTTGTGATTGTTTTTTCAATTCTTTGAAAAATTACTATTGTACTATTGATAGGAATTACATTAAATATATAGAAGTCTTTGGATTGTATGGACATTTTAACAATGTTAATTCTTCCATTCGGTGAACAGATTTAAGATTTTATTTATTGGAGGAGTCAAGATGACGGAGAACTAGCAGGCTGAGACTACTTCAGGTTGCGGGAGATCAGCTAGATAGCTTATCTAAAGATTGCAAACACCTACAAATCCAACGGGAGATCGAAGAGAAGAAGAACAGCAATTCTAGAAACAGAAAATCAACCACTTTCTGAAAGGTAGGACTGGCGGAGAAGTGAATCCAAAGCGACGGGAAGATAGACCACGGGGGGCGGGGCTGGCTCCCGGCAAGCGGCGGAGCAACGGAGCACAAAATCAGGACATTTAAAAGTCTGTTCCGCTGAGGGACATCGCTCCAGAGGCTTAACCAGGGTGAAGCCCACGCCGGGCCATTGTGGCCTCAGGTCCCGCAGGGTCACAGAAGGATCGGGGTGTCTGAGTGTCGCAGAGCTTGCAGGTATTAGAACGGGGAAGCTGGCTACAGAGACGGAGCCGAGGAGTGAGCTCACAGCTCAGGCTTACCTTGAACCGGTCGAAGGCTCGGTCAGCTCGGAGCGCGGCTGGAGGCCAGGCAGACGGGAGTAATTGGGCGCTGTTCTCTGAGGGCGCACTGAGGAGTGGGGCCCCGAGCTCTCGGCTCCTCCAGGCGGAGGCTGGGAGGCCACCATCTTCATTCCCGTCCTCTGGAACTCTACGGAAAGCGCTCAGGGAACAAAAGCTCCCGAAAACAAACCGGAGCGGATTACTCAGTCCAGCCCCTGGTAAGGGTGGTGCAACTCTGCCTGGGGCAAAGACACTTGAGATTCACTACAACAGGCCCCTCCCCCAGAAGATCAACAAGAAATCCAGCCAGGACCAAGTTCACCTACCAAGGAGTGCAGTTTCAATACCAAGGAGAGCCGCGGAATTCCAGAGGAGGAGAAAGCAAAGCACGGAACTCATGGCTTTCTCCCCATGATTCTTTAGCCTTGCAGTTAATTTAATTTTTTTTCTTTTTCAATTTTTTTTTCTCCTCTTCTAAATTTTTTTTAACTTTTACCCTTTTCTTTTTTAATGCTTTTTAACTAGTTTATCTAATATATATATATTTTTCCTTTTTATATTTTTTTCTTTATTCTTTTTCTTCTTTTAATTGTTTCTTTTTTTTTTTTTTTCTGAACCTCTTTTTATCCCCTTACCCCCCCTCACGATTTGGGATCTCTTCTGATTTGGCTAAAGCATATTTTCCTGGGATTTTGCCACCCTTTTAGTATTTTACTTGTTCCTTCATATACTCTTATCTGGACAAATTGACAAGGGGGAAAAATTCACCACAAAAAAAAGAACAAGAGGCAGTACCAAAGGCTAGGGACCTAATCAATACAGACATTGGTAATATGTCAGATCTAGAGTTCAGAATGACGATTCTCAAGGTTCTAGATGGGCTCGAAAAAGGCATGGAAGATATTAGAGAAACCCTCTCGGGAGATATAAAAGCCCTTTCTGGAGAAATAAAAGAACTAAAATCTAATCAAGTTGAAATCAAAAAAGCTATTAATGAGGTGCAATCAAAAATGGAGGCTCTCACTGCTAGGATAAATGAGGCAGAAGAAAGAATTAGCGATATAGAAGACCAAATGACAGAGAAAAAAGAAGCTGAGCAAAAGAGGGAAAAACAGCTACTGGACCACGAGGGCAGAATTCGAGAGATAAGTGACACCATAAGACGAAACAACATTAGAATAATTGGGATTCCAGAAGAAGAAGAAAGAGAGAGGGGAACAGAAGGTATATTGGAGAGAATTATTGGAGAGAATTTCCCCAATATGGCAAAGGGAACAAGCATCAAAATCCAGGAGGTTCAGAGAACCCCACTCAAAATCAATAAGAATAGGTCCACACCCCGTCACCTAATAGTAAAATTTACAAGTCTTAGTGACAAAGAGAAAATCCTGAAAGCAGCCCGGGGAAAGAAGTCTGTAACATACAATGGTAAAAATATTAGATTGGCAGCAGACTTATCCACAGAGACCTGGCAGGCCAGAAAGAGCTGGCGTGATATATTCAGAGTACTAAACGAGAAAAACATGCAGCCAAGAATACTATATCCAGCTAGGCTATCATTGAAAATAGAAGGAGAGATTAAAAGCTTCCAGGACAAACAAAAACTGAAAGAATTTGCAAACACCAAGCCAGCTCTACAGGAAATATTGAAAGCGGTCCTCTAAGCAAAGAGAGAGCCGAAAACTGGTAGATCAGAAAGGAACAGAGACAATATACAATAACAGTCACCTTACAGGCAATACAATGGCACTAAATTCATATCTCTCAATAGTTAGCCTGAATGTTAATGGGCTAAATGCCCCAATCAAAAGACACAGGGTATCAGAATGGATAAAAAAACAAAACCCATCTAAATGTTGCCTACAAGAAACTCATTTTAAACCCGAAGACACCTCCAGATTTAAAGTGAGGGGGTGGAAAAGAATTTACCATGCTAATAGACATCAGAAGAAAGCAGGAGTGGCAATCCTTATATCAGATCAATTAGATTTTAATCCAAAGACTATAATAAGAGATGAAGAATGACACTATATCATACTCAAAGGATCTGTCCAACAAGAAGATCTAACAATTGTAAATATCTATGCCCCTAACGTGGGAGCAGCCAACTATATAAACCAATTAATAACAAAATCAAAGAAACACATCAACAATCATACAATAACAGTAGGGGACTTTAACACTCCCCTCACCGAAATGGACAGGTCATCCAAGCAAAAGATTGACAAGGAAATAAAGGCCTTAAATGACACACTGGACCAGATGGACATCACAGATATATTCAGAACATTTCATCCCAAAGCAACATAATACACATTCTTCTCTAGTGCACATGGAACATTCTCCAGAATAGATCACATCCTCGGTCCTAAATCAGGTCTCAACCGGTATCAAAAGATTGGGGTCATTCCCTGCATATTTTCAGACCACAATGCTCTGAAGCTAGAACTCAATCGCAAGAGGAAATTTGGAAAGAACCCATATACATGGCAACTAAACAGCATCCTTCTAAAGAATGAATGGGTCAACCAGGAAATTAAAGAAGAATTGAAAAAAGTCATGGAAACAAATGATAATGAAAATACAACGGTTCAAAATCTGTGGGACACAACAAAGGCAGTCCTGAGAGGAAAATATATAGCAGTACAACCCTTCTCAAGAAACAAGAAAGGTCTCAGGTACACAACATAACCCAACACCTAAAGGAGATGGAGAAAGAACAAGAAAGAAACCCTAAACCCAGCAGGAGAAGAGAAATCATAAAGATCAGAGCAGAAATCAATGAAATAGAAACCAAAAAAAAAAAAAAAAAAAACAATAGAACAAATCAACGAAACTAGGAGCTGGTTCTTTGAAAGAATTAATAAGATTGATAAACCCCTGGCCAGACTTATCAAAAAGAAAAGAGAAAGGACCCAAATCAATAAAATCATGAATGAAAGAGGAGAGACCACAACTAACACCAAAGAAATACAGACAATTATAAGAACATATTATGAGCAACTCTATGCCAACAAATTTGACAATCTGGAAGAAATGGATGCATTCCTAGAGACATATAAACTACCACAACTGAACCAGGAAGAAATAGAAAGCCTGAACAGACCCATAACCAGTAAGGAGATTGAAACAGTCATCAAAAATCTCCAAACAAACAAAAGCCCAGGGCCAGATGGCTTCCCAGGGGAATTCTACCAAACATTTAAAGAAGAACTAATTCCTATTCTCCTGAGACTGTTCCAAAAAATAGAAATGGAAGGAAAACTTCCAAATCATTTTATGAGGCCAGCATCACCTTGATCCCAAAACCAGACAGGGATCCCATCAAAAAAGAGAACTACAGACCAATATCCTTGATGAACACAGATGCAAAAATTCTCACCAAAATACTAGCCAATAGGATTCAACAGTACATTAAAAGGATTATTCACCACGACCAAGTGGGATTTATTCCAGGGCTGCAAGTTTGGTTCAACATCCGCAAATCAATCAATGTGATAAAACACATTAATAAAAGAAAGAACAGGAACCATATGATACTCTCAATAGATGCTGAAAAAGCATTTGACAAAGTACAGCAACCCTTCCTGATCAAAACTCTTCAAAGTGTAGGGATAGAGGGCACATACCTCAATATTATCAAAGCCATCTATGAAAAACCCACCGCAAATAGCATTCTCAATGGAGAAAAACTGAAAGCTTTTCCGCTAAGGTCAGGAACACGGCAGGGATGTCCGTTATCACCACTGCTATTCAACGTAGTACTAGAAGTCCTAGCCTCAGCAATCAGACAACAAAAAGAAATTAAAGGCATCCAAATTGGCAAAGAAGAAGTCAAACTATCACTCTTCGCAGATGATATGATACTATATGTGGAAAACCCAAAAGACTCCACTCCAAAACTGCTAGAACTTGTACAGGAATTCAGTAAAGTGTCAGGATATAAAATCAATGCACAGAAATCAGTCGCATTTCTCTACACCAACAACAAGACAGAAGAAAGAGAAATTAAGGAGTCCATCCCATTTACAATTGCACCCAAAACTATAAGATACCTAGGAATAAACCTAACCAAAGAGACTAAGAATCTATACTCAGAAAACTATAAAGTACTCATGAAAGAAATTGAGGAAGACACAAAGAAATGGAAAAATGTTCCATGCTCATGCATTGGAAGAATAAATATTGTGAAAAGGTCTATGCTACCTAAAGCAATCTACACATTTAATGCAATTCCTATCAAAGTACCATCCATTTTTTTCAAAGAAATGGAACAAATAATCCTAAAATTTATATGGAACCAGAAAAGACCTCGAATTGCCAAAGGAATATTGAAAAAGAAAGCCAAAGTCGGTGGCATCACAATCCCGGACTTCAAGCTCTATTACAAAGCTGTCATCATCAAGACAGCATGGTACTGGCACAAAAACAGACACATAGATCAATGGAACAGAATAGAGAGCCCAGAAATAGACCCTCAACTCTATGGTCAACTAATCTTCGACAAAGCAGGAAAGAATGTCCAATGGAAAAAAGACAGCCTCTTCAATAAATGGTGTTGGGAAAATTGGATAGCCACATGCAGAAAAATGAAATTGGATCATTTCCTTACACCACACATGAAAATAGACTCAAAATGGATGAAGGACCTCAATGTGAGAAAGGAATCCCTCAAAATCCTTGAGGAGAACACAGGCAGCAACCTCTTCGACCTTAGCCTCAGCAACATCTTCCTAGGAACATCGCCAAAGGCAAGGGAAGCAAGGGCAAAAATGAACTATTGGGATTTCATCAAGATCAAAAGCTTTTGCACAGCAAAGGAAACCGTGAACAAAACCAAAAGACAACTGACAGAATGGGAGAAGATAATTGCAAATGACATATCAGATAAAGGGCTAGTGTCCAGAATCTATAACGAACTTAGCAAACTCAACACCCAAAGAACAAATAATCCAATCAAGAAATGGGCAGAAGACCTGAGCAGACATTTCTGCAAAGAAGACATCCAGATGGCCAACAGACACATGAAAAAGTGCTCCATATCACTCGGCATCAGGGAAATACAAATCAAAACCACAATGAGATACCACTTCACACCAGTCAGAATGGCTAAAATTAACAAGTCCGGAAATGACAGATGCTGGCGAGGATGCGGAGAAAGGGGAACCCTCCTACACTGTTGGTGGGAATGCAGGCTGGTGCAACCACTCTGGAAACAGCATGGAGGTTCCTCAAAATGTTGAAAATAGAACTACCCTATGACCCAGCGATTGCACTGCTGGGTATTTACCCTAAAGATACAAACGTAGTGATCCGAAGGGGCACGTGCACCCGAATGTTTATAGCAGCAATGTCTACAATAGCCAAACTATGGAAAGAACCTAGATATCCATCAACAGACGAATAGATAAAGAAGTAGTGGTATATATATACAATGGTATACTATGCAGCCATCAAAAGAAATGAAATCTTGCCATTTGCGACAACATGGATGGAACTAGAGGGTATTATGCTTAGCGAAATAAGTCAATCAGAGAAAGACAACTATCATATGATCTCCCTGATATGAGGGAGAGGAGATGCAACATGCGGGGTTAATGGGGTAGGAGAAGAGTAAATGAAACAAGTTGGGATTGGGAGGGAGACAAACCATAAGTGACTCTTAATCTCACAAAACAAACTGAGGGTTGCTGGGGGGAGGGGGGTTGGGAGAGGGGGTTGGGTTTATGGACATTGGGTAGGGTATGTGCTATGGTGAGTGCTGTGAAGTGTGTAAACCTGGAGATTGACAGACCTGTACCCCTGGGGGAAAAAATATATGTTTATAAAAAATAAAATTAAAAAAAAAAGATTTTATTTATTTATTTGACAGAGAGAGAGAGGCAGAGAGAGAGCACAAGTAGCGGGAGTGGCAGAGGGAGAGGAGAAGCAGACTTCCCACTGAGCAGGGAGCTTGATGTGGGGCTTATCCAAGGACCCTGAGATCATGACCTTAGCCAAAGCAGAGGCTTAACCAACTGAGCCACCTGGGTGCCCCTCAAATGCTTTTCTGCATCAAAGGGGAAGAGCATACGATTTTTATCTATGATTTTGTATAGTTGGTGTATCATATTGATTGATCTGCATATTTTGAAACATTTCATCCCAGGGATAAGTCCTGTTTGCTCATGGTATATGATCCTTTTAGTGTGGAGTTGAGTTGGATTTGCTAATGTTTTGTTGACATTTCTCACATATCTTCAGGGATACAGGCCTATACTCTATTTTTTCTTACAGTGTAATTATTTAGCTATGGTACCAAGTTAATTCTGGACTTGTAAAATAAGGTAGAAGTCTTCCTTCCTGTTCATTTTTCCCCCCTTTGGAAAATTTCAAGAAGAATTTCTATCATTTACCTTTCAGTGTTTAGTAGAATTTGCCAGTGACACCAGCTGGTGCTGGACTTCTTGACTTAGTCTTGGTAGGTTGTACATTTCTAGGAATTTATCCCTTTCTTCCAGGTTTATCTAATTTGTTGGTGAATAATTGTTAATAAAATTTTATGATTCTTTGTATTTCTTTGGCATCCATTGTAATATCTCTGCTTTCATTTCTTATTTTGAGTCTTATTTTCTTAGTCTTGTAAAAATATCGGTTTTGTTATATTTTTTAAAAATGAGCTTTTAGTGGAAGGTATACAGAAAAGGACATTTATTCCATCTTGTTTCAGAACTGGGACTTTAAAATTGATTTTACAATAAAATACTGACTTTTCATTCGATGATTGTGTTAAACTCATTTATTAATTTGAGTTTTTGTAGTTTTCTTTTGAATTTTCCATATACATACATTGTGTATTTAGTTTTTAGTTTTTTTCCCCTTCCAAATCTTACTCCATTTTATTTCTTTTCCTTGCCTCATTATACCATCTGATTCTCGAAAACAGTGTTGAGTTAAAGTGATAATACTACTGTATTACCATCATTCTGATGTATTTTCCATTGTCGAGGTGAAAGTTTTTAATACTGCAAAAGTGAACAAAATTATTTATTTTATGTATTTGTGTAAATACTCTTTATCAGATTAAGTATTTCCTAGTATAAGGTTTTATGTTGTTGGTAGTTTACAATTTTTTTAATGAATTGGTGTTGAATTTTATCAAAGGTTTTACTACATCTATCCATATATAAACATGGTTAATTATGTAAATTGATTTTTGTATATCAAACCAGCCTTTCATACCTGGAATAATACATAGATTCATTTTGCTAATATTTTACTAAGGATTATTACTTTCATCTTCATAGGTGAAATTAATTTTATTATAACCTCATTGTCGTGTTTTGGAACTAAAGACAAGTTAGTGGCATAAAAAGACTTAAAACTTGTTTTCCATTTTTCACAGGTACTTTCTTCCTTATGTGTTTGAAGAATTCACTAATGTGAATTTTCTTTTTGGGAATGATTTTAAGAATAGATTTATATATTTAATAGATCTCAGCTTAGTGCCTTGAATAGTTTGAATAAAATGGGAAATTTTATTCAAATTATTGAACTTTTTGGTATAACTGAATTGACCATTATTGTAAGTGGAGATTCAGGAGGTAGTGTGAGATTCACCACATGCCTTTTCCCTACCCTAGAAGTAATAGAATCCCAAGTGGAGGTGGAGCAGAGACCAACTGCTGATCTGCACCCATATCTGTAGATTGGTAGGAATGAAGAACAAATACTCATTATGTTAAGAGAATGAAGTTTAAGGGATGAAAATGATTTCATTATAAACTGAATAATACTGTCAACTTGGGCTAGAATTATTTTTATTATTGAAGTATAACATACACTGTTATGTTGGTTTCAGGTTTACAATATAATAGTTCTATAATTGTATGCATTACTCAGTGCACATAAGTATTTGTGTGCTCTTAATCCTATCTATTTCACCCATCCCCCACCCATCCTCCCTCTGGCAGTCACCTGTTTTCTGTATTTAAAAGCCTGGTTTTTTACTGTTTATTTTTTCCTTTGTTTTGTTTTTTAAATTCCACATATGAGTGAAATACAGTATTGGTCTTTGTCTAACTCACTACTTACAATTATACCCTCTAGATCCATCCATCCGGTTACATATGACAAGCTCATTCTATTTTATGGCTAATATTCCATTGTGTGTGTGTGTGTTACACACACACATCTTCATTATCCATTCATCTATGGATGGACATATTTAGGTTGCTTCTGTATCTTGGCTGTTGTAAATAATGCTGCAGTAAGTATATGGGTGCATATATATTTTTAAATTAGTGATTCTTTTCTTTGAGTAACCTGAAAAGACCCTGAGTCACCAAAGCAATTTTGAGAGAGAAATGCAAAGCTGGACATATCACAACCCCAGATTTCAAGATATACCACAAAGGTATAGTAACCAAAACAGTATAGGACTTGCACAAAATTAGACACATACATCAATGTAACAGAATAGAGTCCAGAAATAAACCCACACATTTTTGGTCAATTAATCTTGGACAAAGGAGGGAAGAATATCCAATGGGAAAAACCATCTTTGCAACAAATGGTACTGGAAAAACTGAACAGCTCCATGCAAAAGAATGAAATTGGACTACTTTCTCACACCATACACAAAAATAAATGGACTAAAGACCTAAATGTGAGACCTGAAACCATAAAAATCTCAGAAGAGAACACAGGCTGTAATTTCTCTGACACTGGCTGTAGCAACATTTTTCTAGATATGTCTCCAAAGGCAAGGAAAACAAGAGCAAAATTAAACTATTAGGACTACATCAAAACAAAAACTTTTTGTACAGTGAAGGAAACTATCAACAAAACAAAAAGGCAAGCTACACAACAGGAGAAGATATTTTTTTAATGATATATCTGATAAGGGGTTGATATCCAAAATACAAAAAGAACTTATCCAAAACCAAAAAAAAGCAAAAAAATAATCCCATTAAAAATGGGAGAGGACCATTTTTTCAAAAACTACATACAGATGGCCAGCAGTGACATGAAAAAATGCTCAATCACTCATCATTGGGGAAATGCAGATCAGTACCACAATGAGGTATCACCTCACACCTGTCAGAATGGCTAAATTCAAAAGACACGAAATAACATGTCTTGATGAAGATATAGAGAAAAAGGAGCCCTCACGCACTGTTGGTGGGAATGCAGATTGTATAGTGACTGGAGAGAACAGTGTGGAGGTTCCTCAAAAAATTAAAATAGAATTACCATGTGACACAATAATTCCACTACTGGGTAAGAATTTTTTTTTCCTTTTTTTTTTACTTTTTAAATTTATTTTCAGCATAACAGTATTCATTGTTTTTTGCACCACACCCAGTGCTCCATGCAATCCGTGCCCTCTTCAATACCCGCCACCTGGTTCCCCCAACCTCCCACCCCCACCCCTTCAAAACCCTCAGATTGTTTTTCAGAGTCCATAGTCTCTCATGGTTCACCTCCCCTTCCAATTTCCCTCAACTCCCTTCTCCTCTCTAACTCCCCTTGTCCTCCATGCTATTTGTTATGCTCCACAAATAAGTGAAACCGTATGATAATTGACTCTCTCTGCTTGACTTATGGGTAAGAAATTTTGTTTCAAATCTGAGCTTTCATATTTTATTAAATAAGAGCATTAAATATTGGGTTTGAGATTTAAATGTATCAGTCATTGGATAGGTTTCTCATAGAGTTTAATGTTATGTTGAAATGAAAGCAGTCTGGGGCGTTTTGGTGGCTCAGTGGGTTAAGCCTTTGCCTTTGACTCAGGTCATGTTCTCAGGGTCCTGAAATCGAGTCCCACATCGGGCTCTCTGCTCAGTGGGGAGCCTGCTTCCCTTCCTCTCTCTCTGCTTGCCTCTCTGCCTACTTGTGATCTCTGTCTTTCAAATAAATAAATATTTTTTAAAAATAAAATTTAAATTAAAAAAAAGAAATGAAAGCAATCTTTGAAAAGGATAAGGAAAGAAGCAATTTAAAATTGCTTATATATGGTGAAGAATTTGAGTTTTTATTTATATACACAGAAGCAATCCTTCTTTCTAATATTTCTGTTTGCTTTAATTTCTAGGGAACTTTATAATTAGATACCTATTTTCATTTATCCTATAGAATTTAGTTATGTCTCTTCTTTATATTTTCTCACAATGCTGATTTTAACTTAATTTTTATCTTCTCCTTCTACAATAAAATGTTGAATAGTTTTCTAAATTCCCAAGCATCACTTTTTCCATATATCACTTATTGTTGATCAGTGGGAAATTTCTAGGAACATCTGAGAGCCTCTTTAACCTCTAGTGAAAACTAAACTGGATTGTGTCATTATGATTGCCTCAGTTTTGCTGAATTTTGACCTTCAAATACCTCCTCTGTTGGTATTATTGTTATTAAAGTACTAAGAATTCAAATATAGACTTTTCTGATTCCATAGTCCTTATCGATAGATGAAATCACATGATGTATAGTTGTTTGTGTTGTGACTATAGGTGTCACAACATAGGTATGTTTGTGTGTGTCTAGGTGTTTTGATGTGTCTATTTTTTTTTATTAAATATTGTTTCTGTGACAACTCTCAAAAGTGTTTCCTACTTCCTGATGAAAAATTTACAAGCTATCTTTCCAAGTATGAAGAAAGCAAACAGCTCTGAAATAGCTCTTCCTTAAACTTTACCACACTGATCATAGAACATATAAAAACCTTCATTTATCAAATACGTTTTTATTGAATCTCTGTTTTATTTTAGGCATTTTAAAAAGCTTTGGGATGTAAAGGTAACAAAGACAGAACTTCAGTCTTCAATGAATTTACCTATCATTCTTGGCTTTTGTCTCTGTCACAAAAATTAGTTGCTGAAATTGCTTCTATAATTCACTAACTTTAAAAAAATAGTAGAAATACAGCACCTGGGTGCCACATCCAGTTAAGCCTCTGACTCTTGGTTTGAGCTCTGATGATGATCTCAGGATCCTGAGGTTGAGCCCTGCAGTAGCTTCTGCACCTAGTGTGGAGTCTGCTTGATATTCTTCTCCTGCTCCCACTGCTCCTCCCACTTGAGTGCTCACTTGAGTGAAATAAATAAATGTTTAAAAATGTAAAAAAATTAAAAGCTGTAAAAATAAAAAATGCTTTATTGTCCATTTATATTTTGTGTCTAGTTAGTTTTTAAAGGTCAATTCAATTTTCCTATCTTTGATTATAAAATTTTAATAAGTGAGTGCAAAATCCTATGAAGTAGTCTTAATATAATTCTGAAGATAACAAATTCTAATGAGGGCATTTTTTTGTGATGATGGTGATAGTATTATAAAGTGTGCCCAAGTGGATAAAGATGAAAATGTCATGGCTCATTTTTGAGTACTTTCTAGCATCCTCCGTAAACTGGTTATGGTAGATCATACTGTTGTTTCATTAAGGAAAAATTAACCAGTTTAAATGTTCACCATATGTATCTTTCTGTCATTGAAAAAAATCTAATGAATAAAGAATAGTGAAGTCCTCTTATGAGTTAAGTACCAGACTAAACCTATTCCCATCTGTTGCCCTTTTTAGCTCTCACCAGGGCACTGAGAGGTAAACATCATTTTGTGTATGCTACAGCTAAGGAAAGTAGGGTTGCAATAATTTAAATGACTTGTCTAAGATTCACTTGATTTGTAATTCAAAGAAAGTTAGTTGAACCCGCACTATTAGGCAATTGCTCTCTGAATTTCACTACTATATGGTAGTTGTGATGAATGATGAAGCCAACTAATATATCCCATTAGTTTGTTGTTACACAGTTATATAAAATGAATTTACTCTAATTCATCTGATAACTCTCTAAATAGTTTGTGAGTGTAATAAACACATATACATTCCTTACTCAGTTTGTTACAGACATCTGGTTAGATTGTGAAAGTTGAGGAGACAATAAAACCAGAGATAAGATGGAGAAAAAAGTTGTGAGAGTTTGGAAGGGGTGGTTTGTACCAGTGTATGGCATCAAACTAAATGAAAAGAATGAGTGGAATAAGGTTTGATCAGATGAGTGGGTAGAATGGAAGAATACAACTGATAAAAAACAGCAAACAGATGCTTCAGAGAAGAAAAAGGAGGCAGAAGACCGAATAATTCAGTATGAAAGGAGTTTTTCTGAGTTTCATTATAGTGCCATTAATAGGAGTATTAGGATTTAATGGAAGAAAACTGAACAATTAGCTCTGTAACTCATTAGTGTAAAAGTAATTATTTTAATCTCAGATTCTCTGCTCTCAAAATATCACTTCAACTGCTTATGTCTCCTGCTTTTTCCAAGTAAGTCCACTTCTGTCCCACAGTTTCCGCATGGCTGACTTGACCTCTTTGTTCCGAAGTGTATAGATGAGCGGATTCAGCATGGGGGTAATAACGTTGTAGAGTACAGACACCATCTTGTCCACAGAAAATGTGGAGAAGGGACGAGCATAGATGAAAATGCAAGGTCCAAAGAAGAGTGTTACCACCATAAGGTGGGAGCCACAGGTGGAGAGTGCCTTTCGCCTTCCTTCCTTGGAGCGAATCTTGACCAGAACAGTGGAATAGGAAGAAACCAACACCACAAAGGAGCTGGTAGAAATCAGCCCACTGTTAGATACCATTAGCAATTCAATGACAAATGTGTCTGCACAAGCAAGTTTGATGACAGGGGGAACATCACAAAAGAAGTTGTCCACCTGGTTTGGTCCACAGAAAGGCAGACGGATAGTGAGAATGGTCTGGACAGTAGAGTGCACAAACCCTCCCATCCAGGAGGCAGCTACCAACACACAGCATAATCCTCGACTCATGATAGTGGTATAGTGCAGGGGGCGACAAATTGCAACATAGCGATCATAAGCCATCACTGTGAGCAGGAACATCTCAGCTGCCCCTACAAAATGCAGAAAGAAGAGCTGCACGATGCATTGGTCATAGGGAATGAGTTTGTCTTTATCAAGAAAGTCAGCCAGAAGCTTAGGCGTAGTTACTGTTGAATAACATAAGTCCAGGAAAGAGAGGTTGCCAAGAAGGAAATACATGGGTGATGAATTCAGATAGTTATCAGAAGCTACTGTGACCATGATGAGGACATTCCCTATCCAAGTGGACAGATAGAAGAAAAGAAATAGTACAAATAACCCTGTCTCAATAGATGGGGTCTGTGAGAAGCCTGCCAGAACAAAGTCTCTCACCACCTCTGTTTGGTTTTCATCCATTTGACCTGGCTTCTTGATCAAAGAAATTAAAAAGGGGGCATTAGTAACATTGGAAGTGGTATTTCATACAAAATGCAAGAATCTTCCCATTTCAAAGGAAATGTTTCTCTCTAGGATATATATCCTTGTTCATTAGTTGAAAGAAGTTATTTTCTCCTCAGTTGATACTAAATATATATTCAGTAAATTCTAAAGTTCCTTTAACTTTAACTTGATGCATCTCTATTTTCCATCAATCAGTATTTTCTTTCTCTCTTCATTTTTACATTCAGTCTCAAGACTTAAGTTCTATTTCCCTGAGATACTAGGTTTTTTTCCCATTCATTTTTTTAATTAACATATAATGTATTATTAGCCCCAGGGCTACAGGTCTGTGAATCACCAGGTTTACACACTTCACAGCACTCTACATAGCACATACCTTCCCCAATGTCCATAACCCCACCACCCTCTCCCAACCCTCCCCCTACCAGCAACCCTCAGTTTGTTTTGTGAGATTAAGAGTCTCTTAAGGTTTGTCTCCCTCCCGATCCCATCTTGTTTCATTTATTCTTTTCCTACTCCCCAAACCCTCATGTTGCATGAGATACTAGGTTTTTAATAAAAATCTTCAGGAAAAAACCTCAAAGGTAGAATTTAAGATCCCGTGGAATAGTCATTAGAATTTGTAGAAGTTTTCCTTGGGATGGGAAATTGCCTTTTTTAGATGATTAGGCTGCTATAGTAACCCTGTGCCCTTTTCTATCACCATAACTCTCGTGGGGCTCTCCCCTTTGCACATGGTTGGAGGAAGGATCACATTCCATTTTGAGCTCATTGCTAGTTCAATAGGTTCAATAGTGCTAGTTGCTAAGGTTCCCAAATGTCTGCCCATCTGGAATACATTTCTGTCTGGCTTGTTGTGTATAATAGGTTTCTCATCTTTAGTACCAGCTATGGACATATGGACACATTGTGTTGTTAATGATAAAAGCAGAATGATAAAAGGCTTTTTTATGCATTCAGGTGACTCCGTTTTTAAATCCTATTAAATTGAGCAAAAAGAAATTATTTCTCTGAGATAAAAGAATTAACATTCCATAATACCCACCACCAGGCTCACCCAACCTCCCTACCCCGCCTCTTTAAAACCCTCAGTTTGTTTAGGGCACGTATTGCATGGAGCACTGGGTGTGGTGCATAAACAATGAATTCTGGAACACCGAAAAGAAATTTAAAAAGATAAAATTTTAAAAGAATTAGCATTCCAGGGAGTGTATATGTGATTGTATTTTTATGCATTCATATGAGTAGTGGCTAGAAGGTTTTTCTGTATGAGATGAAATAGGTGATAGTCCCATGAGGAATTGAGGGCTCATGATAGCTGCTGTTGACTCAAATTCTACAGTTCTGTAGTGCACAGAGCAGTATTTTGAGAAATTAAGAGATATAGTAATTTAAAGTTTTAATACTGGTGAATTTTCTTTATCTCATCATAGTTTATGTCTCCTCTATAAACTGAATATGTTTAAGAAATTCAACAAGAATAAAAGTTTTAAAAAAGAAAATTAATTTTAAACTATATAAATTTCATTTTAAATAAAACAATAAAGTTTATGTATGTCAATAGAAATGTGCTAACAATTGTAAATAAGAGATAATAAGAAAAATCCCAAAATGGGAATATTATTTTGTTGTCGATAGAAATGTATTAACAATTGTAAATAACAATAATATGAAGAAAAATTCCAAAATGGAAATATTATTTTGTTAAAATGATGTTTGCAAAAAGATTCATTAACCTGAGAAAATGAATATGTAATAAAGGCAAAAAGATACCAAACTACATTTAAAATACGACAAGATCTATATACCCAGAAAAGCATAATTATAATCAGCTAGATTAAAGGTCAAGGCAACAATCTTCATAAATGTTGACTTTTACAATTGGGATTTTGTTTTTATTTACTAATAGCTTCAAATTTGCTATAGTGAACTCTTATACTTATGATAAATACCTGAACTTTCTGTGACATTGTGTGGTTATGCATATACACAGGTCCTAGGACTATTTTACTTTTATATGAAAAATTTGATATTTGAAATCTGCTCTTTTTCTGCAACTTAGTTATTAATTTACAGTTACTAAATTTCAGCTAAAAATTCCCCTTAATTATAATCCATGGAGCTTTTTTTTTTTTTCTTACAGTAGTGATTGTTGTTTATGTGAACACCAAACCTTAGATTTATGGAAAAGCAAGTTTTCAATAATGGATTTGGTTTGTAAGAAGTATTTTTACTGTTTAAGTTTTAATGTTTAAAATTGTTTTTCTGATTACAAAAATAATTATTGCTTTTTGGTGAAATTTAGAAACATGAAAAACATGAAGAAAGCAGTCATCCAACACCAAAACAGAGTCACTGATAACCTTAACTAGTCATATGTTCTTAAAACCGTTGTTAAACGCGTCACTTAATTTATATAATTGACAGTGCTGTTATATATACATTGTGATATATTACTGAACAATACCATAATTACCATTAAATAGTGATTTTGCAAGTGGGTACAGATGAGATGAGAGAAACGTGAAAAAAGACTTTCAGTATAATGGATCTTCAGTCCAATTACACACCCGTCTGTAAAGTTTAGATTTTTAGGTCTTGCAGTCACACAGGTCTTGCATGCTAACAAAGCAGAGTCATCCTAGACACTATAGAACCAAGACTATAAATAAATTTGATGGAACCCCTTGGTTGCATTGGCCATTGTTAGGAAATTTTGATGTTTAGGGATTTAGGGATTCAGATACTTGCAGTGAGATCACCAAGGGAATCATTAAAAAATGTAATCACAACCTTTTGCCAGAAATTATGGAACACAGAAATGTGTGTGTTTGGAGGTCATAGTTGAATGTGAGGGTAAAGGGCAATGGATAGGAAAGAGGATAAAAAAGAGAAAAAGATAATAGTTGAAATAATGTCAATTGGGTTATATTGGGAATTACATGTTGCCTACGCTGAAGTATTCCATTTGACAAGAAGGATAATGAAACATTAAGCAAAGATTGGCTGTAGGTGCCTTGCTGAAAACAGTATACCTTTGCTTTCATGACTTTCTCCATATGGAGCACCTTCTCTAATCAGAATTTTTTTTTTAAATTTTATTTATTTATTTGACAGACAGAGATCACAAGTAGGCAGAGAGACAGGCAGAGAGAGAGGAAGGGAAGCAGGCTCCTGGCCAAGCAGAGAGCCCGATGCGGAGCTCTATCCCAGGACCCTGGGATCATGACCTGAGCCGAAGGCAGAGGCTTTAACCCACTGAGCCACCCAGGTGCCCCTCTAATCGGAATTTTTGACTTCAGATTTTATTTTTCCAAATTATAGGAATAGGTAAAAGCAAAAATCTCCCCGGTCTTTCACTGCCACCTCTATACCACTGTGTGGGGTGAGGAAAAGAGGGAGAGAGAAGAGATTCATGGATATGCTTCCATGTTCTATAAGTAGCTCTAACTCCTTTTCAGCTGATACATGATATTTTTAAAAAATGGTATGCTATAATAAATTACTCTCTTGATAGTGTGTAGATCATCTATTTATTATTCTTACAAATATTAAACAATGTCAAATTTTGAATTTTGTTCATAGTTCTTTAGACATTTATTATTTATAAGGGATAGAGGCCTGAAAATAAATAAATAAATAAATAAATAAATAAATAAATAAATAAAATTTCTGAGACAGAATTTTTCTCCAAAAGTAGGTATGTTACCTTATGCGCCCATGAATAATATACATGGCACTAACTTCACACTGTTTTCCACACTGGATAATATCAGCCATTATTGTTATTTAATTTTAATTTTCCAAGTGTGTTGGGAAAAATAATAACCTTGCTATCTTAATTTGCATTTGCCTTATCAGCAGTGTGAACGAACATTTTTCAAGATTTTTATTAGTTACATATTCTGAAGATTTCGTGTTCATCTTGTCACTTTACATACTGAGTATGTTTTTATTTTTAATATACAGAAGTTTTCTAGATTTTGGATAATGTATGATGCCAATGTTTGAAATACTTGCTTTTAGTTCAAATCTATAATCAGTTGAATTTTTACTTATGTAAACTTCCAACCAAATAGAAAAAATAGAACAATAATACATCAAAGAGGCATCCTCATGCCACCCTCTCAGTCAGTAATCCCTACAGTTAACTTTTTTTATGACGTCTATCACCTTTGATTAATTTTGAACTTCATCTAAGTGGGATTATATGATTATATGATATATGTGCTCCATATATTTGATTACTTGACATTATGTAAAATTTACCCAAACCATTATGTTGGTCAGTACTTGTATATTTTTATTGCCAATGAGTTGTATTGTTGCTTCCATTGTATGAACTTATCAAATTTACTTACACATGACCCTGTTGGACTTTTGGGAAGCTTCTCATTTTTGTAAAATACAAATACATCTGTTATGAGCATTCCTATACATGTTTATTAAAGGATGTTGTTGGATGTTATATTAAGTAGGACTTTTTAATCTAGAGTAGATATAGATTTAATGTTAGAAACTGTCAGACATTCTTCAGATGTGATTGTAGTAATTTACAATCTCCCAGCATTGTAATAAGAGAGTTTCTGTGGCTTCACATCCTCTTCAACACTTGTATTTATCCATCTATAAAAAATATATGTATTTTAGAGGCTCCTGGGTGGTATAATCAGATCAGCATCCAGCTCTTGGATCTGGCTCACGTCACGATCTCAATGTCATGGGATTGAGCCTCATGTGGGTCTGCTTAAAATTCTCTTTCCCTCTGCCTCTTATGTACTCTCCCTCTTGCTCTCTCTAAAATAAATAGATCTTTAAAACATACATATACATATATATTTTAGCCATTCTGCTGGTTCTGTATCTGTGCTTTAATTTGCATATTCCTCATAGGTAATGATAGTGAACACATTTTTCATGTTGAAGATTTTTCGGTCAAAATTTTTATTGAAATTTTTCTTATTTGAATATAATTGGCATACAATGTTACAATAATTTCAGGTGTATAGTATCCTGGTTCAGCTAGTCTATATGTTGTGCTAGGATCACCACAAGTGTAGCTACTATCTATCACCATAATTATGCTACTACAATACCATTGACTATTTTCCCTATGCTATACCTTTCATCCCCATGACTTATTCATTCCATAACTGGAAGCCTGTGTCTCCCATTCCCCATTCATCCATTTTGCCAGTCCCCCCATTCTCCTCCCATCTGCAACTGTGTTTGCTCTCTCTATTTATGGCTCTTTTTCTGCTTTTTATTTGGAAATCTTTTTCATGGACACCAGATTGTTTGCTCAGTTGCTAGTTGAATCATGTGTATTATTTAATTGACTTATACACATTTTTATACAACATATAATAGAATCTTTAGTTCTATATATATTTGTAATGATCTAATCTTTTTGATGACTTTCCTTTTCTCTCTTAGCAGCGTATTTTAGTAAATGATTTCTTTTTTTTTTTTTTAAAGATTTATTTATTTATTTGACAGACAGAAATCACAAGGAGGCAGAGAGGCAGGCAGAGAGAGAGAGGAGGAAGCAGGCTCCCTGCTGAGCAGAGAGCCCGATGCGAGGCTCGATCCCAGGACCCTGGGATCATGACCTGAGCCGAAGGCAGAGGTTTTAACCCACTGAGCCACCCAGGTGCCCCGTAAATGATTTCTTTATTGATGTCAGATTTTTTAATATATGGTTAAGGTCATTTCTGTTTTAAGAAATCATCTCTCTGAAAGTCATGAAAATATTCTCATATAAACTAGATGCCTAAATAACTTTCACATTTGGGATTATGATCTATTTTAAATTAAATTTTGTGTGTGGTGTGAGGTAGGGCATCAAGTTTTGTTTTCTTTATGGATGTTCAGTTGACCTAAATATACTTATTAAAAAAGACCATTAATATCCCATTGGATTGCAATGGAGGCCATGTGATAAATAACATGAGTGTATAAGTATGGCCCTTCATTTCAATCTATTGCATTATATTTCTGTTCTTTTGCTAGTACTACTGTCCTAAACAAGCTAGACTTTATATGAAATCTTGATAGCTGATAGTGTAAATCTAACCCCTTTGTTCAATCATGTTGCTTTCTGTATTCTAGGTCCTATGCATTTTCACCTACATTTTAGAATCAACATCTCAATTTCTTTAAACATGCTTATGAGGATATTGATTGGGATTTTAATATATCAATAGATAAGTTTGGGGACAATTGCCAGATAGCACTGAGTCTTGTGATACATGAGCATGATAAATCTCTTCATTTAATTTCTTTCAGTTATGTGCGTTAGTATGAAGAGGAAAGGTCTTATAACATTTTTTTGTTAGACTTTTTCTCATCCTTATGAAATTTTTGAACAACTGTGAATTTTTTCCTTGAATTTTATTTTCTAGATTGGTTGTAGCAATTTTGCTAAATTCACATAGCATAGATATTACATTGAATCTGCAGATCACTGTTAGTAGTATGGACATCTTAACAATATTAAGTCTTCCAATCCATAAATGCAGGATGTATTTACATTTATTCATTTCTATATTTATTTTATCAATGTTGATAGTTTTTAGTGTTCAAGTCTTTCATTTCTTTGGTTATATATATTCTTAATTTTTGATAGTACTTTAAATGAAATTGATTTTTATTATTATTTTTATGTTCAGTCAGCCACCATATAGTACATCATTAGTTTTTGATGTGGTGGTCAATGATTCATTAATTGTGTGTAACACCCAGTGCTCATCACATGTGCACTGCTTAATATTCAACACCCAGCTACATCATACCCCCACCCCGCTCCCTTCTGGAACCCTCAGTTTGTTTCCTGGAGTCCAGAGTCTCTCATGGTTTGTCTCCCTCTCTGATTTCTTCCCTTTCAGTTTTCTCTCTCTTCCCCTATGATCCTCTGTGCTGTTCCTTATGTTCCACATATGAGTTGCCATATGATAATTGTTTGAAATTGATTTCTTGATTTCCCTTTTGGACTCTTTATTGTTAGTATATAGAAATGCAAATGATTTTTCTTTATAGTTTTTATTGAAATTCCAGTGAGTTAACATACATTGTAATATTAGTTTCAGGTGTAAAATTTATTGTTTCAACACTTACATACATCACCTAGTACTTATCACAACAAGTGCAACTGATTTTTGTGTGTTGATTCTGTGTCCTTCAATTTTGCTGTATTTATTTTTTAGTTCCAAAAATGCTTTTGTTGATATCTTTATGATTTTCTGCCTATAAGATCAGGGTGGTCTACAAGCATATATTTTTATTTCTTCCTTTCCTATATAGATACATTTTATCTCTCCTTGCATAATTGCTTTGCATTGACTTCCAATGTTGTATTGAATAAAAGTGGTGGGAATGGTCATTTTTACCTTATTCCTGATCTAGAGAAAAAGCTTTTATTGATTCACCACTGTAATATTAACTGTGGCTTTTCAAAAATGTTATGTTGAGGTACTTTGCTTCTTCAATTCCTATTCTTTGCTTTTGTTTTAAATTTTAATTTTTATTATTTATGTATAATTGACACACAATGTTATACTGCTGTCAGATTACAATGTTTTAATGCAACAATTCTATATATTAGTGCTTACCACAATAAATGTAGTCACCATCTTTCACCGTACATTATTACAATATTATTGACTATATTCCTTAAGCTATAATTCTCATCCTCATCACATTTATTTTATAACTGACAGTTTTGACCTCTTAATCTCCTTCATCTATTTCACCTATCCTCTCATCTACTTCCCCTCTGGCAATCATTATTTTGTTTTCTGTATTTAAGAGTCTGTTTTTTTGGTCCATTTCTGTGTTTTTTAAGATTTCACATATAAGTGAAATCATATGATATTTGTCTTTGACTTATTTCACTTAGCATAATACCTTATGAGTCCACCCATGTTGTCACAAATGGTGATATTTCATTCCTTTTTATGGCTGAGTAATATTGTTATATAGCTAGATAGCTAGCTAGCTAGATACATACATACATACATACTTACTTACAAACTTGGGTTAATTCCATATCTTGGCTATTGTAAGGAATACATAAGTGAATGTCCGGGTACCTGTACTTTTCAAATTAGTGTTTTTGTTTTCTTTAGGTAAATACCCAGAAGTGGAATTGCTGGATCATACAGTAGTTCTGTTTTTAATTTTGTGAGGAAACTCCATCTTGTTTTCCATGGTAACTGCACAAGTTTACTTTCCCCAGCAACAGTGCATGAGAACTCCTTTTCTCCATACCTTCTCCAACACTTGTTATTCTTATCCTTTTTATACTAGCCATTCCAGCAAGTATGAGGTGGTATCTCATTGTAGTTTTGATTTACATTCCACTGATGATTAGTAATGTTGACCATCTTTTCCTCTGTCTTTTGGCCATCTATATGTCTTCTCTGGAGAAATGTTTATTCAAGTCCTCTGCCTCTTCATTGTTTTTGTTGTTACTTGGTATTGAGTGGTATGTGTTCTTTATATATTTTGGATATCAACCCCTTACTATATATATATATTCTTTTATAAATATATTCTTCCATTCTGGAGGTTGCCTTGTCATTGTGTTAGTAGTTTTCTTCATTGTACAGAAGACTTAATTTGAGGGTTCTCCTTTCTCCACATCCTCTCCAGCACATGCTGTTTCCTATCTTGCTAATTTTGGCCATTCTAACTGGTGTAAGGTGGTATCTCAATGTGGTTTTAAATTGAATCTCCCTGATGGCTAGTGATGATGAACATTTTTTCATGTGTCTGATAGCCATTTGTATGTCTTCATTGGAGAAGTGTCTGTTCATATCTTCTGCCCATTTTTTTTTATATGATTGTCTGTTTTGTGTGTGTTGAATGCAAGTTGGTACAGCCACTTTGGAAAACAGTGTGGAGATTCCTCAAGAAATTAAAAATAGAGCTTCCCTATGACCCTGCAATTGCACTACTGGGTATTTACTCCAAAGATACAGATGTAGTGAAAAGAAGGGCCATCTGTACCCCAATGTTTATAGCAGCAATGGCTACGGTCGCCAAACTGTGGAAAGAACCAAGATGCCCTTCAACAGACGAATGGATAAGGAAGATGTGGTCCATATACACTACGGAGTATTATGCCTCCATCAGAAAGGATGAATACCCAACTTTTGTATCAACATGGATGGGACTGGAAGAGATTATGCTGAGTGAAATAAGTCAATCAGAGAGAGTCAATTATCATATGGTTTCACTTATTTGTGGAGCATAACAAATAGCATGGAGGACAAGGGGAGTTAGAGAGAAGGGAGTTGAGGGAAATTGGAAGGGGAGGTGAACCATGCGAGACTATGGACTCTGAAAAACAATCTGAGGGTTTTGAAGGGGCCGGGGGTGGGAGGTTGGGGGAACCAGGTGGTGGGTATTAGAGAGGGCACAGATTGCATGGAGCACTGGGTATGGTGCAAAAACAATGAATACTGTTATGCTGAAAAGAAATTAAAAGAAAAAAAAAGAAGACTTAATTTGAGGTATTCCCAATTTTTTTTTCAATTTTGCTTTTGTTACCCTGGCCTGGAAAGATAGATCTAAAAAAATTTTGCTGAGACTGATGTCAAGGTGCATACTGCCTATGTTTTCTTTAGTTTTATGATTTCAAGGCTTTCATTTAAGTCTTTAGTGCTTTTGAATTAATTTTTGTATATGCTGTCATTCAATTTTGTTCTTTTGCATGTAGCTGTCTAGTTTTTTTAACACTATTTATTGAATACTGCCTTTTCCCAGTTGTATGTACTTGCCTCCTTCAGATGGGAGGATCCTTCAGATTCTGTTCCCTTGATGTATGTGTCTATTTTTGTGCCAGTACCTTACTGTTTAATTACTACATCTTGGTAGTTTATTTTGAAATTTGAGATTGTGATACCTCCAGCTTTATTCTTTTTTTTATAATCATTTTTTAATTTATTTTCAACATAACAGTATTCATTGTTTTTGTACCACACCCAGTTCTCCATGCAATCCGTGCCCTCTCTAATACCCACCACATGGTTCCCCCAACCTCCCACCCCCCCACCTCTTCAAACACTTCAGATTGTTTTTCAGAGTCCATAGTCTCTCATTGTTTACCTCCCCTTCCAATTTCCCCCAACTCCCTTCTCCTAACTCCCCATGTCCTCCATGCTATTTGTTATGTTCTACAAATAAGTGAAACCATATGATAATGGACTCTCTCTACTTGACTTATTTCACTCAGCATAATCTCTTCCAGTCCCGTCCATGTTGCTACAAAAGTTGGGTATTCATCCTTTCTGATCAAGATTGCCTATTCAGAGTCTATGGTTCCTGACAAATTTTAATTTTATTTGTTCTATTTTTGTGAAAAATTCCACTGGTATTTTGATAGAGATTGCATTGAATCTGTAGATTGCATTAGGTAGTATAGACATTTTAACAATATTATTCTTCTAATCCATGAACACAATACATCCTTCCATTCATTTCTGTCATCTTCAGTACCTTTCATCAGTGTCTTACAGTTTTCAGAGTACAGGTGTTTCAACTCCTTGGCTAAATTTATTCCTAAATATTTTATTCTTTCTAATTTGCATTTTTAAGTGGGGTTATATTTTTAATTTTTTTCTGATAGGTTGTTATTAGTCTACAGAAATGTAACAGTCTTCTGTGTATTAATGTTGTATACTGCATTCATTTATTAGTTCTAATAAGTTTTTTGTGGAGTCTTTAGGGTTTTTCTAAACATAGTATTATGCCATCTACAAGTAGTGACAGCTTTACTACTTTCCAATTTGAATGTCTTTTATTTCTTTTTTTTTCCCTAATTGCTGTGGCTAGGATTTTCCATATTGTGTTACATAGAATGGTGAGAGTGAGTATCTTATTTTTCCTGATCTTAGAGGAAAAGCTGAACTGTTGAGTTATGATGTTGCCTGTAGGTTTGTAATGTGTGGCCTTTATCCATTTGTAGGTTCTCTAATTTGTTGGCGTATAAGTGTTTATAGTATTCTCTGATGATTCTTTGTATTTCTGTGGAATCATTTGATTCTGTGGAATCAAAAATCAAATTTTTTCTCTCATTTCTTTTTTTTTTCAGATTTATATTATATATATTTAATTTCTTTTCAGTGTTCCAGAATTCATTGTTTATGCACCACACCCAGTGCTCCATTGTAATATGTGCCCTCCATAATACCCACCACCAGGCTACCACCTCCCAACCCACCACCCACCTCCCCTCCAAAACCCTCAGTTTGTTTCTCAGAGTCCACAGTCTCTCACTGTTCGTTTCCCCCTCCAATTTCCCCCAACTCCCTTTTCCTCTCCATCTCCCCATGTCCTCTGTGTTATTCCTTATGCTCCACAAGTAAGTGAGACCATATAATTGGCTCTCTCTGCTTGACTTATTTAACTTAGCATAATCTCTTCCAGTCCCGTCCATGTTGCTACAAAAGTTGGGTATTCATCCTTTCTGATGGAGGCATAATACTCCATAGTATATATGGACCATATCTTCTTTATCCATTTGTCCATTGAAGGGCATCTTGGTTCTTTCCACAGTTTGGTGACTGTGGCCATTCCTGCTATGAACATTGGGGTATAGATGGCCCTTCTTTTCACTACATCTGTATCTTTGGGGTAAATACCCAATATTGCAATTGCAGGGTCTTAGGGAAGCTCTATTTTTAATTTCTTAAGGATTCTTCACACTGTTTTCCAAAGTAGCTGCACCAAGTTGCATTCCCACCAACAGTATAAGAGGGTTCCCCTTTCTCTACATCCTCTCCAACACATGTTGTTTACTGTCTTGTTGATTTTGGCCATTCTAACTGGTGTAATGTGGTATCTCAGTGTGGCTTTTCTTACATTTCTGATTTTTTTTTTCTTGATGAGTTAGCTAAATTTTTTTCTTTGCACTTTATTTATATATTTTTTAAAAATTAACATATAATATATTATTAGCCCCAGGGGTGCAAGTCTGTGAATCGCCAGGTTTACACACTTCACAGCACTCGTCATAGCACATACCCTCCCCAATGTCCATAACACCACCACCCTCTTCCTGCCCCACCTTCCTTTGGCAACCCTCAGTTTGTTTTGTGAGATAGAAACTCTCTTATGGTTTATCTCCCTCCTGATCCCATCTCATTTCATTTATTCTTTTCCTACCCCCACAAACCCCCCACATTGCATCTCCACTTTCTCTTATAAGGGAGATCATATGATAGTTGTCTTTCTCTGATTGACTTATTTCGCTCAGCATAATACCCTCTAGTTCCATCCATGTCATTGCAAATGGCAAGATTTCATTTCTTTTGATGGCTGCATAGTATTCCATTGTATATACATACCACATCTTTATCCATTCATCTGTTGATGGACATCTAGGTTCTTTCCATAGTTTGGCTATTGTGGACATTGCTGCTAGAAATATTCAGGTGCACGTGCCCCTTCAGATCACTACATTTGTGTCATTAGGGTAAATACCTAGTAGTGCAATTGCTGGCTTGTAGGGTAGCTCTATTTTCAACTTTTTGAGGAACCTCCATGCTGTTTTCCAAAATGGTTGCAACAGCTTGCATTCCCACCAATAGTGTAGGAGGGTTCCCCTTTCTCCGCCTCCTCGCCAGCATCTGTCATTTCATGACTTATTAATTTTAGCCATTCTGACTGGTGTGAGGTGGTATCTCACTGTGGTTTTGATTTGTATTCCCTGATGCCCAGTGATGTGGAGCACTTTTTCATGTGTCTGTTGGCCATCTGGATGTCTTCTTTGCAGAAATGTCTGTTCATGTCTTCTGCCCATTTCTTGATTGGATTATTTGTTCTTTGGATGTTGAGTTTGATAAGTTCTTTCTTGATTTTGGATACTAGCCCTTTATCTGATATGTCATTTGCAAATGTCTTCTCCCATTCTGTCAGTCGTCTTTTGGTTTCATTAACTGTTTCCTTTGCTGTGCAGAAGCTTTTGATCTTGATGAAATCTGAATAGTTCATTTTTGCCCTTGCTTCCCTTGCCTTTGGCGATCCTCCTAGGAAGAAGTGCTGTGGCTGAGGTCAAAGAGGTTGCTGCTTGTGTTCTCCTCAAGGATTTTGATGGATTCCTTTCTCACATCGAGGTCCTTCATCCATTTTGAGTCTGTTTTCATGTGTGGTGTAAGGAAATGGTCCAGTTTCATTTTTCTGCATGTGGCTGTCCAATTTTCCCAACACCATTTGTTGAAGAGGCTGTCTTTCTTCCATTGGACATTCTTTCCTGCTTTGTTGAAGATTAGTTGACCATAGAGTTGAGTGTCTGTTTCTGGGCTCTCTCTTCTGTTCCGGTCTGTGTGTCTGTTTTTGTGCCAGTACCATACTGTCTTGATGACGACAGCTTTGTCATAGAGCTTGAAGTCTGGAATTGTGATGCCACCAACTTTGGCTTTCTTTTTCAACATTCTTCTGGCTATTCAAGGTCCTTCCTAGTTCCATACAAATTTTAGAATTATTTGTTCCATGTCTTTGAAAAAAATGGATGGGATTTTGGTAGGGATTGCATTAAATGTGTAGATAGCTTTAGGTAGCATAGACATTTTCACGATATTTGTTCTTCCAATCCATGAGCGTGGAACATTTTTCTGTTTCTTTGTGTCTTCCTCAATTTCTTTCATGAGTACTTTAAAGTTTTCTGAGTAAAGATTCTTTGCCTCTTTGGTTAGGTTTATTCCTAGGTATCTTGTGGTTTTGGGTGCAATTGTAAATGGGATGGACTCCTTAATTTCTCTTTCTTCTGTCTTATTGTTTGTGTATAGAAATGCAACTGATTTCTGTGCATTGATTTTATATCCTGACACTTTACTGAATTCCTGTACAAGTTCTAGCAGATTTGGAGTGGAGTCTTTGGGTTTTCCTCATATAGTATCATATCATCTGCTGAGAATGAGTTTGACTTCTCCTTTGCTGATTTGAATGCCTTTAATTTCTTTTTGTTGTCTGATTGCTGAGGCTAGGACTTCTAGTACTGTGTTGAATAGCAGTGGTGATAATGGGCATCCCTGCCATGTTCCTGACCTTAGAAAAGCTCTCAGTTTTTCTCCATTGAGAATATTTGCAGTGGGTTTTTCATAGATGGCTTTGATGATATCGAGGTATATACCCTTTTTACCAACATTTTGCAGAGTTTTAATCAGGAAAGGATGCTGTACTTTCTCAAATGTTTTAGAATCTATTGAGAGTATCATATGGTTCTTGTTCTTTCTTTTATTAATGTATTTAATCACATTAATTGATTTGCAGATGTTGAACTAACCTTGCATCCCTGGAATAAATCTGACTTGGCTGTGGTGAGTAATTCTTTTACTGTACTGTTGGATCCTATCGGCTAGTATTTTGGTGAGAATTTTCACATCTGTGTTCATCAAGGATATTGGTCTGTAATTCTCTTTTTTGATGGGATCCTTGTCTGGTTTGGGGATCAAGGTAATGCTGTCCTCATAAAATGAGTTTGGAAGTTTTCCTTCCATTTCTATTTTTTGGAACAGTGTCAGGAGAATAGGTATTAATTTTTCCTTAAGTGCTTGGTAGAATTACCCTGGGAAGCTGCCTGGCCCTGGGCTCTTGTTTGTTGGGAGATTTTTATGACTGCTTCAATCTTCTTACTGGTTATGTGTCTGTTCAGGTTTTCTATTTCATCCTGGTTCAGATGTGGTAGTTTATATATCTCAAGGAATGCATCCATTTCTTCCAGATTGTCAAATTTGTTGGCATATAGTTGCTCATAGTATGTTCTTATAATTGTTTGTATGTCTTTGGTTGGTTGTGATCTCTCCTCTTTCCTTCATGATTTTATTTATTTGGGTCCTTTCTCTTTTCTTTTTGATAAGTCTGGCCAGGGGTTTATCAATCTTATTAATTCTTTCACAGAACCAGCTCCTAGTTTCATTGATTTGTTCTGTTGGTTTTTTTGGTCTCTATTTCATTGATTTCTTCTCTGATCCTTATTTCTCTTCTTCTGATGGCTTTAGGCTTTCTTTGTTGTTCTTTCTCCAGCTCCTTTAAGTGTAGGGTTAGGTTGTGTATTTGAGACCTTTCTTGTTTCTTGAGAAAGGCTTGTACCGCTATACATTTTCCTCTCAGGACTGCCTTTGCTGTGTCCCACAGATTTTGAACCGTTGTGTTTTCATTATCATTTGTTTCCATGAATTTTTTTTTCAATTCTTCTTTAATTTCCTGGTTAACCCATTCATTCTTTAGAAGGATGCTGTTTAGTCTCCATGTATTTGGGTTCTTTCCAAATTTCCTCTTGTGATTGAGTTCTAGCTTCAGAGCATTGTTGTCTGAAAATATGCAGGGAATGATCCCAATGTTTTGATACCAGTTGAGACCTGATTTATGACCCAGGATGTGATCTATTCTGGAGAATGTTCCATGTGCACTAGAGAAGAATATGTATTCTGTTGCTTTGAGATGGAATGTTCTGTATGTATCTGTTTTGTCTGACTGGTCCAGCATGTCATTTAAGGCCTTTATTTCCTTGTTGATCTTTTGCTTGGATGATCTGTCCATTTCAGTGAAGGGAGTGTTAAAGTCCCCTACTATTTTTGTATTATTGTTGATGTGTTTCTTTGATTCTGTTATTAATTGGTTTATGTAGTTGGCTGCTCCCATGTTAGGGGCATAGATATTTAAAATTGTTAGATCTTCTTGTTAGACAGACCCTTTGAGTATGATATAGTGTCCTTCCTCATCTTTTATTATAGTCTTTGGCTTATAATCTAATTGATCTGATATAAGGATAGCCACACCAGCTTTCTTTTGATGTCCATTAGCATGGTAAATTCTTTTCCACCCCCTCACTTTAAATCTGGAGGTGTCTTTGGGTGTAAAATGAGTTTCTTGTAGGCAGCATATTGGTGGGTTTTGTTTTTTTATCCACTCTGATACCCTGTGTCTTTTGATTGGGGCATTTAGCCCATTAACATTCAGGCTAACTATTGAGAGGTATGAATTTAGTGCCATTGTATTGCCTTTAAGGTGACTGTTACTGTATATTGTCTCTGTTCCTTTCTGATCTACTACTTTTAGGGTCTCTCTTTGCTTAGAGGACCCTGTTCAATATTTCCTATAGAGCTGGTTTGGTATTTACCAATTCTTTCAGTTTTTGTTTGTCCTGGAAGCTTTTTCTCTCTCCTTATGTTTTCAGTGATATAGCTGGATATAGTATTCTTGGCTGCATGCTTTTCTCATTTAGTGCTCTGAATATATCATGCTGGTCCTTTCTAGCCTGCCAGGTCTCTGTGGATAAGTCTTCTGCCAAGCTAATATTTTTACCATTGTATGTTACAGGCTTGTTTTCCCAGCCTGCTTTCAGGATTTTCTCTTTGTCACTAAGACTTGTGAATTTTACTAATAGATGACAGGGTGTGGACCTATTCTTACTGATTTTGAGGGGGGTTCTCTGTGCCTCCTGGATTTTGATGCTTGTTCCCTTTGCCATATTAGGGGAATTGTCTGCAATACTCTCCAATGTACCTTCTGCTCCCCTCTCCCTTTCTTCTTCTTCTGGAATCCCAATTATTCTGACGTTTTTCTTATGGTATCACTTATCTCTCGAATTCTCCCCTCGTGGTCCAGTAGTTGTTTTTCTCTCTTTTGCTCAGCTTCTTTATTCTCTGTCATTTGGTTTTCTATATCACTAATTCTCTCTTCTGCATCATTTATCATAGCAGTAAGAGACTCCATTTTTTTATTGCACCTCATTAATAGCTTTTTTTAAAAAAAATTTCAACTTGGTTAGATTTTAGTTCTTTTATTTCTCCAGAATGGGATTTTATTTCTCCAGAAAGGGATTCTCTAATTTTCCAAGTCTTTTTAAAGCCCGGCTAGCACCTTGAGTATTGGCATTCTGAACTCTAGATCTGACATATTACCAGTGTCTGTATTGATTAGGTCCCTGGCCTTCAGTACTGCCTCTTGTTCTTTTTTTTTTTTTTGTGGTGAGTTTTTTCTGCCTTGTCATTTTATCCAGATAAGAATATATGAAGGAGTAAATAAAATGCTAAAAGGATGGCCAAGATCCCAGTAAAATGTGCTTTAACCAAATCAGAAGAGACCCCAAATCATGTAGGGGAGATAGGGGATAAAAAGAAGTTGAGAAAAAAAAATTTAAAAAGAAAAAATAAATAAAGCAAAAAATATAAAAAAGAAAAAATATATATATCGATTATCTATCTATCATCTATCTATCTATATATATTAGACTGGTGAATAGAACACAGTTACCCACTTAATTTTTGGAGTATTTTTGTCTCTTAGAAGAACCTACCTCCCAAAATTTTAAAGAATGAAAAGTATATATAAAGGTAAACATGATGAAGGGATGGATTATGACTATAAAGTTGAATTTTTTTTTAAATTTCTAAGAAAGGAGCTGATAAGTTGGGAGAATAAAGAAAAAGAAAGTGGATAGAATTTGCTCAAGCTGGAGACTAGAACAAAGCCCTATGCTAAATTGAGCGTATATTTCGATCTTTTAGAAGAGATTGTATCCCAATTGTTTTTTAGAAGATAAAACCCTTTCCTGTATACAAAAAAATAGTTAGGTACTATGAAGGATAAAATATGACTATAGTAGTGAAGGTTCAAAAAAGATTTTTTGAAAGGTATTGTTAAGATAAACTAGTTAAAAAATGTTAAAAGAGGAAAGGGTAAAAGTTATAAAAATTTAGCAGAAAAAAATAAAATTTCAAAAAATTAATTAACTTTGCAAGACTAAAGAATCATGTGGAGAAATCCATGAATTCCACGCTTTGCTTTCTCCTCCTCTGGAATTCTGCTGTTCTCCTTGGTAAGTGAACTTGGTTGTGGCTGAATTTCTTGCTGATCTTCTTGGGGAGGGGCCTGTTGTAGTGATTCTCAGTGTCTTGCCTGATGCAGAATTGCACTGCCCTTTCTAGCACCCAGGCTAAGTAATCTGCTTGGGTTCGCTTTTGGGAGCTTTTGTTCCCTGAACACCTTCCATAGAGTTCCAGAGGATGGGAATGAAAATGGCAGCCTCCCAGTCTCTGGCCCTGAGATGCTGAGAGCTTGAGGCCCCACTCCTCAGTGCACCCTCGGAGAAAAGCGCTCAATCACTACCCTGTCCCTGGCCTCTGGCCACGCTCTGAGCCCACACAGCCTGTGACCAAGCATCTCTGTCTCTGGCACACAGCCCTGCCTGGAGACTCTGAACCCCACAGATCCCTGTGCTCCTCCAGGGGTTTCTCCCCGGATCTTGTGGGGTCCCCACTCACAGAGCCCTGGCCTTTGCCACAGATCACAATTTCAGGTAACCTCTAGCTGAGAGCTCACTCCTCCACTCTGTCTCTGTAGCCAGCTTCCCTGCTCTAATACCTGTGAGCGCTGCAACACTCAGAAACCCCCAATCCTTCTGTGACCCCACGGGACCTGAGACCACGCTGTCCCTGTGTGGGCTTCACTCAGGTTTAGTCTCTGGAGCGATGTACCTCAGTGGAGCAGACTTTTAAAAGTTCTAATTTTGTTCTCTGTTGCTGTGCCACTTGCCAGGAGCTGGCCCTACCCCCGTGGTCTATCTTCCTGTCACTTTGGATTCTCTTCTCCACAGGGCCTACCTTTCAGAAACTGGTCGATTTTCTGTTTCTAGAATGGCTGCTCTTTTCTTGTCAGTCTCCTGTTGGATTTGTAGGTGTTTGGAATGATTTGATAAGCTATCTAGCTGATCTCCTGCTACCTGATGTCGTCTGAGCCTGCTACTTCTCTGCCATCTTGACACCTCCCCCCTAAAATTTTTTGATTATGTTTATTTTTTAAAAGACCCAGATCATAGTTTCATTGACCTTTCTATTTTTAATTCTCTATTTCACTTATTTCTGCTGTGATAGTTATTAATTTCTTCCTCTTACTGATTTGGGGCTTTTTTTCTCCCCCTTAGGATTTTTTTTTTTAATTTTAAAGTTAGAATTTTTATTTGAGGTTTGTTTTTATTTTTTGCAGTAGGCCTGTGTCACTATGAATTTCCCTCTTAAAACAGCTTTTGCTGTGTCCCAAGCATTTTGGACTATTGTGTTTCTATTTATTTAATTTCCTTTTTGATTTCTCATTGGGCTATTGGTTGTTACATAGTGTATTTAATCTCTACATTCTGTTTTTTTCTTTTTTTTTTCTTCCTGATTTTCTTGCTGTTTATTTCTAGTTGCATACTATTATGGTCAATAAAGATGCTTGATATGATTTCAGTGTTCTTAAATTTATTGATACTTGTTTTGTGATCTATCATGATTAGTTCTTTGGAATGTTTCATGTGAATTTGAAAAGAATCTGTATTCTGCTGTTTTTGGGTGGGATGATCTGTATATATCTATTAAGTCCATCTATTCTAATGTGTCATTTAAAGCCAATGTTTCCTTACTGATTTTATGTCTGGAAATTTTATCCACTGACATGAGAAAAGTAAAGCTCTCTACAATTATTGTTTTGCTGTTTATTTCTCCCAATATGTCTGTTAACATTTGCTTTATATATATACAAGGTGCTCTTGTAGTTGGGTTTATAACTGTTACATCCTCTTATTAGATTGATTCTTTTATCATTATGTAATTTCCTTCTTTGTCTCTTCTTGTAGTCTTTGTCTTGAAGTCTATCTTATCTGATATGAGTATTGCCATCCATCTTCCTTTTTATTCCCATTTGCATGGTAATCCTTTTCCATCTCTTCACTTTCAGTCTATGAATGTCTTTAGAGTTTAAGTGAGTCTGTTATAGGCAGCTTATAGATAGGCCTTATTTTTTTTTTATCCATTCAGTCCCCCATGTCTTTTGATTGGAGAATTTAGTACATTTCTATGTAAAGTAATTGGTAAGAGCCATGTAATTATTGCTGTTTTATTTGTGACTCTCTTTTTTCTTGTAGTTCAACTGTTGTTTTTTAGTACTACACTTATTCCTTGTTTTCTTTGTATTTAGCGTAAGTTTTTCCTTTGAAGTTACTGTAAGGGTCATATATAACATCTTGTTTATATAAGTCTGTTATAAGTTAATTTTGAATAAATTTCAAAGTTTTATATTTTTACTCCCCACCCACATTTTATTTATTGATGATGCATTTACCTTTTTTAATATATTTTTAACTCATTATATTTTAAATAAATTTTACTACTTTTGTTTTTTACCCTTCATACTAGCTTTATCAGTCGTTGGTTCACACATTATTATTTATTTGCCATTTCCTGTCAGATTTTTACTTCCATATGTTTCTCATATTATTAATTAGTGCTTTTATACTTTTAGCTTAGAGAAGTCCTTTTAACATTTCTTATAAAACTGATTTACTGGTGATGAACTCCTTTAGCTTTCATTTATCCAGAAAAATTAATCTCTCTTTCAATTCTGAATGATAATCTTGATGGATAGAGAATTCTTGGTTGGCAGGTTTTTTTTTTTCCCTTTCAGCACCTTGAATGTGTAATGCCGTTCCCTTCTGGACTATAAAACTTCTGCTGAAAACTATTATAGCCTTGTGGGATTTTCCTTGTATGTAGTATATTGCTTTTGTCTTGTTGCTTTCAAGATTCTTTCTTTAGCCTTAACTTTTATCACTTTATTTCAATGTGGCTCACTGTGTTTCTCTTTGGGTTCATCTTATTTTGAAGTTTCTGGGCTTCCTGGAATTGAATGTCTGTTTTCTTCATTCAGATTAGGGAAGTTTTCATCCATTAGCTCTCTTCTCCTTCTGGGATAACTCTATTTTTAATGTAACCCTGCTTGATGTTGTCCCAGGTGTCCCCTAAGTTATCCTCATTTCTTTTAATCCTTTTTTTTTTTTAATTTTGATGCTCTGTCTAGGTGTTTTCTACTTCCAGCTCGCTGAGTCATGCTTCTGTTTCACCCATTCTGAAGTTGGACCCTTCTGGTGTATTTTTCAGTTCCATTACAGCTTCTGTTTAATACTTTCTTATATTTCTCTGTCTTACTGTTTTTCTTCCTGTGTTCATCCATTTCCCCCCTCAGATTAGTGAGCATCTTTATGGCCATTACTTTGAGCTCCTTATCAAGTAGGTTGCTTAACGCTATTTCATTAAGGTCTTTTTCTGGGTTTTGTCTTATTCTTTAGTTTGGAACATAATCCTCTGTTTCCTCATTTTGCTTGTCACTCTGTGCTGGTTTATATGCATTAAGTGAAGTAGCAACCTCTCTTAGTATTGAAGGAATTGTCCTGTGTATGAGCTATTCTCCATGGGCCAGAAGTGCCGTCTCTTCTGAACACCAGAGCCATGCACTCTGTGTGGGCTATGCATGGCTTCTAGCTGTGACAGGGCCACACTACTGCCCAAGGAGGTCAGGGCTGGGGGCACCTTCCTGGGCATTTTCAGACTTGGCTACTGCACAGGGAGATCAGGATTTAAGTCATTTTTTTTTTCCAGTTGCACCTTGGCTTCTGCATAGCATGGGCAGGGTTCAGGGTACTCTCGCTGCCCTGCTGAACACAGTGGAGGGGGCAGGATACCAAAGGATTATCCATCCTGGTTTCAGGTAGCTCTCTGTGCAGGATGGATGATATATGTTCTCCAGTGCTAGCAGGCTTAAAGGAAGGCACTAAAAATGGCACCTGTAAGGTACTCCTTCCATAGCATGTTAGCATGAGGTTGCAAAAATGGTGTTAACCAGTGCTTCATCCCTGGATAAAGTCCCTTTAGGTTCCTGCCTCTCCAGCAGCTGCTTTAAAATTAGTAAATGTGTTTCTGTTGCTTGTGGACTAGGTACTTCTTAATCTGTTGCTTTTGCACTGAATTGCAGGGTGAGTGGGATTGGATACAAGGCATTTAGTATTGTGTATCCATTTTTTTTTCAGCATAAGAGTATTCATTGTTTTTGCACTACACCCAGTGCTCCATGCAATGCGTGCCCTCTCTAATACCCACCACCTGGTTCCCCCAACCTCTCACCCCCCGCCACTTCAAACCCCTCAGATTGTTTTTCAAGTCCATAATCTCTCATGGTTACCTCCCCTTCCAATTTCCCTCAACTCCCTTCTCCTGTCCATGTCCCCTTGTCCTCCATGCTATTTGTTATGCTCCACAAATAAGTGAAACCATATGATAATTGACTCTCTGCTTGACTTATTTCACTCAGCATAATCTCTTCCAGTCCCGTCCATGTTGCTACAAAAGTTGGGTATTCATCCTTTCTGATGGAGGCATAATACTCCATAGTGTATATGGACCACATCTTCCTTATCCATTCATCTGTTGAAGGGCATCTTGGTTCTTTCCACAGTTTGGCGACTGTGGCCATTGCTGCTATAAACATTGGGGTACAGATGGCCCTTCTTTTCACTACATCTGTATCTTTGGAGTAAATACCCAGTAGTGCAATGACAGGGTCATAGGGAAGCTCTATTTTTAATTTCTTGAGGAATCTCCACACTGTTCTCCAAAGTGGCTGCACCAACGTGCATTCCCACCAACAGTTTAAGAGGGTTCCCCTTTCTCCACATTCCCTCCAACACATGTTGTATCCTGTCTTGCTAATTTTGGCCATTCTAACACTTGTAAGGTGATATCTCAATGTGGTTTTAATTTGAATCTCCCTGATGGCTAGTGATGATGAACATTTTTTATGTGTCTGATAGCCATTTGTATGTCTTCATTGGAGAAGTGTCTGTTCATATCTTCTGCCCATTTTTTTTTATTTTATTTTTTATAAACATATAATATATTCCATTTTTTGATGTGATTATCTGTTTTGTGTGTGTTGAGTTTGAGGAGTTCTTTATAGACCTGTATCAACCTTTTGTCTTTACTGTCATTTGCAAATATCTTCTCCCATTCCGCGGGTTGCCTCTTTGTTTTGTTGACTGTTTCCTTTGTTGTGAAGAAGCTTTTGATCTTGATGAAGTCCCCAAAGTTCATCTTCACTTTTGTTTCCTTTGCCTTTGGAGACATATCTTGAAAGAAGTTGCTGTGGCTGATATCGAAGAGGTTACTGCCTATGTTCTTCTCTAGGTTTCTGATGGATTCCTGTCTCACGTTGAGGTCTTTTATCCATTTCGAGTTTATCTTTGTTTTTACTGTAAGAGAATGGTCGAGTTTCATTCTTCTACATATAGCTGTCCTGTTTTCCCAGTACCATTTATTGAAGAGACTGTCTTTTTACCACTGTATATTTTTTCCTGTTTTGTCGAAGATTATTTGACCATAGAGTTGAGGGTCCATATCTAGGCTCACTCCTCTGTTCCACTGGTCTATGTGTCTGTTTTTATGCCAGTACCATGCTGTCTTGGTGATCACAGCTTTGTAGTAAAGCTTGAAATCAGGTAACGTGATGCCCCCAGTTTTATTTTTGTTTTTCAACATTTCCTTAGTGATTTGGGGTTTCTTCTGCTTCCATACAAATTTTAGGATTATTTGCTCTAGCTCTTTGAAAAATACTGGTGGAATTTTGATAGGAATGGCATTAAAAGTATAGATTGCTCTAGGCAGTATAGACATTTTAACAATGTTTATTCTTCCGATCCAAGAGCATGGAATGGTCTTCCATCTTTTTGTGTCTTCTTATATTTCTTTCATGAGTGTTCTGTAGTTCTTTGAGTACAGATCCTTTACCTCTTTGGTTAGGTTTATTCCCAGGTATCTTATGGTTCTTGTTGCTATAGACAATGGAATCGATTCTCTAATTTCCCTTTCTGTGTTTTCATTGTTAGTGTATAAGAAAGCCACTGATTTCTGTACATTGACTTTGTATTCTGCCACATTACTGAATTGTTGTATGAGTTCTAGTCGTTTGGGGGTGGAGTCTTTGGGTTTTCCATATAAAGAATCATGTCATCTGTGAAGAGAGAGAGTTTGACTTCTTCATTGCCAATTTGGATACCTTTTATTTCTCTTTGTTGTCTGATTGCTGTTGCTAGGACTTCTAATACTATGTTGAACAAGAGTGGTGAGAGTGGGCATCTTTGTCATGTTCCTGATATCAACGGGAAGGCTGTGAGCTTTTCCCATTGAGGATGATATTTGCTGTGGGTCTTTCAAAGATAGATTTTATGAAATTCAGGAATGTTCCCTCTTTCCCTATACTTTGAAGTGTTTTAATCAGGAACGGATGCTGGATTTTGTCAAATGCTTTTTCTGCATCCATTGAGAGGACCATGTGGTTCTTCTCTCTTCTCTTATTAATTTGTTCTATCATATGGATTGATTTGCGAATGTTGAACCATCCTTGTAGCCCAGGAATGAATCCCACCTGGTCATGGTGGATAATCGTTTTAATGTGCTGTTGGATCCTGTTTGCTAAGATCTTGTTGAGAATCTTAGCATCCATATTCATCAGGGATATTGGTCTGAAATTCTCCTTTGTGGTAGGGTCTTTGCCTGGTTTGGGGATCAGGGTAATGCTGGCTTCATAGAAAGAGTCTGGAAGTTTTCCTTCTGCTTCAATTTTTTGAAACAGCTTCAGGAGAATAGGTGTTATTTCTTCTTTGAAAGTTTGGTAGAATTCCCCAGGGAATCTGTCAGGTCCTGGGTTCTTGTTTTTTGGGAGGTTTTTGATCACTGCTTCAATCTCGTTACTAGATATTGGTCTATTCAGGTTGTCAATTTCTTCCTGGTTCAATTTGGGGAGTTTTATAGTTTTCCAGGAATGCATCCATTTCATCTAGGTTGCTTAGCTTATTGGCATATAACTTTTGATAATAACTTCTGATGATTGTTTCTACTTCCTTGGTGTTAGTTGTGATATCTCCCTTTTCATTCATAATTTTATGAATTTGGGCTTTCTCTCTTTTCTTTTGGATTAGTGTGGCCAATGGTTTATCGATCTTATTGATTCTTTCAAAAAACTAGCTTCTAGCTTCATTGATACGTTCTACTGTATCTCTGGTTTCTACCTCATTGATCTCAGCTCTAATCTTGATGATTTCCCTTCTTATGTGTGGAGTTGGTTTGATTTGTTGTTGATTCTCCAGTTCTTTAAGGTGTAGAGACAGCTGGTGTGTTCTGGATTTTTCCATTTTTTTGAGGGAGGCTTGGATGGCTATGTATTTCCCCCTTAGGACCACCTTTGCTGTATCCCATAGGTTTTGGACCGAAGTGTCTTCATTCTCATTGGTTTCCATGAATTGTTTCAGTTCTTCTTTGATCTCCTGGTTGATCCAAGCATTCTTAAGCAAGGTGGTCTTTAGCTTCCAGGTGTTTGAGTTCCTTCTTAACTTTTCCTTGTGATTGAGCTCCAGTTTTAAAGCACTGTGATCTGAGAATATGCAGGGAATGATCTCAGTCTTTTGGTATCGGTTGAGTCCTGATTTGTGACCCAGTATGTGGTCTATTCTTGAGAAGGTTCCATGTGCACTTGAGAAGAATGAGTATTCTGCTATTTTAGGGTGGAATGTTCTGCATATATCTATGAGGTCCATCTGGTCCAATGTGTCATTTAATGCTCTTGTTTCTTTATTGATTTTCTGCTTCGATGATCTGTTTCTGAGAGAGGTGTGTTAAGATCTCCTACTATTAATGTGTTCATATCAATATGACTCTTTATCTTGATAAATAGTTTTCTTATGTAATTGGCTGCTCCCATATTGGGGGCATAGATATTTACAATTGTTAGATCATCTTGGTGGATAGTCCCTTCTATTGGATGTAGTGTCCTTCTGTATCTCTGACTACAGTCTTTAGTTTAAAGTCTAATTTATCTGATATGAGAATCACTACCCTGGCCTTCTTTTGAGGCCCATTGGCATGAAAGATGCTTCTCCAACCCTTCATTTTCTGTCTGGGTGTATCTTTAGGTTCAAAATGGGTCTCTTGTAGACAACATATGGATGGGTCCTGTCGTTTTATCCAATATATAACCCTGTGTTGTTTTATGGGTGCATTTACGCCATTCACATTGAGAGTGATTATTGATAGATATGTTTTTATTGACATCGTGTTACCTTTGAAGTCTTTCTGTAGATTTTCTCTATATTTCTGTTCAATGCTATTCTTAGGATTTTTCCTCTTTTATAGAATATTTATATATTCTATCTACAGAATATATATATATATTCTATATATATATATATATATATATATATATATATATATATATATGTATAATATTAATATTTCCTGCAGTGTTGGCTTGGTGGTTGCATAGTCTTTTAAGCCTTGCCAGTCTTGGAAACTCTTTATCTCTCCATGCATTTTGAATGTCAGTCTTGCTGGATAAAGTATTCTTGGCTGCATGTTCTTCTCATTTACTACCCTGAATATATCTTGCCAGCCCTTTCTGGCTTGCCAGGTGTCTGTGGACAGGTCTGACGTTATTCTGATGGGCTTTCCTCTGTAAGTAAGGAGCCTCTTTGTCATAGTGGCTTTCAAGAGATTATATTTACAATTATGGTTCTTCAATTTGACTATCAGGTGCCTTGATGTTTTTCTGGACTCTATAATCTTGTGTGGAGACCGTTCGGCCTCTAGTACATGAACACTGGTTCCATTCACGAGATTGGGAAAATTTTCATGAAGAACTTGTTCCACTATATCTTCTAGACTTCTTTCTTTCTCCTCCCCTTCAGGGATTCCAATAATTATGATGTTGGAATGTTTTTTGGCATCATTTATTTCCCTGATTCAGTTTTTGTGGCTTCTAAGCAGTTTGTTCCAGGCTTCCTCCTGATCCTTTCTCTCTATTTGTTTGTCCTCCAGATCACTAATTCTATCTTCTGTCTCAGTTACCCTAGCTTTGAGAGAATTTAGATTAGATTGGAACTCATTGAGAGCATTATGAACCTCATCTCTGGTAGCTTTTAGCTCTGCCCTAACATTGTGAACATCCTCTCTGGGCGCTTTCAGTTCGGCCGTAATCAATTCCATTTGGTCATCCATGACTTTCTCCAACCTAGCTATTGCCTGGATAACTATTAGCCTGAATTCTCTTTCTGACATATTGTCTATGTTGATAGCCATTAGCTCTGTTGCAGAAGGTCCATACTCTGTATTTTTCTTCTGTTGGGCATTCCTCCTCCTAGTCATTTTGGTGAGAGATGACTGAACAGATGTAGCTGGTTGTATCGACCGTGGTGCTGTCAGGGTGCACCCTGGAACACTTTTGAGCAATCAGGATTCCCCACCCAAATGAGAGATAAAAGAAAAGAAAAAAAAAAAAAACGAGAGAGTGAGACAGGAAAGATCTCTGTAGAGATCCAAATGTTTGTAATTCTAATCTCAGGCTGATTTCATGGGTGATTGGAGTTCTTTGGTAGGTAATCAGCTCACTTTAGGGTACAGGTTGAAACGGCGCCTCTTCCTACTTCCCCACCATCTTGTCTCCCCCTGTATCCATTCTTTATGGTTCTGTATTCTCTGGTTTTTATTACCATTGATTTCTAAAAATGGACTTTTTTGTCATCTTGCATTTCTAGTGTTGGTCTCCAGGTTCTGGGTGCCTGCAATGAGGCATAGTCCCTTTATTCCTTGAGGGAGAGTCTCTCTCTCTCTCTCTCTCTCTTTTTTTTTTTCCTGAATTTGGGATTTGTGCATTGGAGTGAGTCTGGGTAAGGCTTTGTCTATCCCTCTCCTGTCCTTCTGTATACCTCTCTTTTGTCTTTTGTTGTGCTCATCTAATTCTCAGGCCTTTTTCAAAGGAAAATTATTGCCTATATGGCTATAAATTTGTTGTGTTTCTGGCAGGAGTTTTGTTAAGAATCTTCCTGTGCCACAGTTTTCAACACCTTTCTTCTTCAGTTTTTAACAATAGTTTTGACTGATACAGTATTCTTGATTTTCTTGGTTGATAGTGTGTATTTTTTTTTCTTTCTTTACTTTTTAAAGGAATTTTTAAAAATGTTTTAAATTTTTAAAAAAATATTTGAATAACCCCCTCACTTCCTTTGGTCTTGAAAAGTTAATGATGAGAAATCTGATAATTCTTATGGAAGCTCCCTTGTGTGTGATGAATTGCTTTTCTCTTTCTTTTTTGAATATTTCTTTATTTTTAACTTTATACCATTTGATTATAATGTGTCTCAATGTAGTTCTGTTCAGATTTACTTATGTTGGAATTCTTTAAGTTCTTTTATTTCTATGTCCATTACTTTGCTCAGATTTTGGAAAATTTTGGCCATTATTTCATCAAATAAGCTAAGCCCATTTCTGTCATCCCACAGGCATATATTGATCCACTTGCTGGTGTTCAATAAGGACCTTAGGCTTTTTTAAATTCTATTAATTTTTGTGGTCTTTTGCACCTTTGGTTCCATGATTTCAAATGATGTGTCTTCTAGCTCACAGACTCTCCTACCCATCAAGTCTGATTCTGAACCTCTCTAATCTATGTTTCACTTTAGTTATATATATAAATTTAAATATATATAAATATATATGTATATGAAATATATATATATATATATATATATATATTTTCCTTTTTGAGAGAGAGAGGAAGAGAGAGAGCAAGCAGGTGTGGGGGCAGAGGGAGAGAGAGAGAATCTTAAGTGGGCTGCATGCCCAATAAAGAGCCCAACACGGGGCTCAGTATCACAATCCTGAGGTCATGACATGAGTCAAAATCAGGAGTTGGACACCTAACTGACTGAACCACACAGTCACCCTTAGTTATTACATTTTTCAGCTCCAGAATTTTTGTTTGGTTGTCTTTTAAAGTTTCTTTCTCTTTGTTCATATTCTCATTTTGTCCATGCATCATTTTCCTGATTTCATTTGTGTATCTGCATTTTCCTTTAGTTCATTGAGCATCTTTATGACAGCTATTAAAAATTCTTACAGTTAATTCATAGGTATGCTTTTTTAGGGTTAGTTGTAGGGTTTTATGTCATTTTGATTGGGTTATATTTCCTTGTTCCTTTATATGGCTTATGATTTTTAGGCTGGAATTTGAGCAGTTGAAAAAAAAATACCATTTTTTCAAGAGGAGATCTCCATCAATCAACATGATCAGAGGGTCTAGGGCTTTTCAAACATTTTTTTTTTTTTCCCTCTGGTGTTGGTATTTGGAACTGTAGCTCTAGTGTACTGCTTAACTCCAGTTTTGGTGGCTTGCAGTGTGACTTCCCTTTGGGGGTTCTTTATCAGTTTAAACGTAATTTTCCCTTTATTTTTTTTTAAGTTTATTTTAGTGCATTCCACATATTGAATTTATTACAGTTTACTTAAAACTTTATTTAAAACTTCCTAAACAATTGAAAAAGAACAGGGTTGCTTGATTCTGTTTTTCCACTTACACTTTTTTTTTTAAGATTTATATATTTATTTATTTGACAGACAGAGATCATAAATAGGCAGAGAGGCAGGCAGAGAGAGAGGGGGACAGGCTCCCTGCCGAGCAGAGAGCCCGATGTGGGGCTCGATCCCAGGACCTTGGGATCCTGACCTGAGCTGAAGGCAGAGACTTTAACCCACTGAGCCACGCAGGGGCCCCCCACTTACACTTTCTTTGTCAAATAGTTTAATGTTACACATAAGTCACATGATTGTTTTATTGTGGTTTTGAACAGTTTTTAAACATTATTTACATTTTCTGGATTTTTTTTTTCAACTTTTACATAGATTTTGGGCTTTTTCTTTTCAGTTTCCTCCTCTTTCAGTATCATTCCCCTCAGATAATTACCACTTTGACAGCTTCAAACTCTTGTTCAGAGACATTCATTCATCTCCTTTTTCTGTTTGTAAAATGCTTTTTGTGTTTTATTATGGTGAAATGATTTTGCTAATCTTTTCTGATAAAGAGATTCTTTACCAAGTTAATTTTCTTTTGTTTCGGTTTGTTTTATCAAGAAAGGAGTTCAGTTTTATCTGTTACCATTACTATATTTATTAAGTGTCCCTATGTTTTTCTCTATTTTAAAAAATATTTATTTGTTTTAGAGAGAGAAAAGTGAGTGAGTGATTGAAGGAAGTAATAGAGGGACAGGTAAAGGGAGAGAATCTTTAGCATACTCTGTGCTGAGCAAGTATCCTGACACAGGGCTTGATCTCACAACACTGTGATAATGACCTGAGCTAAAACCAACAGTTGGACGCTTAACCAACTGAGCCACCCAGGGGCCCTTATATTTTTCTCTATTAATTGATAAATATGTTATTTCAATATATCACTTTTACGTTATCACATAGTGCTGGACCATTAAAGAAATAAACTTTACTAGATCATATTGTATTAATTGGAAAATTTGTATCATAGAATATGGTTTAGTTTATATTAAGAATATTTGTAAGTCTGTTTATCATACCCAAAGGCTCAACAATTAGGGAATAATTATGTAAAATAGTGTATATCCATATAAAGCAACTGCTATAGTATGGAACCATTAAAAGATATTATCGAAGTGTTAACTACATGGGAAGTTCTCACAGATGTCTTTCTTATTAAAAAAAAATTTTACTCATAGTTAAAGAATGCATATCTCAAAGTGGTGAGTGTGGTATGAGACAAACAAGTTGGAATTAAGATGACAAATAATCTTTAAACAAAAGACAGATAAACAAAAGAAAAGAATCTTTAATATATTTAAGTGCACAGCCTCCTTATCTCTGTGTTAACCTGTATTCCATAGACTTTTCTCTAAGCTTGGAATGAGGTTGCCAGAACCACAACTTTTCCTTTATTATCAGAGAGAAGGTCACTGCTGATCACAGTTAACCAACAAGCTTATACGTGCATAAATCACTTTATGAGTTTGTATTTCTCTTGTTATTCCAAATAAAAAACCTTGACTTAAAGTAGGAAATGTGTTTGAATTTGAAACAAATTCCAGCATGCTGAGTAAGGAGCAGAATAGGAAACCAGGTTCATTGGGGCCATTGTGTTATAAATTCCCTCTCTAGAGAGCCACTCCACAAAGATGATCTTCACAGAAAGTAAAAGGGCTTCCTATTTCAATTGTTCAGTGGGTTCTGCATAGATCATGAGACTATGATTCTCTTTCAAGTGTCAAGTTTCCTGTTGCTTTGTCAGTTTATGTAAGCAAGAGAAGTATAAGAGGGCAAGCCAGAAGAGATCCATGACTGATTTTGTAATGTTCTTCTCCTAAAAGCGTCTGCAGTTCTATGAGTCCCCACAGTAATGTATGGAACACTATTATATTTGTTCTTTTTCTGAGATCTGAGACTAGAGTTTTCACTCTGATATAGAAGATGGTGTTCAACCATACAGATTTCTATGATACCCATTTTGTATCTTCAGGTAAGATAAAGCTCACATGACTCCAAGCTCCTTTCTGTCCTCCTTCCCAACTCTCCTGGTTTTATATTATTTTAAATACCACTTAATGTATGAATTATGAAAGAATTCCTTCTCTAGAATCAAGGCCAGGTTTTTCCCTGAGAATTTGTAGACAAATGTTACTTCAAAAATGTATTATAACTCTTAAAGTAGTTTTTCAATTCCCCATTTGTATTGCCCTATGTAGGAGTTGGGGCCCTGGGTTAGGGAAAGTTCCAGTAAGTGAATGTGAATATACCTTCTTTCAGTGAAGATTCAAGTGATAGACTGCCTATCGTGTTACTTTCGGTTACTTTTAGGGGATAGAAGAAAAGGTAATTTTATTCCTGCTTGAGATTGCAAGATTTGAGGAATAGCCTTTGTGAGCACAGCCAACCTCGACATATCTTTATAAATGATATATATGGACTTCAATGTCTACTAAAGTATTTCATATCAATGGTGATCTTAGTGAAAATCTTGACATAGATTAAGAATTGATTATAATTTTTTCAGCAATATTTGATATGAGCACAATATTGTAGAACTTGGTTCCTTATGTTTCTTTGTAAAATAAGGCAGATTGCCAGTAACTCTTTTTGAGTGTATTTTTACTGAAGAGAGGGATCAAAATGGGAAACCTTCTAATAGATTTTTATTTTAATAGATTTTATTTTAATATTCTAAATGAATATAGGAATATTTCACATAATTTAACACAATAAAATTAAAATCAGGTTAAGTTACAAACATTTAAATCAATATTGTCCTCAAATCAGCTCAACATATTTCTCTCACAAATTGATCAAAGAATATTAAGTATTAATATTATCAGTATCTTTGTAGGCTACAATTTTTTATCTCTGTTTATTCATTCCTTCTTCTTTCACTACTTAACCTAATAGTTGTAGGTCTTGGGTCACACTTGACTATTGTCAATACCAAGTAACTTTGAATGAAAACCTTAGGATGACAAAAGAATTTTCATTTTTATTCACTATATTGAGAACAGAATTATGAATATATGACAGTCATGGGAATACCACTGCATGGATTATGGTACTTTGCTATTTCCTGATACACAGAATGATTTAACCATATGCAAGGGATCTGCCCTAATGAGTAATATTTTAAGGCTACTTGTAATATGGAAATCTGTGTTTTTTTTCAGCTTTAAAAACAAATGGATCTTCCAATATAAGTAATTGCTCTAGCTCTGTGAGTATATTCATTTTCTTGGGTTTCCCTTATACCTGGGAAATTCAGGTTCTCCTCTTTTCAGTCTTCTCTGGGACTTATATTCTGACAGTAACTGGAAATCTGTGCATTATCTGTGCTGTGAGGTGGGACCATCGACTGCAAACTCCAATGTACATTCTGCTGGCTAATTTTTCCTTCCTGGAGATCTGGTTTATCACCTCCACTGTCCCTAATATGCTGGCCAACTTGCTCTCTGAGACCAGCACCATCTCTTTCTATGGCTGCTTCCTCCAGTTCTACTTCTTCTTTTCCATGGGTACCACTGAGACTTTCTTCTTGTCTGCCATGGCCTTTGACAGGTACCTTGCTATCTGCAGGCCCCTGCACTATCCCACTGTCATGACTGTTCAGCGCTGCATCAGAATAGGAGCTGGATGCTGGGTGTGTGGTTTCCTATACTTCCTTTTGCCTATTTACCTCATCTCTCAACTCCCATTTTGTTGTTCCAATAAGATCGATCACTTCCTCTGTGACCCAGGACCTCTTATAAAGCTGTCCTGTGTGCCAGCTCCAGCAACTGAGATCATCTGTGCCATCTATAACTCAGTCCTCATTTTCTCTACCTTATTCTTCATTACCAACTCCTATACCTTGGTGATCAAAGCTGTGCTGAGGGTCCCCTCAGGAGAAGGGCGGCATAAGGCCTTCTCCACGTGTGGCTCCCATCTGGCTGTAGTATCCCTATTCTATGGCTCTATCATGGTTGTATATGTAAGCCCAACATTGGGCAATCCAGCCGGGATGCAGAAATATGTGACTTTGTTTTATTCTGTGTTAACTCCACTTTTCAACCCTTTAATCTATAGTCTTCGAAATAAAGAGATGAAGGCAGCGCTGAGAAAGTTATTTAAAATTGTGAGATTTAGTTAGAGGCATGGAAGAAATCTTTGAAGAAGTTTGTTTACAATTGAAATACTATACTGGAGATATGTAATTAAAAAGTTGATATTGAGTTGTATTAATTGAATTATGAAAATGTCTTTTGGGGAGAAGAGGAACATATTCAAAGATAATTAAAAGCTATTAAGTTAGGTGTGCCTGGGCGGCTCAGTGGGTTAAGCCTCTGCCTTTGGCTCAGGTCATGATCCCAGGGTCCTGGGATTGAGCCCCACATTGGGCTCTCTGCTCCATAGGGAGCCTGCTTCCTCCTCTCTCTCTCTGCCTACTTGTGATCTGTGTCTGTCAAATAAATAAATAAAATCTTTAAAAAAGTTAAGTTAACTGGCCATCCATTTTGTTACTATTAGAGAAAAATTTACATTGGACTTAAAATTTTCAAATGATGAAAAAATGATCTTTCTCACATTTAGATTTAATACTAGTTAAAATTTTGTTGTCAGTATTATAGATGTATATACAAATATCAATCTGTAATATATTTTACATTTATTAGAAGTATTTTTCCAATGAGTTGAAAGTATCATATGCTAAATTTACAAAGCAACATTTGATTTTAATCCCTGTGTCATTATTAAAAAACATTAAGATTCACTCACTTTCTTATGAATGCTAACTTATATTTCTTTCCATTTTCTCACCAAGATTTAGTTAAAATACTCTTAGTATGTCAATCCAGATGACTACCAATAATTTTTCCATTATATACACTTTCAAGAATTATTTTTTTAAGAGCTCTATTTTGGATAAACCATGGATTGTTTCTTTTCAAATACCCCACTTAAAGCTCTATTAGAGAACTGTGTAAGGGTAAACAGTTTAGAGACAATCACCAGTGACTCCCAGATTCTGTTACAATTATAGAAATTGTTAGATTTGCTTCTACCAATTATGTCAAGGACACTAGTATCTCATACTCTTAAACAGAATTTTCTTCATCCCACAAAGAGAGGCTGGACCCATAGACTATCACTTTCCAATCTCACATCTCTTTGCACCCTGGAAACCATGAATATACTTTCTGTTTCTGTAAACTGGCCTATTCTGGACATTTCATATAAATGGAATCACAGAATATATGCCTTTTATGACTGGCTTCTTTCACTTAGCCTAATGTGTAGAAGGATCATTTATGTTGTAAGATGTATCAGTAATTCATTTCTTTTTATGGCTGAGTAACATTCCTTTGTATGTATATGCCACCTTGTATTTATCTATTCAGTAGCTGTTGGACATTTGTGTTGTTCCAATTTTTGGTCTATTATGAGTTATGCATTAACAAGTTTTTGTGTGAATATATCTTTTCACTTTTCTAAGGTATATCCCTGGAAGTAGAATTGCTAGATCATATGTGAACTCTGTATTTAACATTTTGAGGAATGCCTGGCATTTTCCCAAAGTGGCTGCACCATCTTACTATCATACCAGCCCAGGATACAATTTATGGCATTTCAATTTCTCTGTGTCCTCATCAACACTTGTGGGGTTTTTTTCCTGAACTTTTTTTTTTTAAACACTTTAGCCATCCTGTAGATTCATATGATGTAGTATTCTATGGTGGTTTCCATTTACATTGTCCTAATTATATTGAGTATGTTTTCATGTGCATATTGGTGACTTGTATATCTTCATTGGAGAAATATATATTCTGATCCTTGACCATATATTGAGTTTTTCATCTTTCTACAGTTGTAGAGATCTTTATATATTCTGGATATGAGTCCGTTATCAGATATATAATTTGCAAATATTTTTTTTAAGCTATGAGCTGCCTTTTTACATTCTTTTTTTTAAAATTATTTATTTATTTGACAGACAGAGATCACAAGTAGGCAGAGAGGCAGGCAGAGAGAGAAGAAGGGAATCGGGCTTCCTGCTGAGCAGAGAGCCTGATGTGGGGCTCAATCCCAGGACCCTGGAATGCTGACCTGAGCTGAAGGCAGAGGCTTTAACCCACTGAAACACCCAGGCACCCCTGCCTTTTATATTCTTAATTGTGTCCAAAATTTTGGCTTTTGATGTAGTCCAATTTATCTACTTTTTACTTTTGTTACTCATGTTGTTGATATTACTTGGGATATTGATATTACATATATATGATATTATGTCATTACCTAATCCATGTTCACAAAACTTATTACTACATTTACTTATATTTTTATGTTTTGTTGCAGATTATTTTTTCCAACTTTTGTATTCACTTGGTTATTTTATAGGAATTTATTAAGAGAGGAATCAAATGCAAGCTCCAAATCACTCCTTTGATGGCTAATAGGCTTATATGAGTCAAAGCACAATATTTTTTTTTGTTTTATAATTTTGATATCCCTGAATAGATGATCTCATATCATAGACTTTTTTTTAAAGATTTTATTTATTTATTTGACAGAGATCACAAATAGGCAGAGAGGCAGGCAGAGAGAGAGGAGGAAGCAGGCTCACCGCTGAGCAGAAGGCCTGATGCGGGACTCGATCCCAGGACCCTGGGATCATGACCCGAGCTGAAGGCAGAGGCTTTAACCCATTGAGCCATCCAGGTGCCCCCTCATATCACAGATTTTTAATAGGAATGTTTGATTTTGTCAAATCTTGAACTAATCTTTTTAAAATAAATTCTTGACATAATTTATGATCACATGGTATCTCTTGGCAGCATTTAAAGCATGGTTTACGGTAGGAGTAACAAATGAGAAATGTTGAAAACAGGAAACAAGAAATAGGCAAATTTGGAGATATGCAATACAAAGGATGGAATTAATGAAATTATTATAATAATTATAAGAACATATAATAAACTTGTTTAATAAAATTATCAAGAAAACAAAAAGGGTATAGAAAAAAACTATGTTTAAGCTTTGGTATCTTCAGAACTTTTATTGAACATCATTTTGGTGAATTTATTTAATTGACTGTTATTTTTCACATTATTATAGTTTTAGGTATTTTGTTAAATTTTTAATATAATGGTACAACTAAAATGTTATGATAGGGGTAGCTTTGATGGTGGCCAAGTTGTTTCAAGTCATTTGTGTATCAGTGTGTGAGAGGATGAATTAAAGCAGTTTGTCTGCTATCCCTTCTTTCTCTTCACCATGAAGAAATCCCCTGGGGTAAAGGAAAGAAGACAGGGAACCACATTGAATTGCTTCTTGAATGGACTTGAGGAAAATCAACTAAAGATATTTACTAGAAGAAACAAACTTTATTTCTTAAATTCCTTTATCATAATGTTGCTGATAAAGTATTACCCATTGTAAATAGAATCCAGAATTTCTGAGGCATGGATTGTTCTCTAAGAAATGTCATGTAAGTTATATGAATACTCTTGATAACATAGAATGGAAATGTTTCACAATTTAAATGGTTCTAGTTGTATGAAGAACCCTGTGAAATTAATTTTGAAATCTAATCTATGCTGATCTGGAGGAGGTTTTCTGAGTTTTGGCCAGAGGAATTAGTTTTCCACTAAAGAAGGACCTGGGGAACTGGCTTCAATGTCCCAGAAACTTACCCGTTGTTGTGTTGTTTTCTGAAACCTTTAAATACCTATAACTCATAAATATTTAATAAAAACTTATAATGGATAAGATCACAAATTCGTGTAAGTATGATTTGACATTGTAATCCTGGATATTAGCTCTCTATGAAATATGGAAAATAAATGATATTAGAGTCGAGGTAAAATGGGAAATACTGTGATGCATTTGAGAAAATATCCAAATATTCTGAAGACTTTCTTGAAGTAATTTCATTGCACATTAGCTATTTGAACAAGAAAGCTTATATTTTAAAAGCATTGAAAAACAACTGAGAGCTTTTCCGATAAGGTCAGGAACATGGCAGGGATGTCCATTATCACCACTGCTATTCAACACAGTACTAGAAGTCCTAGCCTCAGCAATCAGACAACAAAAAGAAATTAAAGGCATCCAAATCGGCAAAGGAGAAGTCAAACTCATTCTCAGCAGATGATATGATACTATATGTGGAAAACCCAAAGACTCCACTCCAAATCTGCTAGAACTTATACAGGAATTCAGTACAGTGTCAGGATATAAAATCAATGCACAGAAATCAGTTGCATTTCTATACACAAACAATAAGACAGAAGAAAGAGAAATTAAGGAGTCCATCCCATTTACAATTGCACCCAAAACCACAAGATACCTAGGAATAAACCTAACCAAAGAGGCAAAGAATCTTTACTCAGAAAACTTTAAAGTACTCATGAAAGAAATTGAGGAAGACACAAAGAAACAGAAAAATGTTCCACGCTCATGGATTGGAAGAACAAATATTGTGAAACTGTCTATGTTACCTAAAGCTATCTACACATTTAATGCAATCCCTATCAAAATCCCATCCATTTTTTTCAAAGACATGGAACAAATAATTCTAAAATTTGTATGGAACTAGAAAGGACCTTGAATAGCCAGAGGAATGTTGAAAAAGAAAGCCAAAGTTGGTGGCATCACAATTCCAGACTTCAAGCTCTATGACAAAGCTGTCGTCATCAAGACAGTATGGTACTGGCACAAAAACAGACACACAGACCGGAACAGAAGAGAGAGCCCAGAAACAGACCCTCAACTCTATGGTCAACTAATCTTCAACAAAGCAGGAAAGAATGTCCAATGGAAGAAAGACAGCCTCTTCAACAAATGGTGTTGGGAAAATTGGACAGCCACATGCAGAAAAATGAAACTGGACCATTTCCTTACACCACACATGAAAATAGACTCAAAATGGATGAAGGACCTCGATGTGAGAAAGGAATCCATCAAAATCCTTGAGGAGAACACAAGCAGCAACCTCTTCGACCTCAGCTGCAGCAACTTCTTCCTAGGAGGATCGCCAAAGGCAAGGGAAGCAAGGGCAAAAATGAACTATTGGGATTTCATCAAGATCAAAAGCTTCTGCACAGCAAAGGAAACAGTTAATGAAACCAAAAGACGACTGACAGAATGGGAGAAGACATTTGCAAATGACATATCAGATAAAGGGCTAGTATCCAAAATCAAGAAAGAACTTATCAAACTCAACACCCAAAGAACAAATAATCCAATCAAGAAATGGGCAGAAGACATGAACAGACATTTCTGCAAAGAAGACATCCAGATGGCCAACAGACACATGAAAAAGTGCTCCACATCACTGGGCATCAGGGAATACAAATCAAAACCACAGTGAGATACCACCTCTCACCAGTCAGAATGGCTAAAATTAACAAGTCAGGAAATGACAGGGAATGCGCTCCAGCAATCACACTACTGGGTACTTACCCTAAAGATACAAATGTAGTGATTGAAAGGGGAACGTGCACCCAAGTGTTTATAGCAGCAATGTCCACAATAGCCAAACTATGGAAAGAACCTAGAAATCCATCAACAAATGAATGGATAAGGAAGATGTGAGATACATACATATATATATATATATATATATATATATGCACTATATATATATGCCATATATATATGCTATACACACACACACACAAACACAATGGAATACTATGCAGCCATCAAAAGAAATGAAATCTTGCCATTTGTGATGATGTATATGGAACTAGAGGGTATTATGCTGAGTGAAATAAGTCAATCAGAGAAAGACAATTATCATATGATCTCCCTGATAAGTCTAGAGGCAATGTGGGGGGGTTTGGGAGAGAGGAAAGGAATAAATGAAATAAGATGGGATTGGGAGGGAGATAAACCATAAGAGACTCTTAATCTCACAAAACAAACTGAGGGTTGCCTGGGGGAGGGGGTAGGGAGAGGGTGGTTGGGTTATGGACATTGGGGAAGGTATGTGCTATGGTGAGTGCTGTGAAGTGTGTAAACCTGGCGATTCACAGACCTGTACCCCTGGATCTAATAATACATTATATGTTAATTAAAAATTAAAAAAAATACAAAAAAGAAAAAGAAGAATGTCTTAAACATTAATCAGAGGAAGGTAACAAAATATAAATAATGTACATATAATATCCTGATGTGAAGCATCCAATATAAATTTACTAGATATGTGTACAGTCAGGAAAATAAGAGTCAAATAGGAAAAAATTAGTCAATAACATAGATGTGATGTAAATTATGGAATGGAAGAGACAGTGTTAAAAAATCTATTATCAGTTTACTTAAAGATTTAGAGTAAAATATAAATTCAATCAGAGAAGTTTAAAAACCCTAAACATTCATGTTCAGGTATGAGTTTCAGATTCATAATGCAAAATTTAGAGAAGTGTAAGGGGAAGTAAATCAACTCACAGTTTCAATCAGAGATTTCAGTAGCCCTCTCTTTTTCATGAAATACAGACTTACAGATCAGTGGAACAGAATAGCCTAGAAATAAATGCATGCTCAGAGTCAACTAACCTTTGACAAAGGTGCCAAGAACACACAAAGGGAAAAGACAGTATCTTCAATAAATGGTGTTGATGAATTGGAATTCCACATGCAAAGAATGGGAACTGGATTCTTGTCTACCATCACAGAGAAAAATCAACTCAAAACATATTAATGGCTTAAATACAAGACCTGAAGCTGAAACTGTAGGGCTCCTGGAAGAGAACATAGGAGAAAAGCTTCTTGACGTTGTTTTTGGCAATAATTTCTTGACTATGACACCAAAAGAACAGGCAACAAAACAAAACATATAGACAAGGGGGGTATATCAAACTAAAAAGCTTCTACACAGCAAAGGAAACAATCAACGAAATGAAAAAATCAACCTGCAGAATGGCAGAAAATATTTACAAACCATGTATATGGTAAGGGTTAATGTCCAAAATATATAAGGAACTCTTATAGCTCAATAACAAAAAAATAGTCCATTTAGAGAGAAAATGAAACAAGATGGGATCAGGAGGGAGATAAACCATAAGAGACCTTTAATCTCATGAAACAAACAGGGTTGCTGGTGGTGGGGGATAGGGATAGGGTGGCTGTGTTAATGGACATTGGGGATGGTATGTTATATGAGTGCTGTGAATTGTGTAAGCCTGATGATTCACACACCTGTACCCCTAGGGCAAATAATACATTATATGTTAATAAAAAATAACAGAAAACAATCCATTTAAAAATATTTAATAGATATCTTCCCAAAAATATATACAAATGGTGAGTGAGTGTGTGATGAGATGCTCAACACCACTGATCATCTGGGAAATGCACATCCAGCCACAAGGAGATATCACTGCATACCTGTTAGGATGGCTGCTATCAAAAAACAAAAACAATAAAACAAAACCACCCCCACCCCGAAAACAAAACAAAACAAACGAAACAAAAACAAAGATAAGAAATGTTGAGGATGTGGAGAAAAGGGATCCCTTGTACCCCACTGATGGGAATATAAATTGGTATAGGCACTATGGAAAACAGTATTCAGGGTCTTCAAAAAATTTAAAAGAGAACTACCATATTAGCCAGCAAACCAGCTTTTGGGTATGTATCTAAGAGTTGAAATCAGGATCCCAAAGAGATCTCAAAAGGCTACCTGAATTTTTCTGTTTACTTCAGCCTTATTCATAAAAGTCAAGACATGTGAGTAAGCTAAATGCCCATCAGTGGATGAAAATGTGACATATATTTTATATGTATATATATATATATGAATATTATTCAGCCTTTAAAAGGAAGAAACCCTGACATTTGTGACAACATTGGATGAATCTGGAAGAAATAATGCTAAATGAAATAAACCAGATGCAAGAGGACTAATTCTATATGATACCACTTAGATGAAGAATTTAAAATAGTCAAACCCATAGAAACATACAATAGAACAGTGGTTGCTTGGGGCTTAGGGAAGAGAGAACAGGTATGAATCAAGGAATACAAAGTATCAGTTATATAAGATGAGTATCTCCTAGAGGACTATTGTACATCATGGTGTCTATATTAATAATACTGTATTGTATACTTAAAAATTGCTAAGAGGGTAGATCTTATGTTAACTTTCCTTACCCCCCACCCAACACACAGAAAAATAATAGAGTGAGAGGAATCTTTGAGGGTAATGGATATGTTCAGGGAATAGTGGTGATGATTTCGTGGATGTAAACTTATTGCCAAACATCAAGTTGTACACATTAAATATGCACAGCTTTTGTTTGCCAGTCATACCTCAGTAAAGTGATTTTTTTAAAGGTAAAAAGAAAAATGGTTTGGGTTTACATAGCATATTGAAAAGTGTATCTCAAATGTTTTAGGTTGAGACTCTGAGCAAGCAATATGTTATTACTTGTTTCACTTTACTTCATTGAATCTTTACAACCAATTGTAGTTTTCTTGAGATTAAAGGTATCCAGTAACCTCAATGCAATACAGCTAGTAAGTGGTTGAATGGAGATCACATACAAGGATTTCAACATGGAACCAAATGCTTAAACATGACATGATCAGCTGCTCCCACTAATTCCTTGGATTTAAGGAAAGTATTTTTTTTTTCCTGGAGGGTGGTCGTGCATTTTTTTGACAAAGGTAATTATATGCTTAGTTTATAATATGAAATGTTTTGATATGCTTACACATTACAAAATGATTACCAAGATGAAGATACCTAATACACCCATTACTTTCATAGTTAACAAAGGTAACTATTTTTGTGTTTGTATGAAGAATGCTGAAGACATACTCCTAACATATTATTGACCATAGTCACGATGCTGTACATTAGATCCTCAGAACTTACTCTTCTTATAACCGAAAATTTGTGCCCTTTCATCTACATCACCCCATATCCCCCGCCCCCAGCAGCCAGTATTCTATTTTCCTTCTATAAAATTGGCTTAAAAAAATTCCATGTATAAGTGATACCATACAAAATGTGTCTTTCTATTTCTGACATTTCTTTAGCATAATATCTTCCAGATTCGTCCATGTCATTCTGCTCCACTGTTCTCTACACCTGTTTTATGTTGGTACCATACTGTTTTGATTATTATAGCTTTGCAATGTAACTTGAAGTCAAGTACAGTGGTACCTTCAGCTTTGATTTGCTTCTCAGGATTGCTTTAGCTATTCTAGGTCTTTTGTGGTTCCATACAAATTTTATTTTATTTTATTTTATTTTATTTTATTTTATTTTATTTTATTTTATTTTAAAGATTTTATTTATTTGACAGAGAGAGAGATCACAAGTAGGCAGAGAGGCAGTGAGAGAGAGAGGAGGAAGCAGGCTCCCTGCTGAGCAGAGAGCCCGATGCAGGCCTCGATCCCAGGACCCTGGGACCATGACCTGAGCTGAAGGCAGAGGCTTTAACCCACTGAGCCACCCAGGCGCCCTCCATACAAATTTTAGAACAGTTTTTATTTTTTTTCCCCTCAAAGAAATGTCTTTGGAATTTTGACCCAGATTGCATTGAATATGTGATTTTTTAGTGGTTTTCACAGTATTAATTCCAGTACTTTATAATATTCTTTCAGTCCTATAACACAGGATACATTTTCATTTTTGTGTGTCTTCTTCAGTCTCTTTAATCAGTATCTTACAGTTTTCAGTGTATAGGTCTTTCATCTTCTTGGTTAAATTTATAAATAAGTGTTTTATAGTTCTCAGTGCTGTTGTAATTGGGATAAGTTTTTTTTTTTTTAATGTCCTTCAGATGGTACATTATTAGTGTAGAGAAACACAACTGAGTTTTGTATGTTGATTCTGTATCTTGCAATCTGACTGAATTCATTTATTAGTTCTAATTTCTTTTTTGCTGGAGTCTCTCTCTATATATAATTATATATATGTATTTACATATTTAGTATGCAATGTAAAATGTTTTGATAAACATATATACATATATATGTATATATATGTATCTAGTCATGTCATCTATAAACAGATACAGTTTTACTTCTTCCTTTCCTATTTGGATGTCTTTTACTTCTTTTTCCTTTCTAATTGCTCTGGATGGGATTTCCAGTTCTATGTTGAATAGTAGTGATGACAGTAGGCACCCTTGTCTTGTTCCTGATCTTAGCAGAGAAGCTTTCTATCTTTCACCCTTGAGTATGATATTTGCTGTGGGTTTGTCATTTGTGCAATTTATTAGATTGTGGTTCGTTGCTTCTATACACAAATTACTGAGTTTTTAGCTGGAAAATATGTTGTCTTTTGTAAATACGTTTTGAGCTGATCATTTGACTTTTATCTATCATTTTATTAATGTGTATCATTTATTGAACATATATGTTGAACCATCCTTGCATCTCAGGGATAATTCCTTGATCGTGATGTACAATTGGTTTATTGTACTTGAGAGCTCATTCTGCTAGTATTTTGTTAGGATTTTTGCACCTATATTCATCAGAGATGTTGGCCTGTAGTTTTTTTGTTTTTGTTTTGCTTTATTTTTTCTTTGTGGCATACCTGTGTGATTTTGGTATCTGGATAATGCTAGTTTTTGTCAAGTGGATTTCAGTATAACTTCCTCTTGAGTTTTTTAAATAGTTTGAGAAGAATTGATTTCAATTATTTTTTGAAATTTATTTTACCAGTATAGTTAACATTCCATTTCAGATTAACAATATAGTGATTCAGCAATTGTATACATTTATATTACTTCAGTGCTCATAATGATAAGTGTACTCTTAATCCTCCTCACCTATTTCACCAATCCCCACTCACCTCCCCTCTGGTAGCTCTCAGTCTGCTCCATATAGTTAAGAGTCTGTTTCTTGGTTTGTCACTTTTTCCTTTGTTCATTTGTTTATTAAATTCTGCAAATGAGTGGAATCATATGGTATTTGTCTTTCTCTGACATTTTTCACTTAATATTATATGCTTTAGATCCATCCATGTTGTTGTAAATGGTAAACATTTCTTTTTCTGGCTGGAGAATAATATTGCATTAAATATATATACCGCATCTTCTTTATCAATTCATCTAGCGACAGACATGGATTGCTTCCATATCTTCACTAACATAAATAATGCACAGTAAACATAGGGGTGCATATATCTTTTTGAATTAGTGTTTTCATATTCTTTAGGTAAATTCTACGTAGTTGAATTAATGAAACACATGGTAATTATGTCTTTAATTTTTTGAGAAAGCCTCATGCTGTTTTCCACAATGGCTGCACTGGTTTGCGTTCCCATCAGTAATACAAGATGGTTGCTTTTTCTCCACATCCTTCCCCATTATTGTTGGTTTTTTTGTATGTGTTTTTGCATTAGTCATTCTGACAGGTATGAGGTGATACCTCATTGTGGTTTTGATTTGTATTTCCCTAATGATGACTGCTGTTGGGCATCTTTTCATATGTCTGTTGGCCATCTGTGGCCATCTGTATGTCATGTTTGGAGAAATCTCTTCTCATGCCTTCTGCCCATTTTTAAGGGTTATTTGTGGGTTTTTTTTTTGGTGTTGAATTGTATGAATTCTTTATATATTTTGGATACCTACCCTTTATTGGATATGTCATGTGCAAATATCATCTCCCTTTCAGTAGGTTTTTCTTCCCAGATTTTTTCTTGTGGTTGATTTCTAGTTTCATCATGTTGTGGTCAGAAATGATACATGGCATAACTTCAGTCTTTTTAAGTTTTCTGAGACTTGTTTTGTGGTCTAGTATGTATTGTATTCAGGAGAATGTTCCATGTGCACTTGAAAAAATGTGTATTCTTCTGTTTTAGACTAGAATGCTCTGAATACATTTGTTAGATCCATCTGGTCTGGGGTGTCATTCAACATGTGTTTCCACAGTTTTGATCCATTGATGTAAGTGGGATATTAAAAGTCCTCTACTGTTATCCTGCTCATTACTTCCCTTATGTTTGTTCTTTTTTTTTTAACTGTTCAATGCTTGATTTTATTTTATTTTTTTAATTTCTTTTCAGCGTAACAGTATTCATTGTTTTTGCACCATACCCAGTGGTCCATGAAATCTGTGCCTTCTCTAATACCCACCACCTGGTTCCCCCAACCTCCCACCCCCCGCTACTTCAAAACCCTCAGATTGTTTTTCAGAGTCCATAGTCTCGCATGGTTCACCTCCCCTTCCAATTTCCCTCAACTCCCTTCTCCTTTCCATCTCCCCTTGTCCTCCGTGCTATTTGTTATGCTCCACAAATAAGTGAAACCATATGGTAATTGACTCTCTCTGCTGGACTTATTTCACTCAGCATAATCTCTTCCAGTCCTGTCCATGTTGCTACAAAAGTTGGGTATTCATCCTTTCTGATGGAGGCATAATACTCCAGAGTGTATATGGACCACATCTTCCTTATCCATTCATCCGTTGAAGGGCATCTTGGTTCTTTCCACAGTTTGGCAACTGTGGCCATTTCTGCTATAAACATTGAGGTACAGATGGTCCTTCTTTTCACTACATATGTATCTTTGGGGTAAATACCCAGTAGCGCAATTGCAGGGTCATAGGGAAGCTCTATTTTTAATTTCTTGAGGAATCTCCACACTGTTTTCCAAAGTGGCTGCACCAACTTGCATTCCCACCAACAGTGTAAGAGGGTTCCCCTTTCTCCACATCCTCTCTGACACATGTTGTTTCCGGTCTTGCTAATTTTGGCCATTCTAACTGGTGTAAGGTGGTATCTCAACGTGGTTTTAATTTGAATCTCCCTGATGGCTAGTGATGATGAACATTTTTTCACGTGTCTGATAGCTATTTGTATGTCTTCATTGGAGAAGTGTCTGTTCATATTTTCTGTCCATTTTTTTATATGATTGTCTGTTTTGTGTGTGTTGCATTTGAGGAGTTCTTTATAGATCCTGGATATCAACCTTATGTTTGTTCTTAGCTGCCTGTGTATTTGGGTGCTCCCATGTTGGGTACATGAATATTTACAATTGTTATACTTCTTGTTGGATTATCCCCTTTATGATTATTTAGTGGACTTCTTTGTCTGTTGTTACAGTTTTGGTTTTGAAGTCTATTTTGTCTGATAAAAGTCTTGGTACCCCTGCTTTCCACTTCCATTTGCTTGCTAAATGGTTTTCTATCCCTTCACTTTCAAACTGCATGTGTCTTTAGGTCTGAAATGAGTCACTTAGGCAACTTATAAATAGAGGTTGTTGTTTTATTTTTAACTCATTCAGTCACCCTGTGTCTTTTGATTAGAGCATTTAGTCCATTTACACTCACCATAATTATTGGTTGGTATGTACTTAACTGCCATTTTGTTACTCGTTTTTATGAATTTTTTTCTGTTCCTTTCTTCTCTTGCTCTCTTGTGATTTGCTGACTTTCTTTAGTGATATACTTAGATTTCCTTCTCTCTCTTTCTGTCTCTCTCTCGCTCTTTTGCATATGTCTTACTGATTTTTGATTTGTGCTTACCATTAGATTCATGTATTATATCTTATGCACATAGCAGTCTATATTAAGTTGATTGCGGCTTAAGTTTGGGCCCTTCTTTACTCCTCTCCTCCCCACATGTGACGTATTTGGTATCATACTTACACATCCTTTTACACTGTGAATCCCTTGGCTGATTTTTATAGATATACTTATTTTTGCTGCTTTTGTGTTTTCTACTTTTCCTACTCCTACTTATGGTCTTTCCCCTCAAACAGTCCTCATTGCCATTTCTCATAGGCTTGATTCTGTTGTGATGAGTTCTTTTAACATTTGTTAGTCTGGGAAACTCTCTCTCCCTCTATGTCCCTCTCTCTCTGGTTCACACCAAGACATTTGTTGTCTCAGAGTTCTGGAGGCTGGAAGTCCAAAATCAATGTGTCCCCAAGGTTGGTCCCTTCTGAGGGATCTAAGGGGAATCTGTTCCAGGCCTCTCCCCTGGCTTCAGGTGTTTTTTAGCTTATAGATGTCTGTCCTCTCCCTCTGTCCTCATACTATCTTTCCTCTCTGTATGTCTGCCTCTGTGTCCAAATTTCCCCCTTTTTAAACAAAAAAGTTATTTAAATTCAATTTAGTTAGCATATAATGTATTATTAGTTTCAGGGGTATAATTTAGTGATTCATCAGTTGCATATAACACCCAATACAGATTACAAGTGCCCTCCTCAGTGCCCATCACTCACCCCATTCCCATACCCACCTGCCCCCCACCAACTCTTGTTTGTTTCTATAGTTAAGAGTCTCTTATGTTTTGCCCCCCTCCTTATTTTTTATCTTATTTTATTATTTCCTTCCCTTCCCTCTGTTTATCTGTTTCTTAAATTCCATATATGGGTGAAATCATATGTTACTTGTCTTTCTCTGACTGACTTATTTTGCTTGGCATCTAGTTCCATCCACATTGTTGCAAATGGCAAGATTTTATTCTTTTTGATGACTGAGTATTATCCCATTGAATGTGTGCTTACATATACACACACAAATACCATATCATCTTTATCTTTTATCTTTTATGAAAGCATCTGTTAATGGACATCTGGACTCTTTGCATAGTTTGGCTATTGCAGATATTGCTGTTATAACCATTGGGATGCACATGCCCCTTCCAATCGCTGTGTTTGTATCTTTTGGATAAATACCTAGTAGTACAATTGCTGGGTCATAAGATAGCTCTATTTTTAACTTCCTGAGGAACCTTCATGCCATTTTATAGAGTGGCTATACCAGCTTGCATTCCCACTGGTGTAAGAGGATTCCCCTTTCTCTATATTTCAGCCAACATATGTTGTTTCCTGACTTGTTAATTTTAGTCATTTTGACTGGTGAGGTGGTATCTTGTGTTTTTGATTTGTATTTCCCTGATGTCAAGTGGTGTTGAGCATTTTTTTCATGTGTCTGTTAGCCATTTATATGTCTTCTCTGGAGAAACATCTGTTCATGTCTTTTGCTCATTTCTTTCTTTCTTTTTTTTTTTTTTAAAGATTTCATTCATTTATTTGACAGAGACAACGAGAGAGAGAGAGAGAGAGAGAAAGAGAGAGAATGAACACAAGCAGGAAGAGTGGGAGAGGGAGAAGCAGGCTTCCCGCCAAGCAGGGAACCCGATGCAGGGCTCTATCCCAGGACCCTGGGGACACGACCTGAGCTGAAGACAGAGGCCCAACTGATTGAGCCACCCAGGAACCCCTCTTTTGCCCATTTCTTGACTGATTTTTTTTTTTTAAGGTGTTGAGTTTGATAAGTTCTCTAAAGATTTTTGAATACTGGCCCTTTACCTGATATGTCATTTGTGAATATTTTTTCCTATTCCATAAATTGCCTTTTAGTTTTGTTGATTGTTTCCTTTCCTGTGCAAAAGCTTTTTAACCTGATGAAGGCTCAGTAGTTCATATTTGTTTTTGTTTCCCTTGCCTCTAGAGATATGTCTAGCAAGAAGTTGCTGTGTCCAAAGTCAAAGAATTTGCTACCTGTGTTCTCCTCTAGGATTTTGATGGATTCCTGTATCACATTATTCTAAATGATAGCTTTGCTGGATAGAGTATTCTTGGTTGCAATTTTTTTTTCCTTCAGAACTTTGAATATATCATGCCATTCTCTTCTGGCCTCTAACATTTCTGCTGAAAATCAGCTGATAGAGTTATGCGGTTTCCCTTGTATGTAGCTGTTTTCTTTTCTCTTGCTGCTTTTAAAGTGTTCTCTTTATCATTACTTCTTGTCGTTAATTACTGTGTGTCGACCTCCTTGGGTAATTTTGTTGGGGGCTCTCTGTGCTTCCTGGATCTGAATTCCCCAAATTCAGGAAATTTTTAGGTATTTCTTCAAGTTTTCTGCTCCTTCTCTCTCACTCCTGGGAGCTCTACAATGTGAATATTACTGTGCTTGATGATGTCACTGAATTGTTAATCTGTTTTAATTCTTTATTATTATTTTTTCTCTCTGTTGTTCAGCTTTATTGCTTTCCATTACCTGCCCTTCAGGTCACTGGTCCACTCTTCTGCTTCTTCTAGTCTACCACTTATTCCTTATAGTGTATTTTCAATTTCAGTTATTGAGTTTTTCATCTCTGTTTGGTTATATTTTATGTTTTCTTTCTGTTTGTTGAGCATCTCACAGAGGTCCTTCACTATTTTCTCAAATCTAGTGAGTATCTTTATGATCATTACTTTAAATTCTCTATAAGATATATTACTTATATCAGTTTCATTTAGGAGTCTTGCTGTGATTTTGTCCTGTTCTTTCATTTGGAACATATTTCTCTCATTTTGTCTAACTCTCTGTGTCTGTGTCTCTATGCTAGGAAAATCAGCTATATCTCCTGCTCTTGAAAGTAGTGTTGTTATGAAGAAGAGGTGCTGGGATGCCCTGCAATGTGTTGCCCCATATATTGTGGGTGTGTGTCTCCTATTGTGTTGCATGTACCCTGCTGTTGTGGCTGAGCCACTTTTACCTTAAGTCCAGTTGTCTGCAGTGTTTCTTTTGCCTCTTGTGGGCACGGTTTGACTGCTATGTTGTTAGTGGGCTGCCTTGGGCTTAAGTTGAGCCAGACCAGGTGTTTATCAGAGATATAGTAATTATGAACTGTGTTATCCCTTGAGAAGCTTTCACTGGGAACTACTGTCAGACCTGATTTCTGCCTCAAGGCCTGTGGTATGGCCACAGTTAGACTGGTGTGTGTGTGTGGTTATCTTCCTCTCTTTGGGGCAGGAGTCACTCTCAAGTGGTCCTGGCCTCTGTCAGGGCTACTTACGTATTGTTGGACTTGTGGCACAGCTTTGGATGGGCTCTTGACAAGGATATATTGGAAGGTGCAGGTCCATAGGAGAACACAGGGATGAGTCATGTGGTGCTAGCAAGGTCCACAGTGATCAGCTGTGTGAGGGGACATGTAGCCACCTGGAAAAACTTCTACCAAGGCCAGCTGGATTGGAGGGGCCAGATCTGCGGACATGCGCTGGGGTGTGGCACGCTGTTAGCAAGGTAGGGAAGAGTGCTGGCATTGTGCTGATTATTATAGATGTCCTTGTATCTAGGCTAGGATGTAGGGGAAGTAAATGGTGCCAGCCCACTCTTTGGTGCTTGGAGAAGTCTCCCAAACATCCCCCTCCCCTCCAATACTTGCTCTTAGATTAATAAATAAATCTTTCCATATATCCCAGGCAGTTTTTAAACTGCTGCTTCTATGTTGTATCTCAGTAGGGCTATTTGTTCTGCTGTCCCTTTAAGTGTGGGGGTGTCTCCACCCTCCTGACTCTCTCAGAGCCAGGAACACTTATTTTTAGTTCTAGATGTTAAGCCCCATTGATTGTTAGGCTTCTTTGGTTTTCAAAGCCAAATGTTCTGGGAATATGTCTTCTCTGTGTGGTTCCCTTTTGCCTAGTGTGCCCAGTGTGGGGCCTGGTCTTCTCTCTTCTCTACACTTGCCAGGTTATCCCCTCCGGCAGACAGTCCCATGGATCGTTTTGGCTTCCAGTCTTGTCTCTGCCCTTCTACTCTCTTCTACATGGCTTCGTTTCTATAGTTAGTTGTGGAGAGTCTCTTCTGCCAGTCTTTGGGTCAGTTTCTGGGATATTTTTACACTCATGTGTGTTTTACCTATTTGCATCCATAGGATGAGGTAAACTTAAGATTCTTCTACCCCCCCAACTTCCCTGGAAGTCTGTAAATTCTTTTTTAATATTTGGTAGTGTTCACCAGTGAAACCATCTCGTTCTGGGTTTTTCTTTGTTGGGACTTGTTTGTTTACTGATGCAATCTCTTCAGTTGTTTTTGGTATATTCAGGTTTTCTATTTCTTCATGATTCAGTGTTGATGAGTTGTAGTTTTTCTGGGAATTTATCCATTTCTTTTAGGATATCCAGTTTTATGGCATGTAATTATTCAGAGTAGTCTGACTTCTCTTAAATCTCTTTTGTATCATTTATAATGTCTCCCCTTTTATTTCAGATTTCATTTGAGTCTTCTCTCTTTTTCTTAGCCTAGCGAAAGCTTTGCCAGTTTTCTTTAACTTTAAAAAAAACAGTTCTTAGTTTTATTGATCATTTCTATTGGGTTTCTGTTTTCTTTTTCACTTGATTCTGCTTTGACTTGTTGTTTCCTTCTTTTGTTAACCTCGCACTTAGATTATGTTTTTTCTCATTCCTTGAAGTGTAAAATCTTGCTTTTTGATATCTTTCTTCTTAATGTATGCCTTTATCACTGTAAACTTACCTTTTAGAACTGCTTTTGCTGTTTCCCTTAAGTTTTTTTTTTTGCTCCCATTTGTTTATTAATTTACCCTCTTTTATTTACATTTAGTGAGCTGATTTTTTTAATTACTATTTTTAAATTACTTTTATTAACATATGATGTATTATTTGCCACAGAGGTGCTGGTTTGTGAATCATCAGGTTTACTCATTTCACAGCACTTTCCCATACTATGTTGTGTTCACATTTTCATTTATTTTAGTTATTTTTTTTATTTATATTATGCGAGGGGGGGTAGAGAACATGGTGGGCTCAATCTCACAACCCTGAGGTCATGACGTGATCCCAAATCAAGAGTCAGATTCTTAACCGACAGAGCCACCTAGGTACCTCTGTTTCAGTTATTTTTTATTTCCCTTTTGATTTCTTCTTTGATCCATTGGTTGTTTAGAAGTGTGTTGTTTAATTTCCACACATTTGTGAATTTTCTAGTTTTCTTCCTATTATTCATTTCTAGTTTCATGTCATTATGTTTGGAAAAAAGTAGTATTATTTCAGTCTTCTTACCTATTTTAAGGCTTGTTTTGTGACTTCACATATGCTCTGGAAAATGTTCTTGCATGCCTGAAAAGAATGTATATTCTGCTAGCATTGGATAGAATAATCATATAAATATTTTCCATGAATATTTGAAAGCATTCATCAATGAAAGCTTTTGGACCTAGAGTTTTTTGGAGATGGTGTTAATGATTCAGTAGCATTAATATACTTGATATTGTTAAAATTTTATGTATTTAATGGTTGTCGTTTTGGTGTACTCTGCATTTCAGTCTTTTTATCCATTGTCTAAAATCTTTCAAATTCAAATAAAAATAAAGGAAAAATCACTAATCTTTCTGACACTTAGATTTGATACTAATTAAAATTTTGCTGCTAATATCACACACACATGCATACATGCAGTCAATCCGACCTTTATTTTACATTTGTTGCTAAAATTTTCTCAAGTGAGTCAAAAGTTATGCATGCTGAATTTAGAATTAATATTTGTGTCAATATAAAAACAGGGCAAGATATATTCTTATGAAAGGTGATTCACCATTGATTATAAGTACATTTCTTCCCATTTTCTCACCAGGTTTTAGTGAAAATGCTCTGAATATTTAGATCCAGATGTTGCCATTAATTTTTTTTCTTTATATATTTACTTCTAAGAATTGTCTTTGAAAAGAGCTCTATTTAGGATGAACCATGCTTTGCTTTTTCCTGATATGCCATTTTTGCCTACTGTAAGTTAGGGTGTAATGACTGGTAACTGCCAGGTACTACTGCAGTTGCTGGAGTTACTAGATGTACCTCTGCTCACAGCCCCAAGAACAGAATATCATGTATTCTCAGCTAGAATTTTCCTTATCCTATAAAGAAAGCCTGTACGCAGTGACTCTTCCTGTACCTTACTCTCCCTTCTCTCAAATTCTCATACCACTTTCCATTTTACTTACCTATTCTGGACATCATGAAATGAAATCCTACAATATGTGGCCTTTTGAGACTGGCTTCTTTCTTTCCCTTAGGATAATTTTTACAAGGTTCATTTCTGCTGCAGCATGTATCAGTACTTCATTTCTTTTTGTGGCTGTATAGCATTCTGTCTTTTGAATGTAAAGCATTTTCTTTATCCATTCAACACCTGGACATTTGAGTAGTTTCTCTTTTCTGGCTATTATTAGTAACGCTGCTGAAAACAGTCATGATCTTTATTTGAACATTTTTTTCACTGTTGTAGGGTATATCCCTGTGAGTAGAATTGCTGGATCATAAGCTAACTGTAAATTGAACATTTTGAGGAACTGTCGAACTATTTTCCAAAGAGGCTACAACACTTTTATATTACACCCTCAATCTATGTAATAGGGATTTCAACTTTCTATGTATTCTCTTTTCTTTCTTTCTTTCTTTTTTTTTCTTTTCGCATAAAAAACTAATGATGTATTTTATGGTGACCAACATAACACAATAAAAAAATAAAATTTTATTAATTTGTTTGTCAGAGAGAGAGTACACACAATCAAGGGGAGCAACAGATAGAGGGAATGGCAGGCAGAAAGAGTGTCAGGCAAAGGGAGAAGCAGGTTTCCCCACAAATCTGGGAGCCTGACGTAGGACTCGATTCCAGGACTCTGGGATAAAGACCTGAACCAAAGCAGTTGCTTAACCAACTGAGACACCCAGGCATCCCCAACTTGCTATATATTTTCACCAATATCTGTTACTTTTTTGCTTTTTTGACTTGAGTCATCCTTGCAGGTATGAAGTGGTACCTTTATTTTTATTAGTGCTTTCCCTAATGTTATTGGCCATTGTTTCATGTGCTTATTTTGGCCATTTGTTTCTCTTCCTTAGGGAAATATATGTTCAAATCCTTTGAGCACCTTTAAAATGGGTTATTTGTCTTTTTATTGTTGAATTGTAGAAGGTATTAATAATATATTTTGGACATAAGTCCATTAACAGATATGTAAACTGCAATTATTTTCTCCTAATCTATAGGCTGTCTTTTTACTTTCTTGAATATATCCTTTGAAGCTTTTACTTTTATTGTAAAAGTATAAAATATAAAATATATAAAAATATAAAAATATATTTTTACATATATATTAAAAATATATTTTTAATTTTCTTTTTATTTAAATTCAAGTTAACCTGTAGTGTATTAGTTTCAGGGTAGAGTTTAGTGATTGATCAGTTGCATACAACACCCAGTGCTCATTGCATCAGTTGCCCTCCTTAATGCCCATCAGCCAATTATCCTCCCCCCCAGCCACATTCCCTACAACACCTCTCAGTGTGTTCTCTATAGTTAAGAATCTCTTTGGCTTGCCTCTCTGTTTTTACCTTATTTTATTTTTCCTTCCCTTCTCCTATGTTCATCTGTTTTGTTTCTTAAATTCCACACGAGTGAAATCATATAGTAGTTGTCTTTCTCTGAATGACTTATTTCACTTTGCATAATACCCTCTAGTTCCATCCATGTTGTTGCAAATGGCAAGATTTCATTCTTTTTGATGGCTGAGTAAAATATTTCATTGTACATATATGCCACATCTTCTTTATCCATTTATCCATCAGTGGACATCTGGTCTCTTTCCATATTTAGGCAATTGAGGACATTGCTGCTATAAACATTGGGGTACATGTGCCCCTTTGAATCACTATTTTTGTGTCCTTTGGATTATTGCTTTTGGTGTCAAATTAAGAGACCATCATCCAATCCATGGTCACAAAAATTACTCCTCTGGATATTCATATTATTATTTTTCAGTGCAGATTGTGTTTGCAATTTCTGAATTTACTTGGACATTTTAATAGGAATTTGTTAAGACCGAAATAATATGCAAGTTCCAAATAATGACTTTGAAGTAAAAGCTTCACAAACACTATTTGGTGTATTCAGGTGTGTTTCACAGTTTATAAGGCCATATAAGGCATGCATAATCATTTGTATCTTATTTTGAAATCTTGGTATTTTTGAAGAGATTATCCCACATTTTCATGTGAATCCTATTGATTATTTCTTTCAGGTTGCTAAGTCTTGATATAATCTTTTAAAACTAAATCATTTGTAACATTTATGGTCAAATATTACTTCTCTGAGACATTTGAAACATTGGTTCATGGTTGAAGAATAGAATGAGAAGTAAACTGTTGAAAAAGAAAAAAGGAAAACAGGCTAATTGTGGAATATGGCATAAAAGGAAGGATAAAGTTAATAGAATTATTACAATAATTATGGTGAAATATACTAATGTTCTTTATATAAAAAGAAAACAAGAGATGGGTAAAAAAAAAAGGCCTTATTGTGTCTAAACTGTCGGTAATGTTTTCAAAGCTTTTGGTTCATTTTGCTTCCATTGCTATATGAGAAATAATTTTCACTCTTTCATATGTAGTTGTTTGAAAACCATATTTTAATGATTTGATACAATTTGATACAATTTGTCATCCTTTTTTTAGCATTACTATCCTAGTTTTTAAAATTTGACATAAAGGTAAAGCTAAAATTTTATAAGAGCATTCCTGATGGTGGCCATCTTGCAGAATATCACATGTTCATTGCTGTTTGAGGAAGGAATTAAAGCAGCTGTTCACTTCACCCACCTGACATTCTTTGGGATAAAGGGGTGATGACTTCATGGATTTAGACTTGTTTCTGACATCGAGAAAGATACACATTAAATATGGATAACTATTTAAGTTTTTATTTTAATTCCTGTTATCATACAGTGTAGTATAAATTTCAGGTGTACAATATAGTGATTTACCACTTCCATAGAATACCTGGTTCTCATCACAAGTGTACTCCTTAATCCCCATCAAATTTTGTGTGCCAGTTGCACCTCAGTAAAGCTATTTTTGGAAAAAGAAAACAAAGGAAAATGGATTAGGTATACATAGCATCTGATTAAAGTATCTCTAACATTTTTAGGCTGTGACACTGCCAGCATTCTGCTTATTGCTTGTTCCACATTATACCATGGACTCTTTTTTCTTGAAGTATAATTGATGCACATTGTTACATTAGTTTCAGGTGCACAACATAGTGATTTGACAAGTCTATACACTGTGCTATGCTACACCACAAGTGGTAACCACCGTATGTCACCATACAGTGCTATTATAATACTGCTGAGCGTATTTCCCATGCTGTACCTTTTATCCTCATGACTTAACTCATTCCATAACTGGAAACTCCCATAACTGGAAACCCACTTCCCTTCACCCATTTAGCCCTTCTACCCATATCCCTTCCCCCAGCTACTGTCAGATTTTTCTCTGTATTTATGGGTTTCGGCTTTTTTTTAATTTTGCTCGTTTATTTGTCTTTTATATTCCACACATAAGTGGAATCATATGGTACTTGACTTTCTCTATTCAATTATGTCACTTAGCATAATACCTCTAACCCATCTAGTTGCTTCAAATGGCAAGATCTTATCCTTTCTTATGGCTGTATAATATTCCATTATATCATATGTATTATATCATCCTGTGTATAGGTACATGTATGTATGTATATCATCTCTTTTTTATCCATTTATCCATGAACACTTAAATTTCTTCCATATCTTAGCTACTGTAAGAACTTCTGCAATAAACATAGAGGTGCATATCTTTTTCAATTAGTGTTTTTAGTGTTTTTTAATGTGGGGATGGGAGGGAGTGAATATCCAGTAGTGGAATTACTGGATTCCATGTTATTTCTTTCATTTTCTGGGCATCTTCCATACTATTTCCACAATGGCTACACCAATTTACATTCCTATTATCAGTGTCCAAGTGTTCCTTTCTTTCTACATTCTCACCAACACTTATTATTGTCTTTTTTATTCTAGCCATTCTGACAGTAATGTGATACCTCATTGTGGCTTTGGTTTGTCTTTCCTTGGTGAATAGTGATGTGGGAATTTTCTCATGTGTCTATTGGCCATCTCTATATCCTCTTTGGAAAAAAATATGTATTCTAACCCTCCATTTTAAATCAAATTATTTGGGAGTTTTTTTTGGTGGTCATTGTCTAAATTTTCACTCAGTTTGGATATTAACCCCTTATCAGATATATCTCTTCCAGATGTCTTCTCTCATTTAGTAGGTTGCCTTATCACTTTGTTGGTTGTTTCCTTTGTGAGGCAAAACCTTCTTATTTAGTTATAGACCTAATAGTTTATTTTTGCTTTTGTTTCGCTTACCTGAGGGGACAAACCTAGAAAAATGTTGCTGTGGTGAATGGGAAAGGGATTAGTGCCAATGTTTTCTTCTAGGAGTTTTATGGTTTCTGGTCTCACTTGAAGGTCTTAGATCCATTTTAAGTTTGTTTTTGGGTATGGTGTAAGAAAAGGGTCTAGTTTTACATATAACTGTCCAGTTTTCCCAGCCCCACTTATTGAAGAGACTGTTTTTTTCCCCGTTGTATATTCTTGCCTTCTTCATCATAGATTGACTATATAAGCATGGTTTTATTGCTAAGCTCTTTATCCTTCTTCCTTGTTGTGTGTGTGTGTACGCACGTGCACACGGGTGTGTGTGCGTGTGTGCATGCATGCATACGTGCATGTGGGCCAATACCATACTGGTTTGATTACTACAGCTTTGTAGTATATCTTGAAATCTGAAATTGTGATGCCTCCAGCTTTTTTCTTCTTTCTCAAAATTGCTTTGGCTATTTAAGGTCTTTTGTAGTTCTATATAAATTTTAGTATTTTTCTATTTTTGTAAAAAAAAATGCTACTGGTATTTTGATAGGGATTGCATTGACTCTGTAGATTGCTTTGGGTATTAGGGACATTTTAGTAGTATTCTCCCAATCCATGAGCACAGAATATCTTTCCATTTCTTTGTATCATCTTCAGTTGCTTTCATCAGTGTTTTATAGTTTTTGGAGTACAGGTCTTTCACCTCCTTTGTTAAGTTTATTTCTAGGTATTTTATTCTTTATGGTGCAATTGTAAATGGAATTGTTAATTTTCTGTTATTTCATTATTAATGTATAGAAATGCAGCCAATTTTTGTGCATAAATTTTGTATCCTGCAACTTTGGAGGATTCATTTATTACTTCTAATAGGTTTTTGCTGTCGTTTTTAGGGTTTTCTACGTATAACATCATGTCATTTGAAAATAGTGATAATTCAACTTTTTCCTTACCAATATGGTTGCTTTTTTTTTTTTTTGTCTGATTGCTATGGATAGGGCTTCCAGTTCTATGATGAATAAAAGTGATGAAAGCAAACATTGATGTCTTGTTCCTTATCTTAAAGGAAAAGTTCTCAGTTTTTCACAATTAAGTAGCATGTTAGCTATGGATTTTTCATTATGACCTTTATTATGTTGAGGTATGATCCCGCTAAACCCACTTCACTGAGGGTTTTATTTTAAAGATTTGTTTTCTTTATGAGAGAGAGAAAGAGAACAGAGGGAGGGGTGAAGGGAGAGAGAATACTAAAGCGTACTCCCTGCTGAGCGTAGAACTGGACTTGGGGCTTGATCTCAGGACCCTGAGATCAAGACCTGAGCCAAAACCAAGAGGCAGACACCCAACTGACTGACCCACCCAAGCGCCCCATTGAGGATTTTTATCATGAAATGGATGTTGTACTTTGTCATGTGCTTTTTCTGCCTCCATTGAGATGATTATATGATTCTTATCCTGCCTTTCTTGATATGCTGTGTCATGTTGATTGATTTGCAAATACTAAACCATCCTTGTCTCACCAGAATAAATCTACCTGATCATGGTAAATGATTTTTTTTAATGTATTGTTGGATTTCATTTGCTAATATTTTGTTAAGGATTGTTACATTTCTGCTAAGGAGGGATTTTGTCCTGTAGTTTCCTTTTTTTTTGGTAGATTCTGTGGCTACTTTGACCTAGTGGAATGTTTTTGGAAATTTTCCTTCTTCTTTTTTTTTCTTTTTTTTTAATAGCTTGAGGAGAATAGGTATTAATTCTTCTTTATTTTTTCTTATAATTTTTAAATTCCAGTATAATTAGCATAAGTGTTATATTAGTTTCAGGTATATAATGTAGTGATTCAACATTCTCTGCATTACTCAGTGTTCATGATAAGTGTACTCTTAATCTTTACCTATTTTACCCATTGCCCCCACCCACCTCTCCTCTGGTAAACATTGGCTTCTCTGTAATTATGAATCTGGTTTTTGTTTGTCTCTTTTTTTCTTTGCTCATTTGTTTGGTTCCTTTTGGTAGTCTTTAGGGTTTTTTATATATACATATATAGATCATGTCATCTTCAAATAGTGACAGTTGAACTTCTTTACCAGTATGGTAGCCTTTCTTTTTTTTTTTTTTCCCTTGTGTGATTGCTTTGGCTATGGCTTCCAGTTCTATGATGAATAAACATGTTGAAAGCAAACATCCTTGTCTTATTCCTGATCTTACAGGAAGAGCTCTCCTTTTTTTTACCATTGAGTGTGATGTTAGATGCGGGTTTTTCATAATGGCCCTTATTATGTTGAAGTATATTAACTGTAAACCTACTTTGTTGAGGGTTTTTATCATGAATGGATGTTGTACTTTGTCAAATGCTTTTTCTCCATCTATTGAAATGATCATATGGTTTTTATCATTTCTCTTGTTGATGTGATGTATCATGTATTAACTGTTCCTTATTCTTTTATTATCTTTTTTAGAGAGGGGGAGGGGCAGAAGGAGAGGAGAAGAGAGCATCTTAAGCAGGTTCCAGGTGCAGCGTGGAGCCCAGTGTGGAGCCCAGTGTGGGCTCCATCTCACATCTGATAACCGTGAGATCATGACCTGAGTCAAAATCAAGTTGGATGTTTAACTGACTCAGCCACCTGGGTGCCTCAGTGTTAACTGTTCTTTAAATATTTGTTAGAATTTCCCTGTGAATCCATCCAGTCGTAGGCTTTTATTTGTTGGGGATTTTGGGGTTGTTGATTCAATTTTGTTACTACTAATTGGTTTGTTCTGGTGTAGAATCTCTTCCTGATCCATCTTTGGAAGATGTTTTTAGGATGTTTATGTATTTTTTTTGGAATACATCCATTTATTCTAGTTGGTCCAATTTGTTGCATATAATTTTTCATAGTACTCTCTTATAATCCTTTGTATTTCTAGTATCAGTTGATATTGCTTTTTCATTTCAGATTTAATTTATTTGTGTCCTCTCTTTTTTCTTGATTATCTGGCTATATATTTATCAATTTTCTTTTCAAAGAACTAGCTCTTGGTTTCATTGAATCTTTCTACTTTTTTTTTCTCTATTTCATTTCTTTCCACTCTGACCTTTATTATTTCATTTATTCTGCTCACTTTAGTCTTTGTTGTATTCTTCTTTTTATTTGTTTGACTTTTTTCTTATTTCTATATGTAGCCCTGTATCACTGTACATCTCCTTTTAGAATTGCTTTTGTCTTTAGGTCCATAATAAATTGGTACCCTCTGGCTCAAAAATGAGAACTTATTTTCTCTTTCAGTAATAACAGAGCATTCCCTTAAGATATTCTAAGGATTGGGATCTAGAAAACAGGTAACATTATAACAGAATGTGAAACTAGAACACAGTAGAAAAATACAGGAAAAACTTGAATACAATGAAAGAGTAAAAGCCTAAAATAACCTATAGTGAGGATTCCTAGAAAAAAAATCTAATTTTCATAAGTGATCATGAAGGAGTAAGTTTATGCCTACCCCAAAGTTCTTAAAATAGGGTTTTATCATTTTCTGGACCTGCATTATGCAATATAAAAATAAAATTTTAACTAAGTCCACATAGAAAAATGATTATTTCTAACAACTATTAATATGTAAAATACTACCTTATCTGAGAAGACAGGAATTATGAAGACCTATGGAGAGAGAGAGTGTGTTTTATATGAGCTTTCAGAATCCCATAATCATGATGACAAGTGATAAAGAATTATAACTCAACTATGATATTCTCCAGATTATTTTATCAGTATTAACAGAAATTAAGGGGTGCCTGGGTAGCTCAGTCAGTTAGGCATTTGCCTTTGGCTCAGGTCATGATTCTGGGGTCCTGGAATTAAGCCTTGAAATAGGGTTCCCTGCTCAGCAGAGATTTTGCTTCTCCCCTTTTCTCACCCTCTGCCTTTCCCCCTGCTCATGCTGGACTCTCTCTCTCTCTCAAATAAATAAATGCAATATTTTTATAAAAATAAACAAATTACCCCAACTAAATGCAACACACTCTGGTGAATAAGTTTATTCAGCAAGTTGTTTTCCATGAATAATATGTATTAAGCAGCAACATTGAAGAAGGATTTGTTAAAGTGTTGACTATGCCTTTGCTGTATAGTCTTGCTATTTTATGTGTTCTGTACCATTAACACCAATCATAGCATTATCTTCATGTGTTATCAGTACCTAGATCTGTGAAATAAAGTCTTATTTAGGTGTATCCTGTATATGTAAATCTATTTTCTCTATTGTATAGAGAAATATACCTATTAGTACATAATTGACATCTGAGCGGTACTGTTTTGAGACGAAGAGGTACAGCTTATTTATTTCATATGAGTAAATGCCATTTCTGAATGTACTTAAAAGCTATATATTAAAACTTTTTAAATAAAAAGAAGAAAATAGAAACAAAAAAACACAATAAGGGAAGAGAATTTAAATATCAGTAAGGCCCATTCTTTGGAATTATTATAATTTTATTATAATTACTCATTCAATCACATTAATCTACCCTTCCCACTGGTCAAAATGATCTACTTTTACATCATAGTGATTCCATTTGTAATTGTCTAGGAATAACGCTACAGTAGTTACAGTTGTATAAGTTTACTTTGTTTCCCAAAAAAGAACATTTCTTATGACTGTAGAAACCTGACCAGGCTTCAGGTACTGACTCTTCAGTTTTGACATAGCTGCCTTCACTTCTTTGTTCCTTAGAGTGTAAATAACTGGGTTTAAGATGGGAGTAAAGATGGTGTAAAACACAGCAAGGACTTTGTCAACAGAATAACCACTGAAGGGCCACACGTAGATGAAGATGCATGGTCCAAAGAATAGTATGACCACAGTGATATGAGCAGTCAGTGTGGAGCGGGCCTTTGACATGCTGGCAGAGGAGCGGTTCCTGACGGTGATAAGTATCACAGTGTAGGAGACAACCAAGAGGAGAAAGGAGCTCATAGAAAGAAAGCCGCTGTCTGCAACTATAAGTAGGCTGACAGCATAAGTGTCTATGCAGGCCAGCTTTGTCACTAGAGGGAGGTCACAGAAAAAACTGTCTACCTGATTTGGGCCACAAAAAGGCAAGTTAACAGTAAATGCCAACTGGCTAGTAGTATGGATGAAACCCACAAGCCAGGGGATGAGAACAAGAATAATACACACACGGCGACTCATTATTGTCATGTAGTGGAGAGGTTTGCATATAGCAACGTAACGGTCATAAGCCATGGATACAAGGAGCACCATTTCACTGCCAGTGAAAAGGTGAACAAAGAAAATCTGGGCCAGGCAGGCATCAAACGAAATAGTCTTGTGCTCAACCAGAAAGTCTGCAATCATTTTGGGGGTAGCAAAAGAGGCAACACATATATCTATAAAAGAGAGGTTCACAAGCAGAAAATACATGGGGGTATGAAGGCGGGAATCTGAAGTTACAGTGAGGATGATAAGAAAGTTTCCCAGAAGTATTGCTAGGTAAAGTAGTGAAAATATGAGAAACAAGAAAGGCTGGAGCTCCTGTGAATTAGAGAGCCCCAGCAACACAAACTCGGTCACCTGGGAATGATTTATGTCATTCATTGACTTTGGGAGGAACTTATCTTGTTACCTGAATAGGAGAGAAACAGAGATCAATCAGTAAGCATGAGTTTCGTTTCCCATTTCCACTTCCTTCCTTAGAGATTCTAATTTCTACTTATATTTATGTATCTGAATTTTCATGAATCATTAAAAAGTATATAAGCAATATAATAACAATAAAGTGGGTAGAGGGGAGAGTTTCGAGATGTTTGACATTGTCATGTCCAGTTATATGAATTTGAGGAATGTAAGCTACTTACTTTAAAAATGAAATTGAAAATCTGAAATGTTTTCTTGACATTACAGAAATCTAGTCTAAGAAGTTACAGAGACAAAATCTGAATAGTTTTTTCTATAACAAATTATATAACATTTTTTAAATGGCTAACACAGGAAGACAGTTTCACAATGTTGACCCCAAAAGTGAGACACAAAAGTGTGTATACTATATGAACCTATCTATTTAAATAAAGTTCAAAAATAGGCTACACCGATCTATGATATTAACAAAGCTCCTGGAGGGGTTTTCCTGGAAGGGCAATAGGAACAGGAAGGTGACAGGAAGGGCTTCTGAAGTGCTGGTAATGTTCTGTTTCTTGATGTGATTGATAGATACAAGTGTTTGCTTTGTGAAAACTTACAAGATGTACAAGATCTGCCAGGTGTAGTTTTGTGCATATTTTGTTAATAAAAAATCCAAGAGGTAAATAGACACCATTATCTGGTGTGAGAACTCATAGGCAGAATCATTGCCTTGAGTGATAAGGTCTTATTCCCTTTTCTATTCATTTACAAATTTTATGAACTAAAATACAAAACCTAACAAAACCCAAAGATCTAGAGTTCATTGGAACTCTTCCTGGAGTTGTGACTCATCTCTTCCTGGAGTTCTGTTCTATGAAGGAATCCAGTATATTTGTTCTTTTCAATTATTTCCTGATGTTAAGCTTCATTAACCTCAGCTATTGTTACTAATAGACAAAGATGTAATATTGAATTATAACGGACATTTAATTTGGTGGAGTTTTTAAAAATTATAGTTATATTGTACCGTAGTATTCATAGTAAGAAATCCAGACTGTGAAAAAACAATGTTTCTTTTTTTTTTTGATCGGTTATTATGTACTCTATTTTATCAACACTTTCTCCATTTTATGTTATTTATACTTTTATAAGCTATCTAGAACTTGGAAACATTGTATAGTGAATAAGAAAAAGAAAATGTGAAATATAAAGAAATATCTCTCTCTACATCTAAATCACTTCTTTCAAAGGGAGTGTCTTTTATTTTACTGATTTCTAATTATTTGCAGTTTTTTAATATTAATGTCTTCTTAAATCTACTTGCAAATTGCCTAGTATTTCCTTGAGTTTCACTGGAGGATTTACACATAAAGATAGGGCATGTGATGAATAATTTTAACTCCCAGGAACCAAATTCAGGGACTCATCCCTATATTTCAAATCTCTAGTTGTCTTGAAAATTCCCCCAAAAAATTCACATATCATCACCAATTATATCAAAACTATGGCTCATGGATGTTCAAAAGAGACTACCAGCAGAGTCTGAAGTCAGAAGGGCTGGAGGTAAAATTATGCAGTGGAGTAAGTTTGTCTTTGTGAAGCCACCAAATTCTTTTTCTGTGTTTCTCCCTTCCTCATCATTTCATAGTAGCCAGTTTTTGAGTTAACTCCAGGTACACAGCATGGCCTATCCTCCCTGGGAAACACCCTGACTCAGACTCCTTGACACAAATACTGTAATGAATGCCTAGAAGCAGGCAAGGAAATGATACCCAACAAGGCCAACTAATAGGGGCTCTTATGTGTCCTATCAGAAACAGCAAAGCCTTAAATTAAGCACAGGGAATGAATCTCCCTCCCAGGGAGACCTTCTAGAGATACAGCAGAAAAGAGTGGCAGAGAAGACTTTCTGGTACCTTACAAATAAAATATATAATCCACTTATGTGAGAAAATCACAGGAATCATCCTCCCAATAAATCTTCTGCAAAGTTGTATGCTTCCGTGTCAGGGGCTGCTTGGGTGGCCCCCCTCCCCACTCATAAACACTGTCTCCCTCAAAATAAATAAATAAATAAATAGGAGCACCTAGGTGGATTAGTTGGTAAATCATCTGCCTTCAGTTCAGGTCATGATCTCGGGGTCCAGGGGTTAAGCCCCAAGTCGGGCTCCCTCCTTAGCGGAGACCCCGTTTCTCCCTCTCCCTCTTCTGCTTCCCTTACTTGTGCTCTCTCACTCTCTCTCTGTCAAATAAACAAATATTCAAAAATAATAATGTATTTTTTCAAATCAGAGTATTTTCTGATAATTTTATATGCTCAAAGATAGTTTATATGACCTTACTCACCTAAGAATGAGTTTCTAATTAGTACATGTGTTTTTGAAAGATCGATCTTTCATCTCTTGCACTATTTGAAAGTAAATTAATGCATATCTACAGGGTTGCATTAGGTAACTCTCAGGTACCTTCTTTTTGAAATTCTGTCAGATATTTTCTTACTACTTTTATTTTGGATATTATGACTGGTGGATTAAGTGAAATAAATAAAAGTATTGGTTACAAGAGGCCAGCAAACACTCTCAGGTCAAAGATCCATCTTTCACAAGTTTTCCAGTATTGCCACTGCCTTTACCCTCTCTAAATCCTGATCAGAGATATAATAGTCACTGGAGACAAATGCTAGAGTTTGGTCTTTGTAAGGATACTGACAAAACACTTTCACTTACCTAAGATGAAATGGGGTGTGTGTGATATATCCTATAATTTGTAGTCATTAACACTTGGTAAGAATTTAGTTGTTACTTCCACATCTCCTAAGAAAATAGACCGGGCTCTGTAGAGATGAACCATAAAGTTTGCTTTAAATAAGAAGGAAATACACTGAAGGTATCTGTAGCCAGGATGGACTGTCTTCATAGAGATGAGAGAAGGCTGAATGCAGTGTTTGAATTTAGGTCTAGAGTATCTGGGGTAGTACTTGGAGCCCTCAGGAATCTAAGAGACAAAGGAGTAGACAAAAAGGAAGACATGCTAAAGCAATATTTCCTGTTTCACGTTTTGCAAAGAATTCAGCCTGACTGAGGCTATCTTGCTTCTGTTTTTGGTAGCAGTAAACTAGATGATTACAAATAACTTTCAGAGACCTCTAGAAATCAATACCAATCATTGGCAACTCAGGATCACATGAAGAGGATTATTTCTTAGTCTCCACTGTAGCTTCAAATATAGCGTACTTGCCCTCATATGTTAGGAAAATGCTTTTTTTTTTTTCAACTTAACCTTATCTGACAAGTCCAGAAGAATGGATGAAATTCTTCAGAGATTTAGACATTATTCATAAGGGGAAGTTTCAGCAACAATCTATAGCAATTTCATATAATTTTTCATTTAAAGATCAGCAAGAATATTTTTTAGAAGGTATCAGTTGGGATAGTAATTGTTACAGGATCTGGAGTCTGTAAAGAGAGGTATCAGAATATTGTATCATTTTATCAAAACCATGTTTAGGGAAAATTTAGGCTTTTTTTTCTCTTCATCTCAATTCCCCTTCATTCAAAGTATAGATAACTTTGTTCCCTGCTTCTCAGATATGTGTTATATATGATCATCAGATAATAGAATCAAACATTTTGTGTAATAGCAATATAAAGAATTCACCATAGTATTAATAAGATTATAAAAGATAGTAATCATATATGGGCTATCCTCTTTTTTTTCTCACAAGTAGAATATGTATCAAGTAAGATATTTGGATTTTCATGTTACTTGTATTTTCTAGTCACGAATTAACAAAATAACCTGATGTTTAGATCAATAGATGATGTTCAAAGACATTGTGGACTATAAGAGAAGTAGTAGCCTGAGTTATACAAAACATCTATTCAAATTCTGCCTCCCAATAAATAAATTCACAATTTTAGGCAAATCACATACCCTTCACAGTGCTCCGTGTCTCTTCAAAAAAAGAGGGAAGAAGTCTCCCTCCTAATTTTAATATTCTTTAATCCTCTGGCTTTTGAAAGCATTACCCATCCCTAAATGTTAATTCAATGTTAAAATTATAAAAGGTTGCATTTAAATAAAATTATATTCAATTAAAAGGCTAAACCCATCCTGGTTTTAGCAAAAAAAAAAAAAAAAATTCAGTCGCTTCTCAGACTTAGATACTTGGGCAGCTAAAAGGCACAATTGATGTAAAATATTCAAAGATTAATTGAAAGTGTGAGGACTAATCGTCTGTCTCCTGTTCTCTGTTGTGGCTGAATTAGGAGGCTGCTGAACAACAGGACTCTTCTTGTCCATAGCTTTATATTGCACCAACTGGGAGGAACAACATTCTTCAGGATCCACTGGGTAGGGTGCAAATGTAGGGGAACACATGTCTTTCCAGACTTTAATCTCTGTCATTTATACCTTGAAGTATCCTCAGCACATAGATCTAAGAAAATCCATTAAAATTGTTAGAAACTAGTTAGTTATATGACATCACTAGATTGCAGTGTAATATTGGTGATAGAGGAGGGTTGTGGTAGTAGAAATCACCTGCATTAGGGCTAATTATGTGAGAGAGTTGTGCACAGAGATACAGTGCATCACCTTGAGGATTTCACAAATGGAGAAAGGAACAGGACTAGTGGAAATGCTTTGTCCTGTTGGAGAAAAATTTAACATGGTAGGAAAAAAGCAGTGAATAGTTCTGTTGGTTATTCCTTTCAGGAGAGGTTTAGCACCATTTAGGTTCCAGGAGAGTCAAAAATTGATGAGAAGATATTTGTGTCTTAGCATGATACACAGCAATGCAAACATCTTGGTATTTTAATCATTCTAAAAGAGCTACATGCTTAGTTTCCAAGGCAAGGTTTCTAGTGTAGGGCAGTGAGAGCCATTTTACAGTAGAAGGACTGTATCCTACAGAATAGGTTCTAGTGAAGTGACTTATAGTAATATTCAAAAATTTAAATTTTTTTTAGTTGAAATTTTTAGAAAAAAAAAATTGTTGTCACATGAAGCTCTGATCTTCTCCTTCCCTGAGGTTAGTTTATATTGAAGGCCAGAATATAAAAGGATAAAGAAAGTTTTTTTTTTCTCACATAGAATTTTGATGCTGATATGAACACTAGAAATCAGCTAGTCCAACATTCTAAATAGTTAAGTTGGATGAGTTCTTGAGGAATTAGTTTCTTTACTCAGATTGTACTTTCCAGTGTGGGGATATATCTTCTAATACTTTGTCTAACACCTCTCCTGCTCTCCCTTGATGCATCTTCCACAAGTTGGAACATTTTGAGTTTATGATTAGAGCTAAACTGAATCTTCATGTTTTCCCAAACACATGAATTTAGAGTACTCCTAAATGACTCTTTGGCAGTTACTCCCAGGACTCTTCCTTGTTACCTGTTCTTTCTACTGCCCTTTTCTTGTAGATAATCCCTAAAAGTCTGTCTTTTGGAATTTATTTTCTCCTTAGGATCTCCTGTTGGAAGATTAAATACATTCAAATGACTTTACGTCTTTATGAGAAAGAGACTAAGTGTATACCTCTAATTCTAAGATTTCATATGTATCAGATGACATCAGTGTACCACAAATTTAATATCCCCCAAATCAACACATTTTCTTTTATTGTAAATACCAACTCTACTAATGTCATCATTTTCATACTCTGAAACATCCAGTCTTAAATCAATATGATAGATGATGTCTAGCTCTCTCATATCCCTATATTTAATTCCCAAATTTATCTAATATTTGGGTTCACACTGTTTATTTAGATTTTTTAATGTTCATTTTCTCTAAACATGAATAATGAACATTTTTTCTCATTGTCACATATAACTTGTAGCCTTGATTTTAAATGGTTGCATTATGTTCCAGTTTATCAATAAAATACTTATTCCCACATTGTAGAATTTTTTCCCAGTTGAGAATAAGTATGATTTAAAATAACTTATATAAAAGTCATCTTTAATAATTCTAATTGAGTTCAGGATAATTTCTTGAAGATAAAATTATTGGAATCAAGCCTTTGAACATTTATGGGTCTCTGGGTTCATAACACAGTACTCCTGACTCTAATACCCTACAGTTCAATCACCATAAAAAGTTCCTTTTGTATTTGACCACTTCTCCTTCCACAAACCCCTAGCAATCACTAATGTGTCCTCTATGTCCATAGATTTTCCTTTTCCAGACATCATATGTTTAGTGTGTAGCAAGTGTAGCCTTTTCAAATATCTTCTTTCATTTGGTGATACGTATTTAAGATGACTTCATTTGGTTAAATGGATTAGAAGCTTAGTCTTTAATATTATGGTATAGTATCCCATTGTATGGATGTACCTCAGCTCATTTTCCTATTTATCACTTGAAGGACATCCTAGTTGTTTCTTTTTTGTTTGTTTTGGCGGTGATGAATAGTTTCCATAAACATTTATATATAGGGTTTTGTGTAGATATCTTTCAAATCAGTTGGGAAATCTAATTTGATAAGAAATGGTTTGCCTCCATATATTTTAAAGCTTGGATATTAGGTACAAACAGATTAAGATTTGAACATCTTCTTGAAGGATTAAACTCTTTAGCATTATTAAATGTCCCTATTTTTGATAATTTGTTGATCTGAAGTCTTCAGAGTCAAATATTGATGTGAATGCCTGAGTTCCCTTATTAATTACAGTTTGCATTGTTGATCCTTCCTCCATCCTTGTACTTTGGCAGTCTGTGTCTTTAAAGTGGATTCTTTGTTGAGAGCAAATATGTGGGTCTTGCTTGTGCTTCATTCTGGCAACATCTGCCTTTTAGTAGAGTCCTTAGATCATTTACTGGTAATGTAATTATTTAATTTGATGTACAGCTGATATACATCCTGTTATGTTTTTCTATTTTGTCTATTTTTGCTCCTTTGCCATCACTTAATGTGATGATTCTTGCCCTCTGTTGGAATTTTTTTCTTAGTCTCTCATTTCATTTCCACCCATGATTGTGTTTTACTTTTTAAAATTGCCATATAACCTTTATTTTCCATTTTATTAAACTGTATGGTAACATTTCCCATATAAATAGTATTTTTATATTTAAAAAAGTTTTTATGCAAAGTATTTATTAAATATTATATCATTTTAAAGACAATAATTACAATAAATTTCCTTCAATTTATTTTGAAAGGCTCTAAGCTTTTGTTAAATATGGGACTTTAATCTTTAAAAAAAACCATTTTATTGAAGTATGATTGACATATAAAACTTTTACATATTTAATTTATGCAACTTGATGAGTCTGGGGGTAATTATTCACCCATGAAACAATCACAACAATCTGTGCCATAAATGTATCTGTTACCTCCAGAAGTTTCTTCCTACCCAACTTTATTTATTATTACTTTTCATGGTAAGAACATTCAACATAAGACTACCCTTAGCAATATTTAAGTATACTCTGTGGTATTGTTGACTATAGGTACTAGCTATACAGTAGATCTCTAGGACCTATTCATCTTATATAACTGAAACTTTGCTTTTTTACTTATAAGATTCACTACTTTTTTCCAATTTTATTAAAATAAAATTTATAATTTTTTGAATTTAAAGTATGCATGGTGATGATTTTAATGTATAAAATGATTGCCACAATAAAGTTAGTTAATCTCTATCACCTCACAAAGTTACCATTTTGTGGATGTATGGTGAGAGTATTTAAGATTTACTCTCTAAGCAGATTTCAAGGTACAACACATCATTGTTAACAGTAGTCGTTATGATATACATTTGAACTCCAGAAATTATTTATAACTGACACTTTGTAACCTTTGATAAGACTAATATTTCCCTGTTCCCCCAGTCCCCAATATCTGGCAACCACCATTCTACTTTCTTCTTCTATGATTTTGACTAGTTTAGATTCCTCATATAAGTGGTATCAGGTCATACTTGTCCTGTCTCCGGTTTATTTCACTTCACATAATATCCTCCAGGTTCATCAATGTTATTGCAAAGAGCAGGATTTCTTTTTTTCTTTAAGCCTGAATATTATTTCTTGTTTGTATATAGCACATTTTCTTTATTCAGTGGATATTTAGGTCCCTCTTGGTTATTGTGAATAATGCTATAATGAACATTGGAGTACATATATCTCTTCAGGATTTTAATTTCAATTCCTTTGACTATATACTCAGAAGTGGGGTTCCTGAATCATATGTTAGTTATACCTTTTAATTTTCTCAGGAAACATACTGTTTTTCATAGTGGTGGTACCAATTTATATTCCCACCAACAGTGTACAAGGGTTCATTTTCTCCACATCAACTACTGGTTTTATTTAGTCATTTTAATACCTGCTTTTTAATCCAGCCTGATAATTTGAAATTTAATAAGTGTGTTTAGACTGTTTTCACTTAATGTGATGATTGATTTGGTTAGATTTGAGTTCATCATCTTCTTATTTTTTATTCCATCTTTGTTGTTATTTCCTTTTCTCTTTCTCTCTCTTTCTTTCTCTTTCTTTTTTGACCTCCTCTTGATTTTTGAATATGTCTTTTATCCTAATTTATCTCCTTAATTAGCTTATTATATTTGTTTATTTTGTTAGTCTGTAATGTTTCTAACTCAGCACATCTACCTTTAAGTAGTATTATACCACTTCACATATAGTATATAAACCTTAAAATATTATATGTACTCCTTTTTCCTATCCAAGCATTTGTGTATTCTTGTGTATTTTACTTTTTCATATGTTGAAGTCATATATTACCTTGTTACTGTTTTTGCTTTAAATGTTCAGTTATCTTTTAGAAAACTTGAAAATATAAAAAGTTTTATGTTTGCCCTCATATTTCTCCAGTGCCCTTTAATGTACAATGTAAATCCAGATTTCCACAAATGGTATCATTTTTCTTTTCCTTCATGGATTTCCTTTAAAGTTGCTTGTATTGTATGTCTAATATGATTCTTTCAGTTTTGGAATTTCTGAAAAAGACAGTATTTTGCTCTTGGAATATTTTTGATGCATATAGGATTCTAAGGTGGCATTCTTTTTGTCTGCAGTTCTTTAAATATATTCCTTGACTATTTTCTGCTTGCATTACTTCCAATGACAATATCAGTTACCATTCTTAAAATTGTTTTTCTAAACATAATATTTTTTCCTCCATCTGTTTTTTAAAAAATTTATTTAAATTCCATTAACCAGCATAATAATACATCATTTTTCAGATGTAGTATTTAATAATTTATCAGTTGCATATAATACCCAGTGGTCGTCACATCATGTGCCCTCCTTAATGCCCATCACCCAATTACCCCATTCCCCCACCTACCTCCCCTCCAGCCAACCTCAGTTTGTTTCCTGTCATTAAAAGTTTCTCATGGGTTTTTTCCCTTCCTGATGACTTCCCATTCAGTTTTCCCTTCCTTCCCCTATCATCTGCTGCCCTGTTTTTTATATTCCACATATGAGTGAAACCGTGTAATTGTCTTCCTCTGATTGACTTATTTCACTTAGCATAATACCCTCTAGTTCTCTCCATGTGGATGTAAATGGTAAGTAGTCATCCTTTCTGATGGCTAAGTAATATTCCATTGTATAAATATATACCATCTTGTTTATCCATACATCTATTGATGGACATCAGCTCTTTCTACAGATTGGCTATTATGGACATTGCTGCAATGAACACCGGAGTGCAAGTGCCCCTTCGGGTCACTACATTTCTATCTTCGGGTAAATACCTAGTAGTGCAATTGATGGCTCCTAGGGAAGCTCTATTTTTAACTCATTAAAGAACCTCCAAACTGTTCTACAGAGTGGATATACCAGCTTGCATTCCCACCAAAAGTGTAGGAGGGTTCCACTTTCTCTGCATCCTCACCAACATTTGTTGTCTCCTGTCTTGTGACTCTCAGCCATTCTGAAATGTGTAAGTTGTAAGATGGTACTTTGTTCTCATTTTGATTTCTAGTTCCCTGACACCAAGTGTTCTTGTGTACTTTTTCATGTGTTGGTCATTTGAATGTCTTCTTTGGAGAAATATCTATTCATGTCTTCTGCCCATTTCTTGACTGGATTATTTGTTCTTTTGGTGTTGAGTTTGATAAGTTCTTTTTTTTTCATTTTTTAATTATTTTTTAAATTTCTTTTCAGTGTAACAGAATTCATTGTTTATGCACCACACCCAGTGCTCCATGCAATATGTGCCCTCTATAATACCCACCACCAGGCTCACCCAACTTCCTAACACCCGCCCCTTCAAAACCCTCAGATTGTTTTTCAGAGTCCCTAGTCTCACATGGTTCATCTCCCCCTCTAATTTCCCTCAACTCCCTTCTCCTCTCCATCTCCCTTTGTCCTCCATGTTATTTGTTATGCTCCACAAATAAATGAAACCATATGGTAATTGACTCTCTCTGCTTGACTTATTTAACTCAGCATAATCTCTTCCAATCCCGTCCGTGTTGCTACAAAAGTTGGGTATTCATCCTTTCTGATGGAGGCATAATACTCCATAGTGTATATGGACCATATCTTCCTTATCCATTCGTCAATTGAAGGGCATCTTGGTTCTTTCCACAGTTTGGCAACTGTGGCCATTGCTGCTAGAAACATTGGGGTACAGATGACCCTTCTTTTCACTCCATCTGTATCTTTGGGGTAAATAGCCAGTAGTGCAATTGCAGGGTCATAGGGAAGCTCTATTTTTAATTTCTTGAGGAATCTCCACACTGTTCTCCAAAGAGGCTGCACCAACTTACATTCCCACCAGCAGTGTAAGAGGGTTCCCCTTTCTCCACATCCCACCAACAGTATAAGAGGGTTCCCCTTTCTCCACATTCCCTCCAACACATGTTGTTTCCTGTCTTGCTAATTTTGGCCATTCTAACTGGTATAAGGTGATATCTCAATATGAAGCCAGCATTACCCTGATCCCCAAACCAGGCAAAGACCCTACCACAAAGGAGAATTTCAGACCAATATCACTGATGAATATGGATGCTAAGATTCTCAACAAGATCCTAGCAAGCAGGATCCAACAGCACATTAAAAGATAATCCATCATGACCAGGTGGGATTCATTCCTGGGCTACATGGATGGTTCAACATTCGCAAATCAATGAATGTGATAGAACAAATTAATAAGAAAAGAGAGAAGAACCACATGGTCCTCTCAATGGATGCAGAAAAAGCATTTGACAAAATCCAGCATCCATTCCTGATTAAAACGCTTCAAAGTATAGGGATAGAGGGAACATTCCTGAACTTCATAAAATCTATCTATGAAAAACCCACAGCAAATATCATCCTCAATGGGAAAAAGCTTGCAGCCTTCCCATTGAGATCAGGAACACGACAAGGATGCCCACTCTCACCACTCTTGTTCAACATAGTATTAGAAGTCCTAGCAACAGCAATCAGACAACAAAGAGAAATAAAAGGTATCCAAATTGGCAATGAAGAAGTCAAACTCTCTCTCTTCGCAGATGACATGATTCTTTACATGGAAAACCCAAAAGACTCCACCCCCAAACTACTAGAACTCATACAGCAATTCAGTAATGTGGCAGGATACAAAGTCAATGTACAGAAATCCGTGGCTTTCTTATACATTAACAATGAAAATACAGAAAGGGAAATTAGAGAATCAATTCCATTGTCTATAACACCAAGAACCATAAGATACCTGGGAATAAACCTAACCAAAGAGGCAAAGGATCTGTACTCGAGGAACTACAGAACACTCATGAAAGAAATTGAAGAAGACACAAAAAGATGGAAGACCATTCCATGCTCTTGGATCGGAAGAATAAACATTGTTAAAATGTCTATACTGCCTAGAGCAATCTATACTTTTAATGCCATTCCAATCAAAATTCCACCGGTATTCTTCAAAGAGCTGGAGCAAATAATCCAAAAATTTGTATGGAACCAGAAGAGACCCCGAATCGCTAAGGAAATGTTGAAAAACAAAAATAAAACTGGGGCCATCACGTTACCTGATTTCAAGCTTTACTACAAAGCTGTGATCACCAAGACAGCATGGTACTGGCATAAAAACAGACACATAGACCAGTGGAACAGAGTAGAGAGCCCAGATATGGACCCTCAACTCTATGGTCAGTTAATCTTCGACTAAACAGGGAAAAATATACAGTGGAAAAAAGTCTCTTCAATAAATGGTCCTGGGAAAACTGGGCAGCTATATGTAGAAGAATGAAACTCGACCATTCTCTTAGACCGTACATAAAGATAAACTCAAAATAGACAAAAGACCTCAACATGAGACAGGAATCCATCAGAATCCTAGAGGAGAACATAGGCAGTAATCTCTTCGATATCAGCCACAGCAACTTCTTTCAAGATATGTCTCCAAAGGAAAAGGAAACAAAAGCCAAAATAAACTTTTGGGACTTCATCAAGTTCAAAAGCTTCTGCACAGCAAAGGAAACAGTCAAGAAAACAAAGAGGCAACCCACGGAATGGGAGAAGATATTTGCAAATGACAGTACTGACAAAAGATTGATATCCAGGATCTATAAAGAACTCCTCAAACTCAACACACACAAAACAGATAATCATATCAAAACATGGGCAGAAGATATGAACAGACACTTCTCCAATGAAGACATACAAATGGCTTTCAGACACATGAAAAAAATATTCATCATCACTATCCATCGGGGAGATTCAAATTAAAACCAGTTTTGTTTTTCTTTTTCAACATTTCCTTAGCAATTTGGGGTCTCTTCTGATTTCATACAAATTTTAGGATTATTTGCTTCAGCTCTTTGAAAAATACTGGTGGAATTTTGATCAGAACGGCATTAAAAGACTGCTCTAGGCAGTATAGACATTTTAACAATGTTTATTCTTCCAATCCAAGAGCATGGAAAGGTCTTCCATCTTTTTGTGTCTTCTTCGATTTCTTTCCTGAGTTCTGTAGTTCTTCGAGTATGGATCCTTTAACTTTTTGGTTAGGTTTATTCCCAGGTATCTTATGGTGCTATAATAAATGGAATGGATTCTCTAATTTCCCTTTGTGTGTTTTCATTGTTAATGTATAAGAAAGCAACTGATTTCTGTATATTGACTTTGTATCTTGCCACATTACTGAATTGTTATATGAGTTCTTGTAGTTTGGGGGTGAAGTCTTTTGGGTTTTCCATATAAAGTATCATGTCATTTGCGAAGAGAGAGAGTTTGACTTCTTCATTGCCAATTTGGATACCTTTTATTTCTCTTTGTTGTCTGATTGCTGTTGCTAGGACTTCTAATACTATGTTGAACTAGAGTAGTGAGAGTGGGCATCCTTGTCATGTTCCTGATCTCAACGGGAAGGCTGTGAGCTTTTTCCCATTGAGGATGATATTTGCTTTGGTTTTTTCTTAGATAGATTTTATGAAGTTCAGGAATGTTCCCTCTATCCCTATACTTTGAAGCGTTTTAATCAGGAACGGGTGCTGGATTTTGTTAAATGCTTTTTCTGCATCAATTGAGAGGACCATGTGGTTCTTCTCTCTTCTCGTATTGATTTATTCTATCAGATGGATTGATTTGCGAAAGTTGAACCATCCTTGCAACCCAGGGATGAATCCCACCTGGTCATGGTGGATAATCTTTTTAATGTTCTATTGGATCCTATTTGCTAGGATCTTGTTGAGAATCTTAGCATCCATATTCATCAGTGATATTGGTCTGAAATTCTCCTTTTTGGTGGGGTCTTTGCCTGCTTTGGTGATCACTCTTCATAAAACGAGTCTGGAAGTTTTCCTTCTGCTTCAATTTTTTGAAACAGGTTCAGGAAATTAGGAGTTGTTTGCTTTTTGAAAGTTTGGTAGAATTCCCCAGGGAATCCATCGGTTCCTGGGCTCTCTTTTTTTGGGAGGTTTTTGATCATGCTTTAATCTCCTTACTAGATATCGGTCTATTTAGGTTGTCAATTTCTTCCTCGTTCAATTTTGGAAGTTTATAGTTTTCTAGGAATGCATCCATTTTATCTAGGTTGCTTAGCTTATTGACATATAACTGTTGATAATAACTTCTAATGACTGTTTATATTTACTTGATGTTAGGTGTGATCTCTCCCTTTTCATTCATAATTTTATTAATTTGGGCTTTCTCTCTTTTCTTTTGGATTAGTGTGCCCAATGGTTTATTGATCTTATTGATTCTTTCAAAAAACCAGCTTCTAGTTTCATTGATGCATTCTACTGTATCTCTAGTTTCTATCTCAGAATCTAATTTTGATTAGATTCTGCTCTAATCTTGATTATTTCCCTTCTTGTGTGTGGAGTTGGCTTAATTTGATTCTCCAGCTCTTTAATGTATAGAGACATCTGGTGTATTCTGGATTTTTCAATTTTTTTGAGGGCGGCTTGGATGGCTATGTATTTCCCCCATAGCACTGCCTTTGCTGTATCCCATAGGTTTTGGACCCAAGTGTCTTCATTCTCATTGGTTTCCATGAATTGTTTCAGTCCTTCTTTGATCTCCTGGTTGATCCAAGCATTCTTAAGCAAGGTGGTCTTTAGCTTCCAGGTGTTTGATTTCCTTCTGAACTTTTCCTTATGATTGAGCTCCAGTTTCAAAGCATTGTGATCTGAGAATATGCAGGGAATAATCTCAGTCTTTTGGTATCGGTTGAGCCCTGATTTGTGACCCAGTATGTGGTCTGTTCTGGAGAAGGTTCCATGTGCACTCGAGAATAATGAGTATTCTGATGTTTTAGGGTGGAATGTTCTGTATATATCTATGAGGTCCATCTGGTCCAATATGTCATTCAATGCTTTTGTTTCTTTATTGATTTTCTGCTTGGATGATCTGTCCATTACTGAGATTGGCACGTTAAGATCTCCTATTATTAATGTTTTCATATCAGTATGACTCTTTACCTTGATTAACAGTTAAGTAATTGGCTGCTCCCATATTTGGGGCATAAATATTTACAATTATTAGATCTTTTTGGTGGATATTCCCTTAAAGAGTGATGTAGTGTCCTTCTGTATCTCTGACTACAGTCTTTAGTTTAAAATCTAGTTTATCTGAGAATCGCTATCCCAGCCTTCTTTTGAGGCCCATTGGCATGAAAGATGCTTCTCCATCCTTTTACTTTCAGTCTGGGTGTATCTTTCGGTTCAAAATGGGTCTCTTGTAGACAACATATGGATGGGTCCTGTCGTTTTATCCAATCTGCAACCCTGTGTCATTTTATGGGTGCATTTAGACCATTCATGTTGAGAGCGATTATTGAGAGATGCGTTTTTATTGACTTCGTTTTACCTGTGAAGTCTTTTTTTCTATAGATTGTCTCCATATATTTCTGTTCAATTATATTTTTAGGATTTTTCCTCTTTTATAGAACCCCCCCTTAATATTTCCTGCAGTGTCAGCTTGGTGGTTGCATACTCTTTTAAACCTTGCTGGTCTTGGAAGCTCTTTATCTCTCCATCCATTTTGAATGTCAGTCTTACTGGATAAAGTATTCCTGGCTGCATGTTCTTCTCATTTAGTGCCCTGAATACTTCTTGCCAGCCCTTTCTGACTTGCTGGGTTTCTGTGGACAGGTCTGACATTATTTTGATGGGCTTTTCTCTGTACGTATGGGATTTCTTTGCCCTAGCTGCTTTCAAGAGCTCCTGTCTACAATTATGATTCATCATTTTCACTATCAGGTGTCTTGAAGTCTTTCTAGATTCTATGATCTTGGAGGGAGGCCTTTCTGCCTCTAGTACATGAATGCTGGTTCCATTCACCAGATTGGGAAAATTTTCATGGAGAATTTCCTCAACTATATCTTCTAGTCTTCTTTCTTTCCTCTACCCCTCAGGGATTCCAATAATTCTGATGTTGGAACGTTTCATGGTGTCATTTATTTCCCTAATTCTATTTTTGTGGCTTCTAAGCTGTTTGTTCCAGGCTTCCTCTTGCCCCTTTTTTCTATCTGTTTGTCCTCCAGATCACTAATTCTATCTTCTACCTCAGCTTTTAGAGAATTTAGATTAGATTGGAACTCACTGAGAACTTTGTGAACATCATCCCTGGTGGCTTTTACTTCTGCCCTAATCATTTCCATTTTGTCATCCATGGCTTTCTCCAACCTAGCTATTGCCTGGAAAATTGTTAGCCTGAATTCCCTTTCTGACACACTGTCTATGTCCATATCCAATAGCTCTGATGTAGAAGGCCCAGTCTCTGAATTTTTCTTCTGTTGGGCATTCCTCTTCCTAGTCATTTTGGTGAGAGATGGCTGAATGGATGTGGAGCTGAATGTATTGACTGTGGTGCAGGCGAGGTGCACCCTGGAATGCTTCTGAGCAATCAAGAGTCCCCACCCAAATGAAAGAAATAAAAGAAAAAAGAGAGAGAGAGAGAGAGACAGGAAAAAAAAAAGAAAGATAAAATAGAAGGTCCAGAACAAATGGTTCCCAAGGTAAGATTTATGAAGTATACAAACAAAAACAGACAGAAAGACCGACAAAAGTAGATGACAAGAGAAAAGAAAATTAATAAATAAAACAAAAAAAAAAAAAAAGAACCTTGTCAACAAGAACCCCAAGTATAAGATTTATATACTACCAGGACAAAAACAAACACACAGAAACACTGGCAGAAGAAAAAGATGGGAGAGTGGTTATAAATTCTCAGTGTGGGCGAGGAAGGCTATTTTGATTCTTCCTGGATGTATCTTGATATCTTTGTTAAAGGACTCAACTTTCCTAAGATAAAGAGGGATTAAAAACTGGTTTACCTATAGGGGTAGCATTGATTGGGGAAAGGGGATTACCTTGAAGCTTTTATCTCTATATGAATATTAGAAAAAAAGAATAAACTAACATAAAACTAAATTTAAAAAAATTTAAAAAATAGAAAAGCAAAAGAAAAACACAGGTATATGTATAAAAAAGTTCAGGTTAAAATGTTATTATGGAATTTGATATACTGGATATCTCACTGTGATGGTAAATATATATAATGAACCAGAATAGTGGGAACGAATTAAAAATAAAAGTTGTATCTATGAAGTAGTGGTGGTTGTTCTCTTGGTGTTTTGTTTTTTTTTGTGTGTGTGTGTGTGTGTGTGTGTGTGTGTGTGTGTGTGTGTTGGCTTTCTGGGGGAGGGGTCTGCCGCATGGGTTTTCAGAGTATTGCTAGAGTTAAGTCCTCCTGCCCCGATCAAGGGGGTGGGCTCTGAGGAAACTGGTTTTTCAGGCTTTTGATCTCTGGAGGTTTTTTTGTTCGTTCATTTGTTTTCTCTCCCCTTGGTGGCTTTTGATGGTTTTTGGAGGTTTAGAGGAACACAGCCTCAGTCTGTTCCCCTCTGGGTGCTCCAGAGCACATAAATTCCCCCTCTGCCACTGGCAGCACATCTCCAGTCATGGTCTCTGGGGTCACAGGAACTCCCACCTGTACCCAAAACCACAATAGCTGCAGTTGTATGGGTAGCTCCAGACTGCCAGAGATGTCCTGAGCAGCGATAGCACACTGAGATTTTCCCTCTGGCCCGGGCTGGGAGTGCTCAGACTCTCCACAGTCCAAGAGAGCGCTGGCTGGCACCTGCATGCACCTCTTTCAGGGGAGGGTGTGGGGCGTGACTCAGACTCTGGTCGTGTGGTGGGTGCATGGCGAGTGCAAAAGGTTGTGGTTCTGCCAGCTGGCTAGGCTCCCTTACCCTCATGGGAGACACCACCCAGACACTCTCAGGTGCGCCGATGCCTCAGGGACCAAGACCTGGCTACTTTGCTGCACTCTCTCTGGCTCAGCACCAGCGGTGGCTGTCCTGGTTTGGCGGACTTAAGCCCCTGTCCTTAACCACCCGGATTCCCACAATTTCCCCCCACGATCCTTTGCTCTTTTTGGGTGCTTTCAACCAGACTCTAAGTTAATGCTGGTCCCCAATTGCAGGGCACTCTTTTGTCGGGGTATTAATTTCCAATGGGTTGCTTCTGGTGGCTTCCTCCCCCTTTTGTTTATCTTCCAATATCAATCCCACGTTCCCACTCCACTTTACCTGCCTGCTGGCATCTTCTCCTCCTGTAGTGATCTAGAAGTGTATAATTCTAATCTCAGGCTGATTTCATGGGTGATCAGAGTTCCTTGGTAGGGAATCAGCTCACTTTAGGGTACAGGTTGAAACGGCTCCTCCTCCTACTTCCCCACCATCTTGTCTCCCCTGATAAGTTCTTTATAGATCTTGGATACTAGCCTTTTATCCAATAAGACATTTGCAAATATCTTCTCCCATTCTGTAGGTGGCCTTTTAGTTTTGTTGACTGTTTTATTTGCTGCTCAGAAGCTTTTTATCTTGATGAAGTCCCAAGAGTTCATTTTTACCTTTGTTTCCCTTGCCTCTGAAGATGTTTCTAGGAAGGAGTTGCTGCAGCAGAGGTCAAAGAGGTTGCTGACTGTGTTCTTCTCTAGGATTTGGATGGATTCCTGTCTCCATTTAGGTCTTTCATCCATTTTGAGAGGTTTTTTTTTTGTGTGTGTGTGTGTGTGTGTGTGTGTATGGTGTAAGAAAATGGCCCAGTTTTATTTTAATAAATGTGGCTCTCCAATTTTCACAGCACCATTTAATGAAGAGACTGTCTTTTTTCCACTGAATACTCTTTCCTGCTTTGTTGAAGATAGTTAACCCTAGATTGGGTGTCCATTTCTGATTTCTCTATTCTGTTCCATTGATATGTGTGTCTGTTTTTGTGCCAATACCTTACTGCCTTGATGATTAAAGCTTTGTAATAGAGCTTGAAATAGGGAATTGTGATGCTACCAGCTTTGGTTTCCATTCAAGTTTGATCATTTCTATTCAAGTCTTTTATTTTTCTATACAAATTTTAGGATTATTTGTTCCAGGTCTGTGAAAAATCTTGATGGTATTTTGTTAGGAATTATGTTGAATATGTAGATTGCTCCAGACAGTGTAGACATTTTAATGATATTTATTCTTCCAATCCATGATCGTGCAATGTTTTTTTCCATTTCTTTGTGTCTTCCTCAATTTCTTTCAAATGTTCTGTAGTTATTAGAGTACAGATTCTTTACATCTTTGGTTAGGTTTACTCCTAGCAATCTTAAAATTTTTGGTGCAATTGTAAGTGGAATTGAATCCTTAATTTCTTTTTTTTCCCTGTCTTGTTGCTATGTATAGAAATGCTACTGTTTTATGTGCATTGATTTTATATCCTGCCATTTCTCTGAATTGCTGTCTGACTTCTAGCAATTTTGGGGTGGAGTCTTTTGGTTTTCCACATAAAGTATCATGTCATCTGCAGAGTGAGAGTTTGACCTCTTTGCCAGCTTGAATGTCTTTTATTTCTTTTTATTGTCTTATTACTGAGATTAGGACTTCTAGTACTGTGTTGATCAACAATGGTGCATATGCCTGTGTGATCCTGACCTTATGAGAAAAGCTCTTAGTTTTTCCTCATTGAGAATAATATTCACTGTGGCCTTTTTGTAGATGGGTTTCATGATATTGAGATATGTTCTGTCTTTCCCTGTACTCTGGAGAGTTTTAATCAAGACAGGATGCAGTATTTTGTCAAATGCTTTTTCTGCCTTGATTGAGAGACTCATATGGTTCTTGTCCTTTTTTTTATTAATATGATGTACCACATTGATTGATTTGCAAATGTTGAACCAACCTACAGCCAGGAATAAATCCTACTTGGTCATGGTGAATATCCTTTTAATGTACTGTTGAATCCTAGTGGGTAGTATCTTGGTGAGGATTTTGGCATCCATGTTCATCAGGGATACTGGTCTGTAATTCTCCTTTTTGGTGGGGTCTTTGTTTTTGGAATCAAGGTAATGCTGGCCTCATAGAATGAGTTTGGAAGCTTTCTTTACATTTCTAGTTTTCTGAAACTGTTTCAGAAGAATAGGTATTACTTCCTTAAATGTCTGGTAGAATTTCCCTGGGAAGCAATCTCTCATTTGTTGAGAGATTTTTGGTTACTGGTTCAGTTTCCTTGGTGGTTATGGGTCTGTTCAGGTTTTCTATTTCTCTCTGTTTCAGTTCTGGTAGTTTATACTTTTCTAGGATTGCATCCATTTCTTCCAGATTGCCTAATTTGTTGGCATTTATTTTCTCATAATATATTCTTATAATTGCATTTCTTTGGTGTTGGTCTTGATGTTTCCTCTTTCATTCATGATTTTATTAATTTAGGTCCTATCTCTTTTCTTGTTGAGAAGTCTGGTGAGGGGTTGTCAGTGTTATTAATTCCTTCAAAGAACCACCTTCTAGTTTCATTGATCTGTTCTACTGTTCTTCTGGTTTCTATTTCATTGATTTATGCTCTAATGTTTATTATTTCTTTTATTCTTCTTGGTTTAGCCATTATTTTCTGTTTTTTTTTTTCCCCAGCTCCTTTACATGTAAGGTTAGCTTGTGTATTTGAGATAAGGTTTGAATAGTTGTGTTTTCATTTTCATTCATTTCTATGAATTATTTTTAGTACTTCTTTAATTTTCTGTTGACCCATTCATTCTTTAGTAGGATGCTCTTTAACCTCCAAGTATTTGTGTTCCTTCCAAGTTTTCTCTTGTGATTGAGTTCAAGTTTCAAAGCATTGTGGTCTGAAAATATGAAGGCAGTAATCCCAATATTTCGGTACTGGTTGAAACCTGATTCATGACCCTGATATGATCCATTCTGGAGAATGTTCCATGTGCACTCAAGAAAAATGTGTATTCTCTTCCATTGACTTGGAATGTTCTGTTTATATCTATGAAGTCCATCTATCCCAGTGTGTCATTCCAAACACTTGTTTCCTGGTTGATCTTCTGCTTCAATGATTTGTCCATTGTTGTGAGTGGGCTGATAAAGTCCTCTACTATTATGGTATTATTATCAATGTGTTTCTTTAATTTGGTTATTAATTGGTTTATATAATTGATCTCAATTTAGGAGCATAAATATTTATAATTCTTAGATCTTCTTGCTGGACAAACCCTTTAAGTATGATATAGTGTTCCTCTTCATCCCTTACAATGGTCTTTGGTATAAATCTAATTTGTTATGAGGATTAGTACCCCAGCTTTCTTTTGTGGTCCATTAGTATGATGAATGATTCTCTACCCCCTCACTTTCAATCTGGACTTTTCTTTAGTTCTAAAATGAGTCTCTTGCACATAACTTATGGATGGGTCTTGCTTTTTATCCAGTGTGATAACCTTTGTTCTTTGATTAGATCATATAACTCATTGACATTCAGAGTAACTATTGAACGATATGAGTTTAGTATCACTATATTATGTGTAAAGTCCCTTTTTCTGGAGATTGGCACTGTTTCTTTGGTCTTTGTTACTTTTGGGCTCTCCCTTCACTTACAGGATCCTCCTAAATATTTTTTGTAGGGTAGTTTAGTGGTCACATATTCTTTGAGTTTCTTTCTGTCCTGGAAGCTTTTTATCTCTCCTTCCATTCTAATTGACAGCCTTACTGGATAAAGCATTCTTGGCTGCATGTTTCTCTCATTTAGTACCTGAAATAGATCATTCCAGCTCTTTCTGGCCTGCCAGTTCTCTGTGGATAGGTGTGTTGCCAGTCTAATGTTCTTACCTATGTAGGTTAAGAACCTCTTCTCTCCCACTGCCTTCAGGATTTTCTATTTCTGAAATTTGCAAGCATCACTATTATATATTGGGGTGTATCTATTTTTATTGGTTTGGGGAGGGGTCCTTTCTACCTCTTGGACTTGAATACCTGTTTCCTTCCCCAGATTAGGGAAGTTCTGAGCTATGATTTGCACAAATATACCTCCTCTCTCTTTCTTTCTCTCTCTCCCCTTGGGGACCACAGTAATTCTAATACTGTTTCATTTTATAGCATTGCTGATTACTCAAAGCCTCCCCTCATGGTCTGTCAATTGTTTTTCTCTTTTCCTCAGCTCCTTTCCTTTCCATCAACTTGTGTTCTATTTCACTGACTCTGTCTTCTTCATTTACCGTAGCTATCAGAGCATCCAATTTAGACTGCATCTCAGATAGAGCATTTTTTATTTCAGCTTGATTAGATTTAATTTTTACACCAAGAGATTTGATAGTGCTTTTATGCTTTTTTCAAGCCCAGCTAGTTGCCTTTATAATTGTTATCCTGAATTCCAGCTCTGACATCTTATATCCATATTGATTAGATCTGTGAGAGAGGGTATTACCTCCAGTTCTTTTGTTGTCAATTCCCACTAGTCATTTACAGGTACAGAGAAGAATGGATGGGGGAGAGACTGTGATCTCACAGGGTGGACAAAACAGGGTGATCCACTTGGTCCTGAGTGTCTTTTGGTCTGTGTGTTAGAAGACGCTAAATCCCAAAATTGTTAAAAAAAAAAAAAAAAAGCAGAACTTAAATATGTACAAAAGTAAAACTGAATACAGTGAAAGGAAGCCGGAAATTAAAAAAAAATCTATCTCTATATATATATAGATAGATAGATATCTATCTATATATATAGAGAGAGAGGGTAGACTCTCACCTCATATGAGAAAAAAGAAATGGAAAAATGTAAATGAAAAGACAAAATAATCATAAGAAAAACCTCAAGTTTTATATACTATTTTCACCTAGCACTGCAGTTTTGCAGTCCTATTTGGTCCATTAACTTGCTGTTGTCCTGTTCTTCCAGCTGGTGTTCCAGGGGAGGAGCCTGATATGCTGATTCTCAGGTATCTTTGCTTGGGTGGAGTTGCACTGCCCCTTGCCAGGGAGTGGGGCCAGGCTCAATATAAGTCGGTTGCTCTGCATGGCTTTTGTTCCCTAATGCTTTCCACACCTCTTTAGAGGGTGAAAATTAAAATGGCCAGCTCAGTCTCTAACCCTGGAACTGAAAGATCACAGTGTGTACCAAACTCTGCAGACTCCTGCAGTGTGCGCCCACACACATCCTCCCTGAGGGAGGCGCAGGGGGTCACTCTGTTCCTGCAGTTTGCTGGGACTCCCACATGGACAGCAGTCACCTGATCAGGCCTCAGTTCACAGTGGATGCTGAACTGAGCTGAGAGCCTCCTTCAGGGCTCATTGAGCCTGACAGGATTCCCTGCTCCAATGCTTGGGAACTCTGCTCGATCGGACAGCACTGTTCTTCCTGTGATTCTTGAGACCACACTGTCCCACCTGGGATACTATCTCTCTTTACCACCTAGCACCTTTCAGGCAGGGCCATCTCTCACTGAGGCAGGTTTCTAAAGGTTTGGATTTTGCTCCCAGAGCTGTATCATTTTCTGGTAGCAGGCTGACTTAGTCTCCCTCCCCCCACCATTTGTCTTCCCATATCTCCACTCAGTTCACTTCTTCACACTCCTGCTTTGCAAAAAGTGGTCCCTTTTCTAGTTGTAGAATTTTAGCCATTCTTTTCTTACATCTCAGGTGGACTTCTTAGGCATTCAGGATGATATGATAATTCTCTAGCTAAATTTAGGGCACCAGATGAAACGAAGTCCCTCATTCTTCCTCCCTCTTGCCTCCCTCTCATCTGTTATATGAGTATTTTTGTATAATACTGTCTAAATCCTATCATGTTCTGTTAATTAGTAAAACAACTGGCAATATGGGATGATGCAATCTGATTTAGATGAAAAGATACAGATATGCTGAGTGATAGCTTTCAAATTTTTGAAAATAATATGTGATGAATATAATCAAAGGAATCCATAAAATTTAATGTTTTCATTAAACCAGATATACAGAGCTCTGGCATAGACCGATTATTCCCAACACTTTCCCACCCTCCACTCTGTGTGTCTAGGGAGAAAGCCACTTTTTCTCAATTATTCTGTCCTAGAGCCCAGTGCTTGACTGAGCTGCTCACTAAATACCTCTCAAAATACTGCACTTGAGAGAGGCCTGGTGTTTTTGTAGATTTCCTAGAAGACACCACCCCCCCCAAGAAAAAAAACATTGAATTTTACAGAATCGTTTTATTTATTTATTTATTTTCAGTGTAACAGAATTCACTGTTTATGCACCACACCCAGTGCTCCATGCAATACGTGCCCTCCATAATACCCACCACCTGGCTTCCCCAACTTCCCACCCCCCGCCCCTTCAAAACTCTCAGATTGTTTTTCAGAGTCCATAGTCTCTCATGGCTCATCTCCCCTTCCAATTTCCCTCAACTCCCTTCTCCTCTCCATCTCCCCATGTCCTCCATGTTATTTGTTATGCTCCACAGAATCGTTTTTGATCTGCCTTGTTTTCCTTGAAGATGTTCTGGGTTGAATGTGGCTTCTTTTGCGGAGGGATCTGGGAGCACCGCAGCACTCCTGCAATGTCTCCTGTGGCCACCAGAGGGCTCGTGACAAGGACCTTTCTCCACCTGAACAGAAGATGCAAGTTCATCTCCGTAAGAGCTTGCTTTACAATTTTAATGAAATGCCTTAAGGATTATTTATTCTTCCATTTCTTTGGGACCTATTGACAGTTCCCTACAGGTAACAACCTATGGTACCACACGGACTCACAGATGTCCCTTCTTACACATGCAGATACATAAAATTATAAATGTCTGAATGAAGGTAGACTCTCACCTCATATGAGACAGAAAATGAACCCTAAAAGGATCAAAGAGCTAAGTTGAAGAGCTAAACTATAAATCTCACAGAAGAAATCCAGAAGAAGAAATCTTCCTGACCTTAGGTTTGGCATCTGTTTCTTAAGGATGACACCAAAATCAACAAGTGGAAAAACAGCTATAAGGATAAATTGGTCACCAACATGACTGCCTTTCCACTTGGTTCCCCATGTGCTCCAGGCACCAGGCAGGAACTGTACAAGTCATTGCTTCCCACAACCCACTCAGTGGCACTGGTTACATTCTCCAATTCAGAGATGGGGTCCAGAGGTTCAGAGCCCTGCCTCGGGTCACCCAGCTACAAGGAGGCTAAGCAGGGCCTAGAACTGCTATCCTGCTGCCACTGGACTCTGTACTCCATCCACACGGCTCCTCCCTGGAACTCAGAGGTGTGCAATTGCTCCATGTCCAAACCCAACTGCTCCACGTCCAAGCCCCCAAATCTCACTGAACTCTGGGGGCAGTGGTGCCCCTTACAATGGGGACTTGGCCAGGGTCTGTTGCCTGATGATGGCAGGCCTTGGGTTCTCCCTACCAGCCAACCTTTATCTGGGCAGAAGGAGATTTCTCCCTGGGTACCAGTAACAAAGTTTCATGTAACCCAAGAGTTGAGAAGTCCCTTCGGCAGCATCTGGAGGCAGCCTTCATATCAGGTGGGGCCCACAGGGGTAGCAAGTCTGGGTTCAACTCCTTCCTCTGTTTCAGTGTGGGAAAAGGAAGGGGCTGTTTCTTAAAGCCTCAGTTTCCTTGTTAGTCAAACAGGGACAGCACTTCGGCCTTCCTGATGGAATTACTACAGGGATTGAGTGACATGATCCATGTTCCCAAAAGACACTCAGTAATCCTTAGGTGTACCTGCTTAAGGTAGCCCACTGTGAGCCCACTACTGCCATGGGCTCTGGGTCTCTGCCATACTCTTTCCTCTCAGCCTGTCAATCTTTGCTTCCTCTGACTCCATTGTCCTTCCAGAAAGCCTTCATCACCTCCAGTATGGGTGACCTGTCCTTCAGCTGGGTTCCCACAACACTGGTTCTCACCCATCAGATGCACACCAGCCCTGGAACTCGACATCACTCAGAGCTTGTGTCTGTGGCCCCTGGATAATCCTCAGTGTTGAGACCAGTACTCCATAGGTCCCTGAAATTTTGGCTATTCTTCGGACCCAATGTTGGGATGCCCGGGGACCAGGACTATTTCCCTCCAAAGCAGGCAAAGTGAGCTGCCCTCAGCTCCATCATGCCTGTTGCCCCTCTCTTCCCACTGTGTAATCATTAGTACTGAGCATCTTAGGGCTCCTTGGCTGTCAGGATCCTAGTGCCTTTTGGTGGTTGGTGTCAAAAGTATTTTATGAAGGTGAACATGGTTTTTGATGGAAACATTGATAGGATGAAGCTTGGCCACTTGCTACAAACCCACACAGAACCTGTGTCCTTGACCAATATGGCTGCGCTGCAGCCCATAACAGTGCTTGGAGCTCTCCTCTCTCACCTCATCCCTGTTCAGTGGTGTTTCTCTCTCTTGCAGGGAGAGCCCAAAATGTCCTCTCTCTGATGATCTATTTTCTCTGCCTGGGGGGCTTCATCTTATGGCAGAGTTGACAGGGATGGCTGAGCATGGCCTCTCTTACAGCTTCAGATCAAGTGGACTCCCCCTCAGCTGACTTTTGAGAGGAGAGGGGTCTCTTCCTTCTCTTCACTTATGTCTTGAGCAGAAAACATAGCCCTCTCTCTCACAAAAACTGAACTTGAGGGATATCAAGGTTGGGGCTGGCAGGAGCGGGGGGTGGTCACTGCTGGAAGAGCCTAAAGGGTGTGGAGGGACTACACTCAGTGCCAAAACCCCTGGCTGAGGCTCTGTCCATCCTGCAGCTTCCATGAGCACCCAATGTGCTTTGTAAAGCTCTCTCTTGCTCATGGAGGTTCAAGTGGTTCTTGCTGTTGCCATTAAATGTACATTTGGATGAACACATTCAGGTCATGTCTGTAATGCCCTGACCTGTGCTACCATTAGAGGTTCCTTCTTGAGAAGAAAGGGCCCAACCAGGATGGACAGGGAGCAAGCAGACAGGTGTGGCCCAGCCAACACCCCTCTCTTGGCCTGGAAAGAGGGCCTGGTTGCTCTAGTTAGAAGCTGAGTTAAGGAGCAGGAGGGCCTGGAGTGTCTGGGGTGTGTCCTGGGATGGGACCTGGATGAGGTTGTTCCAGGACATGGTGCAAGGATGCTTGTCAGGGGAGGACCCATGAGGTGGGTATAGGCAGGCTCTTCCCTGCTCCATAGGTCACTCCCAGGTACCCTGATGGTCTCCCTGCTTGTTTGTCCTCCTCATCATTTCGGGGCTCATCTGTCATCTCTGAGGTCCCTCCTTTCCTGAACAAGGCTCCTTTTAAATAAAGAGAGCATAGATAGAGGATCCTGCAGCCAATACTCCCAACAATGTGAGTAAAGTGTGTTCCAGAAATTGTGCTTATAGGAATCAGTCCTAAAGAAAAAGAGATTTATGGCAAAGATGTACTCTTCACTTTATGAGACTCAAATAATTAAAAATGTCCAATTGTTTAATAGTTGGTGCTGCTGAGTAAATGATGTGTGGTCACTGAAAATGTCCAAGGGGACAGGAGCAGCAGTGCATGTCCACTGTGGGTACCTCAGGCAGAACAAGAACCTAGCTGTGGAACCCTCCCTTCCCCACCCTGTCACACACACACACACTGCACTTAGAGGGAAAGGACTAGAAGAGGGATACCATGTGTTATGGGCAATCATTTCTTGGTAGAAGGAATGTATCTTCTTTTCTTCATATTTAAATCATTAGTGTACTAAATAAACGTAATGTGGCTAAAACCTTAACTATTTACTTTATTACCTGGTATGTTTGTAATAAATGGGAAGATTTAATATGCAATCTTAATGTTTTTATAATATGCATGTTAGCATAATTTAGAGTTGAACTCACCTGGGACTTGCAGGACCCATTTTCAAGATGGCTTCTTCACTCAAATATTTGTCTGGCATATCTACTGTAAATCCTGACAAGGGGAGACATGGTCATAGTATAGAAGAATATGTAGAATGGAAGATTTTGATTTTAAACATCTTTGGAAAATAAGATCTGCTATAAGAAGACAGGCTTGATTGTGGCCTGGTATTTTGCTTACATTGTATCATATGGGTGAAGGCTACTGAAGCAGAAGAATGATAGGGAATATCGTTAATAAAGAGATGGAAAAAATAAAAAGTAGAAATTATAGAAAAGAAGTACAGTAACAGAAACGAAACATTCTCTAGGAGGGCTCAACTGCGGTTTTGGTTGTTAGAAGCAAGTATCAGTGAACTTGAGGACAGTTGATTGAGATTCTCCAGTCTGAGGAACAGAAAGAAAAACTGAATCCAGAGTAAAGAACTGGGATTTAGAGATCTGTGGGGCACCATAGAAAGTAGCATAGAAGTTATACACATACATATATTTGTATATATAATGTTTATATGTGTTTTATATATGTATATAAAATATATTCAAATTTACCCTTTCAGTTTTCCTCCCAATCTGTCTACAAATACGGTATTTATGATCTTATATAATGGCAACTTTATCCTTGGAGTTTCTTAGGCTACAATCCTTGGAATCATGTTTGACTTCTCTATTATAATTACAACCTATAATAATCTTCAGCAAGTCCTGTTAGCTCTAATTTCAGAATGTATCTGGAGTCTGACTGCTTCTGTCTTATGGTGTACGTTTGTGGAATGAGCCGTCATCAGAGCTGGTCTGAATTAGTGAACTTGCTCCTTCTCTGGCCTCCTAGCTTCCATCCTGGTGTTTTCCAACAGGAGCAGTTAGAGCTGTTCTAACACCTGTCCACTACTCAAAACTCACACTCACCACTTCACTCAGAAGAGAAAGCCATGTGCTGGTAGTGTCTTACAGGGCCCTATAGGACTTATGCCCTACCCACAATTGCTTATCATCCCAACCACTCTCCATCTTACTCCACTTCAGTCCCAGGAGTTGTTTAACAACCTCAGGCAGCAGCCACCTGAGTTCTCTGCACTGGCTGTTCTCTCTGTGTTTTGCTTTCCCCAGATGTACACATGGATGCTCCCATGTCCTCCTTTAAGTCTTTGGTCAAAAGTCGCCTTCTCAGTGAAACCTATTCTTAACATCCCATTTAAAAAGAAAACTCTGGCATTCCCACTATCTCTTATCCTGCTTGATTTTTTCCATAGCCTTATTGTAAATTACCATCTTCTTTTTGTTTATGTATCTGCATTTTCTGTGAGAATGTAAATACTGTGAGGGAGACAATGGTCAATTTCATTCACCAATGCTTTGGAGAATGTAAACTACATGTATAGTTTGATGTCCTTTTTTTAAAAAACAAAACACCATGAGTTTTTCTTAATATATTGAAATATGTGTTGAAAATGTTATTTTTATTATTATATTCTGTCACACCGATCATTAATTCATTTCATGTATTTGGGCAAAATGAAATGGCTATATTTTTCATATATTAACCCAACTCTATCATAGACATTTTATATCACAGAAATACTGGATAGAGGTCTATTGGTATTTTTCAGGGAGCCTGATTTATATTTCCCAAGTGTCTATCTAAAAGTTGCACTGAATTACATTCCTCTTAACAGTGAGGGAGGTGGCCTTACACAGCTTAAGAATATAGATTCTAGAGCCCATGCACCTGGTTAGAACATCAACTCTGCTACTGGCAGTGTGTGTCCAGATACATAAGCCTCAGTCTCCTCATTTATAAACCGGTAATGATGGTGTTTCTCTCATTAGACTGTTGTGAAGATTAATTGAAAGAATCAACCTGACATAGCACCGGCATAGAGGAAGTCCTCAAGAGATGTCAGGTGTTATTTAAATTTGTATTGTTACTTTTATTTCAAAATTATGGATTTTCATGAGACCTGACTATGAGTTTGATGTATTTATTCCAAATCTGATGTGTGGATAAAAGTATGCCTTGTTAAGTTTTGCTTATTGAGGATAACTTTTTAATGCTCATTGGCCTATTTGTCCTCCTCCTTTTAAAAAATAATTTTCCTAAATTCTTTCCTCTTCTTTCCCTTCAGCTTTCCTTCACTTACTGATTTATAAATACTTTTTCTATATTAAGGATATTAAGGCTTTGTCATAGGGCTAAAATAATCACAATGGAACTTTATGTGAATTAGGAAAAAGGACTTCTAAGGGACAAACCCATGCCTAGTTAGCATATATTGTTTCTTGGATGGGTGCATCACAGGGTGGATGTCAGCCCTAACTGACCCGTTGGCCAGTTGGCCTTGAACACTTAAAGTCTGCACAACTCTCTGTAGTGATTTTGTGGGTCATAGGATTGGAAATTGAGTTTACAAGCTTATAGTTGGATTTACGTTTTATTGCGGTGCTTCCGAAAATACAAAGGTTTTAAAAATGTTTACATATTTTTGTATATTGTTATTTTGCTTTCTGAATTTTTCTATTACTAGCTTGATATATACGGTATAAGTCAGGGTTTTCAGGGAAGAGAAGAGGACAGGGACAGACAAAGACAGAGACATAGAAAGAGAGATATTTATTATAAGGAATGGCTCATGTGTTTTTCAGAGCATGCAAATCTGAACTCTACTGTTGGACTGGAAGGCTAGAGTCCCAGGAGAACTGATGGTACAGATGAAATCAAAGACCATGTACTGGAGAGTTCTTTCTTGCTGGGGAAGGTGAGTGTTTTTGGTCTGTTCAGGCCTTCAGCTGATTGGATAAGGCACCTACCTTATGGAGGAAAACACATTTTATTTAGAGTTCATTTCATTCAATGTTAATTTCATCCAAAAACACTCTCCCAAATTGACATATAAAATAAGTCATCATATTTAGGCAACATTTCCCTACCTCCATGCAAATATTCACTTGTTTTAGCTGTCATAAGCTTCTCTATTATTCTTGGGTCAGCATAGTGTATTTGTACCTAAATAAAGTTTTTAAAATATCAAAAACAAGTGACATTGATTTACAAAGTTTACTTCTACACTTTTTCTTTATCGTTTATAATTTGTGTGCTTTAAGTAGAGAAACAAACTTAGAAAGATTTTGTGATTCCTTTTAAGTGAAATATAACTATCTGAAGCCAAGATAAAAGGTGATACTTTATACTATACCCAGATACTGAATTGGCAGTGAAATGTCTTATAAATGCAGTTGTGCTTATATACCTAATATGGAATTGATGTCATGTGAATAGTTGTAAATATGATTATAATTCATCAGAACATCCAAAATATTTGTAATTAGCATGCAGACTTTAGCAGAAGATCCTGAATTAACTTAAAATGATTTGGTGAGGTAAGTGGATAACAATTATAAATAATGTGCAAAGTAGCCCAGACACTAGGAGATTTCATTATTCATGACTATATGAATCTGAAGAAAGCAAATATCTTTGCATATACCAATGTGATGTTCCAAAGTATTGTGCTTGATCAAAGTTACATAAAATAATATGCAACATTGGCAGATTTTCAGTATATTTTAAAATATAACTTGTTGGGATGCCTCGGTGACTCAGTTGGTTAAGTGTCTGCCTTTGGCTCAGGTCATGTTCGCAGGGTCCTGGGATGGAGCTGTGTTGGGCTCCCTGCTCAGTGGGGAGCCTGCTTCTCCCTCTTCCTGCTGCTTCCCCCTAATTGTACTCTCTCTCTCTAATAAATAAATAAAATCTTTAAAACAAATGTGACGTTAATTTTATTATCTAAAGGAAAGGCACATTTTTTGGTGTATTAACTGCATACATATACATATTATCCTGCTTAAGCTATTAAAATAATTGTACCTGGTTCATAGAATCTGACATCTTTAAAATCTTTCTTCCTTTGTCACATGAGTAAATGAACATGACTTAATAGCACAAATTTCCACTTGTAGATAGTTTATTCCCTAAGCTCCATTCTGGTAATTGTCCATCAATGTCCCATCTTTAAGGGATTATTAATTTGATGGGAGAGAGGATATAGATACTTATATCTAAAGTCCAAAGAAGACTCAAATCTGAAGTCCTCTAACTTCTTAAAGTGGTGCTTTTCTGGAATTATTTTCTAGGAGGAGCAGAAAGAGCTTATCAAATCCTCTATAGAATAAAAAAAAAATGTATGTTTTCAGAAGTTCTGTTCAGGTATAGTAGATTTGAAATACAGGTTGAGGGATTGGCAGCACCAGCAGTGAGCATCTAACTCCGGGTAGTAAATAGCCTTTGATAGACATTTAGTGAATGTGTGTCTGAACATACAAATCAACCAGAGACTAATTCATTCATTATTTTTTACATTGAAATTGTTGGACGAAATAATACTAACTTGTCAGTTAAAATCAATTTTGTCATTGTTATATTTGTTTCCTAAGTAGCATTTGTAGGTATACAAAATCAACCTCATTTGTTTCTGATTATAAATTTAACATTTATAATCTTTAAATGCCTTTGTAAATGATAAAGTGTTCTCTGAAATCAGAACCCTATTTAAGTTCATTTATTCCTCTTCTTTTAGCACCCATTTTTAAAAGAGCTTTATTGACGTATAATTTACATACCATAAAGGTCACTCATTTCCAGTATACAAGTCAATGGTTTTTAGTACATTTACAAAATTGTGCAACTGTCACCAATATCTAATTCCAGAGCATCTTTACTTCAATAGCAAGTTAAACATTTTTTTCTGAATTTTCCATTTGATTATTTTGACTTTTCACTCACCTAATCTCTAGAACACACTAACTGAAATCCAGTTATGTTTTATGCTTTCATGTGAAAATTTTCATAGCCACAGAGCAAAAGTATACCAATAAAAGAATACCCATTATGGTCTGAATTATGTATGCTAGCTGGTGTTAGTGTCATCTAAGAAAACTTGTGAAGAGATTCTGAATTGTGATTATTTCCATCTTGTCCACAGCAATGTTTAACATCAGATGTATAAGCCCATTCTAAAGAGGGGTAACACCTATTCCTAAAAAGTCTTGCAATTAAATCTTTTAATATACTTCACTAGAAAACTTCAAGAGGAACAAAAGAGTCTGAGTCCCTGTTATCCACAAAAACCTGATTGAGACTGGTGTTATTTGAGGAGATTAGAACAGATCTAATAACCATGAATTCTTCTAGATTTTAAAATTCTATCACAGTGCCATGTTTACATCATTAGAATATTTCAGATCTGGATCATGTAACTTTAGCTGCACATAATAGGCCTTACCAAACTATTATTTCATGTTATAGTCTTCAATTTTATAAAGGGCCAATATAATAAAAGTTCATACAAAGGACAGTTCTGCATCATTTGTGAAATTACTCATGAAGAATTCTGTTAGTGTCTTTATCAAAACGCTTATACAGTATCTTCCTCTTAGTGAGAGGACTTAAGTACCACCTCATTACTCATGATAAACTGATAATGAGACCTATCCATCCTAACCCAGTTCTTCTGGAAGTTCAGAACTACATTCTTACTCAAATGCTGAACTTATCAATACTCATGTATACTGTGAAAGCTATGCCTCTCCCCAATTATTGCATAGTTTTATGCTGTGGTCCTTGTTGAAAGATCTTGAAAATATTTCTTTCATTGAAGCCATTCTAAAATCTTGTCATAAGTAGTTTATACACAGGAAGTCTACAAATGAGTTGGATCATTGGCCTTTTAATCCCAAACCCAACTGATCAATAGAGATGACAAGAGCTGTAATAAAATGTGGGATCGAGGGCATTGTATAAACCTTAGATTAATTGATTTATTTTCTTTTATACTGATTGCTTTATTAACTAAATTGAGAATGGGAACTGTCAGTGTTACATAGACATGGTCTGAATGAGTGAGCATGTGAATAAGCAAATGAATACAGAAGATAAGGTAGTTTCACTACTTCTACTACTACCAGAAGTCCCTCAAGTCCCTGGATTGTCTAGGTTTCAAAGCAAGCATTGTGGAGAAGGCTGCATAACTCCATAAATTTGTTTAAAAATCATTATGTTTCACACTTAAAATGGGTGGATTTTGGTAGGTAGGTACATTTTATCCTAATAAATAGCTTTAAAAAATAAAAACAGGAAGATTTTAAGCAGGCTTTACATGGGAGACAAGCAAACTCTATTGTTGGACTTGGATTTAATCATTCCTATATTGTATTTTATATTTTGTCTTTCAAATTAAAACTACATTCAGATAAAATTAGGTGATCATTTTCATGGGCCAGGTAGTTGGCAGGCCCTTTCATGTCCACCTCCTTTCTTTATATAGATTCAGGACACAATCTGAAACTTGAGATAATGGAGCTGCAGAATTATGCCTTGTGTCAGAATTTGTGTTGTATGGACTCTGCACTTCACAGCACCTCCAGCATTTTTTCTTTATATTTTTCTCTGGGATCTATGTGGCTACTGTGCTGGGTAACCTCATCATTGTGGTCACTGTAATTTCTGACCCCCACTTGCACTCCTCTCCTATGTACTTCCTGCTGGGAAATCTATCTTTCTTAGATATATGGCTAGCCTCATTTGCCACCCCCAAGATGATCAGGGACTTTCTTAGTGATCAAAAGCTCATCTTCTTTGGAGGATGTATGGCTCAAATCTTCTTTCAATTTATTGGTGGGACTGAGCTGGTACTTCTGGTTTCCATGGCCTATGACAGATATGTGGCTATATGCAAACCTTTGCATTACATGACCATGATGAGCCGGCAGATTTGCATGGGGCTGGTGTTGGTTTCATGGGTCATTGGATTTGTGCACTCCATCAGTCAAGTAGCCTTTACTGTGAATTTACCTTACTGTGGCCCCAATGAGGTGGACAGCTTCTTCATACCTTCCTCTCATGATCAAGCTTGCCTGCATAGACACCTTAGGTATACGTATGATATCAGACAGTGGGTTGCTGTCCATGAACTGTTTTGTGTTTCTCTTGGTCTCTTACACTGTTATCCTCATCACTGTCTGACAGCGTGCTGCTGGTGGGGTATACAAAGCACTCTCTACTTGCTTTACACAATCATGGTACTCACACTCTTCTTTGGGCTCTGCATTTTCATTTACATGTGGCCTTTCAGTCAGGGCTCTGTGGACAAGCTCCTGTCTGTGTTTTAAACCGTTTTTACTCCACTTTTGAACCCCCTTATCTACACAATGAGGAATAAAGAGATGAAAACCACTATGAAGAAACTGGGTAACCAACACATGACATCACTGAATTCCACCTTTCCTGAGACCTACATGTTCTTACTCATTCAGGGGATATCCTTTCTTTAAAAGGATTCTGCATAACGATTTCATTCTGATGTTTTATTGATATAATTTGTATTGTGTTATATTACTGAGAAATAGTTGTGGATTACAACAAAAATCATGTATATAGCTTTACTCTATATAATTTTATGCTTCAAATAAAATTTTATCATATAACTTTATAGTATCACTACCTTATAAGACTTATGTCACAGTATGCTAATTTTATCATATTTTATATTACAAATGTAATTTGTAAGTATAATATAACTGCATTATAATTTAATAGTAGTAGAATTATATAGTAATTTCTATGTAATATAACTTTATGTAAACAGATATAATCTACATACACACTCAACCCACACATTGACTTTGGAATGGGCTTAGCAATTTTCTATCTTTGTTAAACCAGATTTCTCTCCCTAGCTTATATTGTCTACAGTATTTATAGAAAATGAATTTTAATTTCCTAATCATAGTTCAATACAGCAAGACTGTCAGTTTGTAACCATTCAAGCTATGAGACATTCAGCAGAAGCAAGCAAGTGTGAGAATAAAATGCTCTATCAGTCTTTCTCCTGGTTTTGAAAGTCGGTGAGAAGGAAAATGATACTGTTTCAAAATCCTATTTATTTAAAAGTATACATTTTTCTGGAAATGTGTACTATACTTAAACTTTTTATTGAAAATAAATGAATGTATGCGAGTGAAATTCAATTACAGAAGTTAATTGTCACATGGGGAAAATTGCTATTTTATGGTTCAATATTTCATGGTGTAAATTGAGATTACTGTGTAATGATTTAAAATGCATTGGAGTAGGAAAATAATAAAATTTAGGGCATAGACTTTAAATAAACACTACATCAAATTATATCTTACAGTGCTGATTCTGTCCCTTGGCAAGTCATCTATTAGGAAGTGTGTTTGAGTATAACAGAGTCAAATCTTATGCTGAGTTTTTAAATGTCCTTGGATCCTAAAAAGACTATTATAAGCAAGAGTTAACTTTTGTATTAACTAAACTAATGGTCAAAGAATTCAATTTTCTTGTATGTTGATTCTGAAACACCAAACAAAAGGAGAGAATTGGGCAATGATTCGGTTACTTGAGCAACCAAATGAAACTTCCAATAATTTTGGACAGTTTTTCAATAAGGAGAAGCATGCTCCTAGGTACTTCTGTTTTCTCTTATGACTGTAATCTCATGCATTTTCATGAACACTAGAAGAATACAGATTGAAAACTGCCTTGGGATAAATTTCTCAGGAGTTCTCTTGCTTGCTACTGCAATAATACTGAGTTTTGATTTTATAGACTTTGGAGTTGTCGAATTTTATGACCAATTACACCCTGTATGTGAACAATTAAAGAGTTTAAAAGCTCCACTTTATTTTCACTACTGCATTATTTACAATAGCCAGTATATGGAAGTAATCTGTGTCCAAGGGGAGATGAATGGATAAAGAAGTGGTGTGTGTGTGTGTACACCTTTGCTGTATCCCAAAGATTTTGCACAGTTGTGGTTTCATTTTTATTTGTTTCCATGAATTTTTTTTAATTCTTCTCTAATTTCCTGGTTGACTCATTCATTCTTTAGTAGGGTGCTCTTTAGCCTCCATGTATTTGAGTTCTTTCCAACTTTCCTAAATATATATAGAGAGAGATATAAAGATATATAGATATTATTCAAACATTAAAAAAGAATGAGATGTTACTCTTTAAACAAAATGACTGGACCTAGAGGGTATTATGGTAAGTGAAATAAGTCAGAGAAAGAGAAATACCATATGATTTTATATGTGGAGTCTAAAAAAATAACAAAAAACAAAAGAAACTGAAGAGAAAAAGTCTTAGAGATACAGAGAACAAACTGGTGGTTGTCAGATGTGAGGAGGGTGGAGATGGGCAAAGTAGTTGAAGGGTATTAAAAGACACAAACTTCAATTATAAAATAAATAAGTCTCAGCGATGTGATGCACAGCATAGGGAATATAGTCAAGAATATAGTAATGACTTTGTAAGCTGACAGTAACTAGACTTCTTGAGGGGATCATTTCATAAAGTATAAAAATATTGAATCAATCTAATACATACTTAAATAGAATGCTGTATGTCAATTAAAACTAAGTGTGGAGGGTGCCTGGGTGGCTCAGTTGGTTAAGCCACTGCCTTCGGCTCAGGGCATGATCCTGGAATCCCAGGATCAAGTCCCACATTGGGCTCCCAGCTCTGCGGGGAGTCTGCTTCTCCCTCTGACCTTCTCCTCTCTCATGCTCTCTCTCTCTCTCAACTAAATGAATAAAATTTAAAAAAAAAAAAAAGAGTGGATACCAACATAGCTTTTAGGACAATGATACCTTATTCTTATATTGTTGAAGAGAGCAAAAGCAGGGTTAAAATCTGAAAGTGAAAAGTTTTATTTATAAACATGCTAGAATACATTGAAATAAAAAAGGAAGAAAACATATTGTATCTTTAGAGGTTAAATCCCATTATAAATGAACATCATGTCTATGGGAATCTATTTCATGTTTCCCTCTTAATGCCTTTATTTTAAAACTTTGCGGAGACCTTTGAGTTTCCCTCTGAACAAAGGGGAAAGAAGTGTTGGTTATCCCAACCCCCGACCCCTCCCTCCTGCCAAATAAGGCCCAGCTGGGAGGGCATTTCTGTTGCCTCTGAAATCTTGAAATAAACATCAAAAGAAACAGCATCAGGTGTCAATATTGCGCTAAGGCAGGCAGTGGGTCCTAGAAACCTGTCTGCCAGAGCATCACCCAGTCTGCACCGCAAGAACACGCAAGGGCTCCAGGCTGTGGTGGAGCCTGGCGTGAGCCAGGTGTGGGCGCAGCAGGGAATCTGGGCCCCGGCCAGGGGGAGGTGGGGCTGCCAGGAGGGCCGCCAATAAAGCGTTCAGGAGGTGGTGCGGCGCTGGCGTGCCTTCCTTTGGGCCTCCATGCTTGCGTGTCTGCTGCTCTACCGGGGCTGAGGTGGCTGGTGTTGGTCAGAGGGCCTCGGGGCAGGGTCGGCCACTGGTGGAGCACACACTGGGGCCAGGCCTGGCTGCCTTTGTGAGACCTCAGGTGTGTCTTACCAGCTCCTTGAAGGGCAGAGAGGCCTTCCTGACAAACGTGGGTGTGCTTGCCAGCGGAGACTCCTGTTAGGCATGGCCGGCTTCCTGTTGCGGACTCCACAGGTGTCACCGGCCACTTGTCGGGGACGCTGGATCTCCATCAGGTAGGTGAGCCGTCAGCACGCTGGGGTGGAGGCGGCGCCAGGTCGTGTTGAAGATCCAGATCGCGTCTTCGTTCTGGCCGGGTCGCCTTGTGGAAGATCATGCCCCAGGTGTTGTCCTCCTGCAGTGCCCCTCTTTGTGTGATGTTCCTGCAAGGCTCCTTCTTGATGGGCCCCACATAATGGCCCATCTTGAGTGTTCTCAGGATAGGCTTCTGGTATAGCTCTCCTTCCTGGGGCCCTGTAGCTGGGGCCTGTATTGTGGTGTTGTCACAGCATATGCAAATAGGGAATGAGAACTTTGGATTCCAGAACTTTGTCCCGACCTTGGGCAACCATCTGTCAGGGATGGGGCAGTGATTTCAGAGTTGTGTGGGTCAGTCAGCAGTTGTGGTCAGTCTGGTCCCAAAACTGACTGGGAAAAGAAGTTGTGGTTGTTTCAGGGAGGGGGTGATGAGTGCTTTTTTACAGGTCATCCTAATTAAAATGCCAAAATGGAGGGCTTCCAGAGAGTTCCTGAGAACAAGACTCAGAGAAGGGGCTAGTTTTTAGTGTCTTCCATTTCAAATGAGACTGCATTCTTTAGGGAGAAGAATCCCGTCATAACCATTTCAGATTCTGCAGTGCTTCGTAGTGGGTTAACATGGAAGAATAGGAGAAGTTAAAAGGAAACATATCTGCCTTAGGATTTCTTTCCTTTTTTCTTATTGGTGTAATACTGATTTTTTATTTCATAGACTTTAGATGTAGCCACTTTTTATCAAAATGTGCCTAATTCTGTTTATACATTTTATTCAATTAATGTCAAGCACCAGCTGTATTTCACATTACATGAACAGAGCTTATAGTGGACATAGAGAATTTAAGAACAGACATTCTCTCTGTAGTGGAATAAAAGCAAGGAAATAGTCACAAAATATGCTATCAGATGATTGTTATGATCAATATTAAAATAATCTCTGAGAGCATAGGAGAGGGAACTTAATCCAGTCCTCATGGTTAGGTTAGGCTTCCCTTTATTACTTCAGTTTTTCTCTGATTTCTGAGGATGCTGTATTTGTCCTATTATTACACACACACACACACACACACACACACACACACAGCATGTTTAGCACAGAACCAACCAGTCCTGTTGTAAATGCTGAAATAAGTGTTTCTGACTTTTTAGAAGTACCCATGGCTCTTGTCTCATTCCCAGTGTCTGCTCAGGTCTCTGTCTTGCTCTGGCCAGATCCTTGAGGATGGATGTGGACTCCTGTGCTGGCACTTTAGGAGTTTTGTTGTCTGGAGTGGCTAAACATGCCTCCATGATATGTTAATGAAACTTGAGTGAATAATGTCACCAGTTTTCTGGGAACTATGAGCTTTTGTAGGTAATTTGTCATTGTCAGTGCACAGGCAGCCATAGATTTTAAATGGAGGAACTTCCTTGAATTTTGAGAAAGTGTTTATGAAACTCATTTTCCTGTTTTGAAATAAGGTAACTAAAATACAGAATAAAGTGTTTTTCAAAGTGTGATTTGAAGACTGCCTACCTCAAAATCACTTGGGATGCTTTTCAGAATGCAAAGAACATGGATCCATCATTGCTTTTCTGAATTAGAATTCTGGGAATGAATCCCATAAGTGTGCTTTTTACACTAAGCTGCTTCAGGTAAACCTTATTCATAAACATGACTGAGAACCACTGGATTATTGTTGACATTATCTATCTGCAGGTGTAGTTGTTACTAAGGCTTGGTTAGAAGGATTTGCTTACGTGAGAAGTCTCTCTTACTGGACCAGGATGCATTCTCAGAAATACATCATGAGGATATAGTAAATCAAAAACTGTGACCTCATAAAATATGTTGTTTATGGACAGAAGAGTCGGTTACTGAGAAGTTGCTTTGAAGTTGAAGGCCTCTAAAACATTTCTTTACCTACAGTCATTAAGGGATCAGCAGCTTCCTCTTTTATTTCTCTGTGAGATATCAATGTTTTTCTTTAACATCAATATTTAATAGTTTTTAAATCAAATTATTTTGTGTAAAGAAACGTTTAATGTAATTTCTAAATGCTAAATTCTCAAAGGGGAGCCCCCAAATTTAAGGATTTCCATTTGAAGTAAAATTCCATTCCTATACATGGGGAGATAATTTTTTTCATTTCTCTCTCTTCCTCTTTGATCTCAGATGCAGTTTGAAGAAGAACTTAGGGAGACTTTCATAGAAAGAAATGTATACCCCACCACTGGGTTTTCTGGTATTTCTCCCTCCTCTATTAGGAGGGCCCAGAGGATCTTGACTAAGGAAGTGACACTTGCAGTTTTTTGGTTCTGCTTAAGAAATACATTCTCCCTAGTTCATTTCTTTAAATCAGTTATGAGTTTTGTTTGTATTTAAAACTGTTATTGTCTAGTTCCACCATTAGCCTGTAAACCTCCTGAAGTCAAGATCAGTGTTTTATCTCAGAACTTGATATAGTACTAGGCAAATGGTAGGTACTTATGAGGAATATTAGTTAAGCTCATTAAGTACATCAGCAGACTGGATAAGTTAACACATTATTTTTTTAAAAAGACCTTATGGCTGTTACAGATGATTTCTTCCTAAAATCAGATTTTAAAAAAACCTAAATGTGTGTTTTTAATAATTTTTGATCAATTCCTTATTATTTTGATTCTTATCTTTTAGGTATCATTAGACAAAGCCAGTATATGGTGCAAATTACTCTGAAGGGTCTTAATTTGTATTCCTGGTTCTGTGTATGAGTAGACCAGTGCAGCATTTACCCCTTGCTTTCTCTCCTGTGTTTTATGTAAAAATCATTCTGGGAAACCTTGTTGTGTATACAGTGACCTTTGACCCTCCTTTACATTCCCCCATGTACTTCCTTTTAGCCAGTCTCTCATTTATTGATGTGTGTTTTTCTACCTTAACAGTTCCTAAGATGATTCATGACCTGTTCTCTGGGCACAAAACCATATCCTTTCAGGGACGTGTCATCCAAATATTTGAGCTCCCTGTCCTAGGTGGATCAGAAATGGTGCTATTCATCAACGTGGCCCTGGACCGATATGTGTGGCCATATGTAAGCCCCTCCACTACCTATCATGAGCCTGCAGATGTGCATTTTACTTCTGTCTGGTGCTTGGGCTATTGGCCTCATTCATTTAATGGCCTAGTTAGCTTTTGTTGGCCATTTGTCTTTTTGTGGTCCCAGTGAGATAGATAGCTTTTACTGTGACCTTCCTTGGTTTATCAAACTGGCATGCACAGATACCTACAGAATGGAATTCATAGTTACTGCCATCAGTGAGTTCGTTTCCATGGGCATCTTTTCATTGTTTTTCTCCTATATCTTCATCCTGATCACTGTATGGAAGTGTCCCTCAGGTGGTTTGTCTAAGGCCTTTTCTACTCTTTCCGTTCATATCACTGTGCTCCTTTTGTTTTATGGACCATGCATCTTTGTTTGTTTGTGGCCATTTCCCACCATGTCAGTGGATAAGATTCTTTTAATTTTGGACCTTAAGATTACACCCATTCTGAATACTTTTATCTATACATTGAGGAAGAAGGACATGAAGATGGCAATGAAGAGATGGAGTTTGAAGATAATTTTCAAAAAGCTCAGGAGAAAACAAGTGGTGCCTTCTGTATGCAATACTATATGCACAAGTATTAAAAGGTTATATACTGTCTTCAGATAATTTATTTTCTTTATTTAAGCAGCTCAAAAATCTTGGATAATTTATTCCTTGTTAATGGCCAATAATGTGATTATACATGTGTTTATGTATGTATGTATGTATATTGTATTTTTTAAGATTTTAAAATTCTGAAAGTACACTTTGTGTGTGGCTTACATATTGATTAGTCTATAGAATCTTGGAAAGTTTTATGAATTTCAAGGTGTATTTGCAGAGCTACTGGTGTAGCTGATACTTTTCTCTGTCACTGAGTTGAAAAATATTCTCATATAAAGAGAATGATTGGTTCTTATAAGTTATTTTTGGCAAACAAATCAGGCTTTTCTTATGTTAATTCAAGATGTTGTTATTTTTTCTTTATTCATGTTAATAGATATACTCAATTATATGAATACAATTTTGTCATAGATTAAATATTATCTCATTTATATATGCAGAAAATAATACAGTGGATAAAGAAATAGTTAAAGTTATTAGTGTTTGAAATCATATTAGCATCTGGTTGCTAAGGGGGCAAAGTTATTTCTTTTTTCCTCACAAGTTTGCTTTTAACTAAACCCTTTAAATGTATAGTGACAGTAAAAAGATATGAATTAAGAAATTATGTTCATTAAAGAGAGTAGAATGGTAATGGGATTTAGAAAAGTTAAATTAAAAAGAAGGAACTCCTATGCAGTATTGCTCAACCATGGATACAATGCATTCCTAAACACCACTCCATGCTCAAGCATTAAGCCTCTGCTTCTAGACTGGTGGCCCTGACAGTTTATTACCCCATCAAGCAAAACAATGCCTTTTGAAAAAGTTTACTTGCTGGATTATTTTTTGCTTATAATGAGATGGAATTTGTTTCCCTATGTATTTTGTATTGTGTTTCTTGTTTATAATCTATGATTGTGCAGAAGGAAATATCTTCCATAATTTCTCCTCCTTTTATGGTTAAAAATTAAACATGACATATCTTCTAGCTTTAAAGATAAATATTCCTGCTGAGGGTAAAACTCTTGAGTTTTTTTAGGCACAATTCCCCAATTTGAAAATTTAATGAAAGTTATTTATGAGGCAACCTGAAATGTCAGTTTAATTATCTGTTAAAATCCATTTCTTTTGGAACCTGGGTACAAGCTGATATTGCTTCCAGCCATTAAGCAGAGAAAAATATATGATAATATTGAATCATAAATGAAATGCCATTAAATCTGCAGTACAAGATATATAAGAACATCTGAAACAGAAATTCAAAATCTTTGATTGAAAATGACTAAGAATTTAGCAATAAAGAGTAAAGGCCCACTGAAACTCAGAGAAAAAATTTGAACAAGACTAAATTATAATTTACGTTAGCCAAACTATCAAAGCAGTCCAGGTTTCATTCGATAAATGAATGGGTAAAGATGATGTGGTATATATTACAATGGAATATTATATGGCCATCAAAAAGAATGAAATCTCACTAGTTGCAACAACATGGACAGAACTAGAGAGTATAATGCTAAGTGAAGTCAGTTAGAGAAACACAAATATAATATGATCTCATTTATATATGGAATTTAGGAAACAAATGAGCAAAAGGGAAAAAAAAAAGAGACAAACAAAAAATAGACTCTCTATAGAGAATGAACTGATGGTTACCAGAGGAAAGGTGGGTGGGAGATGAATGACTAAAAAGTATACTTATCATGATGAAAAAAAAAAAAAACCCACAAACTCCTTTTCCAAAAAAACAGGGGAAAAAACAACAACAACAAAAACAACAAACAATAAACAAGAGACTTTACAGAATAGAGCTGGGCAAGTTTTCACTTGCTTGAAATTTTGGAATCATACAGATGTCCCCTTATGCTCCTGGGTTATTCAGGGAGTAAAATACTTAATTCAGTCTAACTCCAAAGTCATATTATTATATGTTGCAGTATGAAACATTGTGAAATCACTCAAACTGCAGCTATTAAAATTTGTGTAAGGTTTGTCTTACTGTGAAGAAATGGAGTATAAAGGACACTGGTTGGAATTATTAGTTTGCTCTAAAGATAATTTTGCTGGGCATCAATCAATCAGTAAGGAATCAACTACTAGATACCCAAAGAAGAACAGAATGGCCAAAATTACAATAAAGGATAGAGTATATAAGGATTAAAAGAACCAAGAAAATGAAACCTAATTAAATATGGAGATAATTTTTTTTAGAAAGTTGTATAGAACCAGACAAGTGATGCTCAGTATTTCTATAATTTGAAAATGAGACAATATAACAGAATTAACATTTAAAACTTTTATTAATGTGTCAAATAAAAGGCTAGAATCTATATAATGAAATAACTTGCAGTGAACTTGGGATAATTGGTATGTTTAGTTCCAAGGCATAGCCTAATAAAATTTTTACATATTTAAAATATAGTATCTTCTGAGCCTTCCATCAAAATACCTGAACAACCTAAATAGGAGAGCAAATCAGATTGGCATCTGACTTCTTGATAGTAGTATACAAAGAAAGGTGACAATGGAGCTACATTTCCAAAAGATTCAAGGAAATAAAATGTGATATAAAAATTAATGTATGTTGGACACCTGGGTGGCTCAGTAGGTTAAAACCTCTGCCTTCAGCTCAGGTCATGATCTCAGGGTCCTGGGATTGAGGCTCACATTGGGCTCTCTGCTCAGTGGGGAGCCTGCTTCCCCCCTCCTTGCCTCTCTTTGCCTGCCTCTCTGCCTACTTGTGATCTCTGTCAAATAAATTTAAAAAAATCTTTAAAAATTAACATATGTCATCAGAGAGGAAAAAAAAAAAACATGAGAGACTCTTAACTCTAGGAAGCAAACTGAGGGTTGCTGGAGGGGAGGTTGGTGGGAGATGGGATAACCAGGTGATGGACATTAAGAAGGGCATGTGATGTATTGAGCACTGGGTGTTATATACAACTGATACATACCACATGTGAAACTAATGAGGAACTATATGTTGGCTAATTGAATTTAAATGAAAAAAAATAATGTATAGCCAATCTATTTTTCAAGTATATTAGGGTAAAAAAAAATGATTTTATGTCTGCAAGCTTTTATAGCATGTTGTATGTATAAGCACTTCCTGAGATTTCTAGAGGATTCTCCATGCAATTAGGAACTATTAGGAGACCCTTCAGCTACACTGTTGCTTAGAATTTAATACATTGTATTACAAACTTAAGACCTAAAGATGAAATTACACATGAAAAAATAGCATGGAAGGGTTAATTCCCTGATTAAACATTTTTGATGAGGGAGATAGGTAAAAACTGGAATGATTTGTTGACTTTTCTCATCAGCTATAGGTAGGAGTCAGAAAATATAATGGAACTGGCAACCCAAAAATTGAAGCCCATTTGTGTGTGTGTGTGAGGTAACTAAGCATATTACAGAAAGATAGATGATAAAATAAGTTATAAAGTTTTATACCAAAATAATATAAAAATAAATTTCAAAAAATTAAGAATGGCAAGTAAAGGAGAGATTATTGTAGAGGACATGTTAATAATAGCACAAAGCAAAGCAAAAGCAAGACTATAAACAAAGTAAGACAAATGTATTGTTTACCAATGCCTATCAGTGTTCCATCTGAGACAGGTCAAGTGGGAAATCAACAGTTGAAAATAAAATACTTAAGCCCAAGCATATCATTTATGTAAATGGTCTTAATTAATATACCAATTAAAAGGCAGAGATTGCCAGAATGGATAAAATAACATGATCCAAGTATAAGCTATAAGAAACCCCCTTCGAATGTCACACTATAGGTTGGCTAAAGTAAAAGAAAGGGAAAGATACATGAAAGAAATGCTATTTTGTTGACTGTTTCCTTTGCTATGAAGAAGCCTTTTATCTTGAAGTCCCAAAAATTCATTTTCGCTTTTGTTTCCCTTGCCTTTGGAGATGTGTCTTGAAAGAAGTTGTCATGACTGATGTTAAAGAGGTTACTGTTTATGTTCTCCTTTAGGATTTTAATGGATTCCTGTCTCACATTGAGGTCTTTCATCCATTTTGAGTTTATGTTTGTGTATGGTGTAGGAGAGTGGTTGAGTTTCATTCTTCTGTTGTATGTACCTGTCTAATTTTCCCAGAACCATTTATTGAAGAGACTTTTTTCCATTGAATATTTTTTCCTGCTTTGTATGAGATTATTTTACCATAAAGTTGAGGGTCCATATCCGGGCTCTCTACTCTGTTCCATTGATCTGTGTGTCTGTTTTTGTGCTATTACCATGGTGTCGTGGTGATCACAGCTTTGTAATATAGCTTGAAATCAGGCAACGTGATGCCCCCAGCTTTGTTTTTCTTTTTCAGCGTTTCCTTGACAATTCAGGGTCTTTTCTGGTTCCATAAACATTTTAGGATTGTTTGTTCCAGCACTTTGAAAAATGCTGATGGTATTTTGATCAGGATGGCATTAAAAGTATAGATTGCTCTGGGCAGCATAGACATTTTAGCAATATTTATTCTTCCGATCCATGAGCCCAGAATGTTTTTCTATCTTTTTCTGTCGTCTTTGAATTCTTTCATGAGTGTTCTGTAGTTCCTGGAGTATAGATCCTTTACCTCTTTGGTTAGGTTTATTCTAAGGTATCTTAGCACATGTACCCCAGTATTCATTAACAGCAGTGTCCACAATAGTTAAACTGTGGAAAGGAGCTGAGATGCCCTTCAACAGATGAATGGATAGAGAAGATGTGGTCCATATTTACAATGGAATACTACTCAGCCATCAGCAAGGTTGAATACCCACCTTTTGCACTGACATGAATGGAACTGGAGGAAATTATACTAAGTGAAATAAACAGAGAAAGATAATTATCATATAGTGTCATTTATATGTGAAACATAAGGAATAGCATAGAGGACATTAGGAGAAGGACGGAAAAATGAAGGGGGAGACAAACTATTAGAGACTATGGACTACAGGAAACAAACTGAGGGGTGCGGATTGGGGGCATTGGTTAGCCCAGTGTTGGGTATTAAGGAGGGCACGTATTGCATAGAGCACTAATGATGTATAGAGTTACTTGGATTAAAAAAAGTAAGGAACTTCATTTTTTTAAAAGACTTTATTTATTTATTAATCTATTTATTTGAGAGAGCATGCACAAGAGAGCACAAGTAGGGTGGAGGGCTAGAAGGAGAAGGAGAAGCAGAAAAATTTTATCAAATAATATAATTATACAAAGGTAGATATTTTGGGTCTATGAATATTGATCAGATTTTATAGCACAATAATACAATACATTTTTCAAGTATACATGTAACATAACTGGAAACACCAGTGATTGGTTATTTAATGTCTAGTTCCTTCACTAAGGAGTACACTTCCTGAAGGCAGGTGGGAATTTTATGCCAGAACTTGACATAGTATCTGATATATAGTATTTTAATAGTATTTTCAGTAGATGGGTAATGAAAACTCCTTGAATGAATGAATTCTTAAAAACACCTAGTGCCTGCTAGTAAAGATTGTTTAAAATGGCCCACAATTGGAAACCAATTTAGATATTCTTTCAACATTTCTAACATACTTAATTTTATTTTTTTTTCTTTTATGTAAACACAAAACCAGTAAGTAGAGGGAACTAATTTGTGATGAGTGAATTTCTATTCCTGGCCTTTTATAACTTTTGACCAAGGTAACTCTTCCTATTTTCTATTTCTTAGGACATTTTCATTACTGAAAATAAACCTCATACCTTTTAGTAGTCAATCCCAGTTCCCTTCTCCTCATACCTCCTGGCAACCATGAATCTACTTTCTGTCTCTGTGGATTTGACTTTTCTGGACATTTTATATAAATGGAATCTTACATAGTTTTTTGAGTGTATGGCTTCTTTCACTGAGCATAATGTTTTGAAGTTTCATCTATTTTGTAGTATGTATAAGAATTTCATTTCTTTTATGGCTAAATAATATTCCATTATGTGAAAATGCCACATTTTGTTTATCCATTCATCAGTTGGTGAAAGTTTGGGTTGTCTCTACCTTTGGCTGTTGTGAAAGTGTTTCTACAAACATTTGTGCACAATTTTTGTCGAACACCTGTTTTCAGCTCTCTTGAGTGGAGATTATATGGCATATATATATATATATATATATATATATATATATATATATATATATACATACACACACACACACACACTATGTGTCACATTATAATGTTATGTTTAGCGTTTTGAGGAACTGTGAGATTTTTTACACAGGGGCTGCACCATTTTCCTTTCCCACCAACAGTGTATGCACATTCCCATTTCTCCATGTTGTCCTCAGTACTTGTTATTTTATTATTTTTTTATTATGGCAAATCCAGTGGATGTGAAGTGAGATTACAGTGCAGTTTTTGATTTGCATTCCTCTAGTGACTAAGGATGTTACATCTTTTCATGTGCTTCTTGGTTGGCCATTTGTTTATCTTCTCAAGAGAAATGTATTTTCAAATATCGCATTGATTTTAAAATTAGATTATTTTTATTGTTGAGTTTTAAGTGTTCTTTATTTTTAGACCTGTATTCGTTCTCTAGGGCTGCCATAACAAATTACCACCATCTTTGTATTTTAAAGCAGAAATTCAGTTTCTTTCAATTTTAGAGGCTAGAAGTTTGAAATCAATGCATTGGCAGGGCTATGCTCCTTCCTAAGGCTCTAGGGAAGAATCCTTCCTTGCTACTTCCAGCATCTGGTGGCTCCAGGTATTCTGTAGCTTGTGACTACATAACTTCATCCTGGACTTCCATCTTCACATGGTCTTACCCTCTCCATTCTTTAACTTTGCTTCTTTGTCTCTTATTTAGATAACTATTACTAGATTTAGAGCCAACCTACCTTCTCCAAAATAATGTCATCTCAGAACATTTATTACATTTGCAAAGATTTTCTTTTTTCAAATAAGTTCACATTAACAGTTTTAGGAGTTGTGATGCAGTATATAGACACATCTTTTTGAGGGCCACCATTCAATGGACTACAAGACCCTCATCAGAGATACCACTCTTCCTCACTACTTCCTCTCATCTGTAGGTTTTATTTCCACTTTCTTGAGTGTATTCTTTGACACACAAATAGTTTAGATGAAGTCCAGTGTATCTGTTTTTTCTTTGTGGATTTTGCTTTGGGTTTTGTTTTAAAGAAACCATTGCCTGGAATAAACAGACAGCAAGTAATAAATATATATGTTCTATGGGAATATGCTATATATTTCTAGGATTGTATCATCTGTGGTTGTTGTTTTTATTTGTTTGTGTTCTTTATCCATGGCCTGAAGAAACTGAGATGATAAGGAGGAGAGCATTTCTGGGATGTTTCTGCAGAAAGAAACAACCTTATGCAGGGCCTTTAGATCTTGAAAAACATCAAGTTTTGAACTTTATGCTAACAATATTGGATGACCTCTAGTAGCTGTTGTAGTATATATGTTTACTATGTGTAAGACACTGTTAAATGTTTTACAAAAGTTACACATTATATCTGTAACATGTTATGAGAATGAAGTGATATTTTACAGAAACTGTTTTAGAGAAGTAGCACCAGCTACAGACCTGTTTTCATAGGTCTTAGTTTCAAGTCTGTGGAGTCCTTTTCTAAGCTTCTAAGTTTTAATAATGCCAAATTCTCCCCTTTATTCCTCCAGCCCTGAGGGCCCCTCCTATTTTTTGTCCTTTGGCTGTTTTTAAAACGATCTCTTAATGTTTTAAAAAGTTTATTATTTTTCATTATTCATTACCTACTTATACATCTTTAAATGATACGATTTTATTGAAAGAACAGATATGTCTTTTGTCTCCTAATTCATAAATTTGTAACAGAATGGTCCCCGGAAGTAGATCCTTAAGGATGGGATTTGGGAATTAGCTTGGTCTTATGCTTGGAAATGGACTCAGCCTGAAATTCTTGCCAACGTGAAATGGTACGCTAGTAAGCCCATTACCAGCAGGTAGTGGCCTTATGAATAATTGTGTTGATTGTATTGAAGTGCCAACTGAAGCAAGTGTGGCTGTTGTACTTGGCCATTTTGTTACTTAATGATAACATTAATTGCAGATAAGGAGCACAGTATGTGATGGATTCTTCTGAATACTTACAGAAAGAAATGACAAACTCAGATTTTTAGAAATTCATTTCAAGTTACAGTCCGAGAACCAGAAAAACCTTATGGCAGCTTTTAAATATCTTGCTTTTGTAGTTACAGATGTAATCTTGCTGAAATCAACCACAAAATTTAATTTTGTTGTTTGCAGAATTACAATTTAATTTGTGAAATTAAGGGCATTGCTTTGTAAGAAGTGGAAACATATTTGGATTTAACATGCATAGAGCCTTCCAAACATCGAGAAATGTGTGTGATTTTTTGTTTTTTAAATGCTGGCTTCCTAGGATTTGCTTCTAGATCAGAGTGGCTTATTTTTCAGGCAGTGTTTCTTCAGAAGTTGTGCTTCTATCCCCATGCCCTATGAACCTTCATCTTTCATTGGATCTTTGTGTGGGTTGGGAGATGCTTTCAAGCTGGAGTCATTCCTCTTGAGTGGGTGCAGCTCAGCACATAAATAGCCTTCCTGTCCCCCAGGTTTATGATCTCAGGAGGGTTCTCCTTGGCTGATTCCTTCTGTCAAATGTCTAGCTTCTCTGCTGTTTTGTTTATGGCTTCCAGTATCATGGAAATTCCAACACCTTCTTAATTGCTCTTCACCAAGATACCCATGTTTTTGAGAACGACCTTCATTATGGAATTCTCCATATCAAGGTCCAGATGAAGTCAGTTATCTCAGATAGGTTTGCAGGGGGTTTTGTCTTCAAAGCCTTTCTCTCACCCAAAGAGAACCTTTGTACCACTGCATAGGAGTTGGGGAAGAGGATTTTTTTTTTCTATATAATTGTTTAAAAGATTTTATTTATTTGAGAGAGAGAGAAAGAACACACATAAGCAAGGGAAGTAGCAAGCAGAGAGAGGGAGAAGCAGGCTCCCTACTGAGCAGGGAGCCTGACTTGGATTTCTATCTTAGGACCATGAGATCATGTCCCAAGTGGAAGGCAGACACTTAACTGACTGAGCCACCCAGGTGCCCTAAGAGGATCTTAATTATAATTTTCTTTGCACTATTCCACATTCTTTTTTCCACATTCTTCTTTTTTTTCTTTAGGCTAAGCATTTCTAAATTTTTAGAAGTGGTCCTCATATAATATGGTTCTGTTTCTTTACTCTCTTCCAGTGGACTTCAGATTCTTGGTACGAAGTTTAATACTCTAAATATAATCTGACCAGCACAGAGCCATTAAAGATGGGAAGAGAAGGAAGGAAAAGAAAGGAGTAGAAGGATTATGAATGAAGGTGTTGTCTGTCTTTCTGAATGACTATAGCATTTATGATTAGAAAATAATCTTATAATCTGCCTTATGCATTACTGTGTGGAACCAGGTCAGAGGAATGTGTCTGTTTCCTTTTGCCAAATATTACTTTCAGTATTACATTAAGAGAATTGTTTTGAGATTAACTTAATGTAAAGTAAACTATGTTGTGGATTGTTTCATGGAGGCAGCTTTACATTTGTATATTTATTCACTTGAAGGTATACATTTTGTTTGTATAGTTAAGACTTAGAATTTTTAAGTATTACAGCTTTATAATAAATACCATATATAGATATAATCTTTATATAGATGTATAATATATATATATATATAATCTTTATTATAAAGCTATAATACACATACCATAAAATTCATCCATTTGTCGTGTTTTGCAGAAATTTTGATCATTTTGATATTTCACCAAACATCATACCAGTCTACTACATTGATGTGGTAATTCTGTTTTGACCCAGTGAAAGGAAAAAAAATGCAAGTATTGTGGATGCTATAGACCTATCTGAGAGATACTGGGAAATAAACCACCTTAGTAAAGTTTCTACAGATCCAGTGGTTAGCATCCCACTGAGCTCTAGTAGTTATTAAATGTCTAAATTTGGGCTTCAAGTGATTGTGTGCTTTCTGCTACCCATCATCACAAACTGAATGCTGTCTTATTCTTTAAGCCACAAAATTGAGATGCAGAAACAACATGATATCATTATGTGGAAATGGCAAATAAGACATTGGGCTTAGAAGGTCCAGAGACCTAAGAAGTTACATCAGATTAGAGTAAAGTCCTTTAACAACTACTACTGCCTGATTTCCTTCTCTTCCTCATTATACATCTTTGGCTACATAGGAATTTCCCTAAAACCCATGGACTAAAAATTTAAAAATATGGACCTGAACATACAGTTGGTTTTGTTTGATATAATTGGCAGCAACTAAAAGTGAAAGTCCACAGTTTTACTGCCTCAGTTTAGTGGAGTAATATGGTTAGGTATTCGTTAGTTATGGTAGTATTATGATTATGGCCCTGAAGGAGTGTGATGAGGAGAAATTCTCCCATTGGGAAGAATTTCAAGCAGTACCTTTGGTTGTCGACTTTGTTTGACTAGAAGCATGGATATGTATTTGTCCATGAATAGTTACTAATGATGTGATTAGATAGTCAGGGCTTGTAATGAATAGAATTGGAAGTCTACTGACAGAGAATTCCTGGGGAAGAGTTCTGGTGATACATCTCTCAGAATGGGCACAGATTTTGAAAATATAGACGTCCCATGTGAATATATACTTATGGGCATCTATTAGAGAGGAAACTTTAGAAGTAAGGTAGACAAATAACAAATTATGACCACATTAACCTCTTTCTTCAGCCATCTCCGTGCTTGACAAATGAGTTCCTATGCAAAATGACCAGAGTTAGAGATCACTCATTGCTAAACAACCTGGAATTCCTTACAAAGCTTGATCTGGCTGTTAGTATGATTTGCCCCTTTAATGTTGAGCAACGAAGTGACACAATTTACTGTGGGGATCCACCAATGTCCTGGTGGTAAGTTAATTTTTATTGAGAGTGTTCCTGGGTGGCTTAGTCAGTTAAGCATCTGGCTTGGGCTCAGGTCATGATCCCAGCGTCCTGGGATCGAGTCCTGCATTGGGCTTCTTGCTCAGTGGGGAGCCTCCTTCTCCTTCTTCTTCTGCTCAGTGCTTATGCTCTCTCTCTGTCAAATAAATAACTTCTTTTAAAAAGTTGTATTGAGACATTTCCATTGTTGAAGAAATACAATTTTGACCACTGAAATGAACATGTATTATGGGTATGCAGTTTTTTCCTAACTAAATATCATAGGCTACTCTACCATCCATGGATTTAAAAATGCTTTATCACAATGGTGGTATTCTGCATAACACTGCATCTGATCAGGGAATTTATTTTATAACCAAACGGGTTCAACAGTGGTCTCATGACCATGGAATGCACTGATATTAACACTTGTTCACTCACAAACAAATGGTCTAATAGAATGGTAGAATGGTATACTGAAGACTTTATGGCTCTTTTCGAAGACGAGATCTTTCTTCTCTGAATTTGAGTATCAAACTGTAGAAATGGTAGATCCTCTAACTGTTACACATAACAACTCACTCAAAATTTTTTGCTTCTCATCTGTATCACTCTAAGCTCTACTGTGTTGGAGGTCTTGGTGCCTAAGGAAGAAATGCTTCTACCAGAGTAGATGATATTTTCATTAAATGGAAATTAAGACTGATTATTGGCCATTTGAGTTTGACTAGAGAGTCTGCTTAACTACAAGTCCTCTAGATTAATGTCTGCAAAGCTGATTCTAATAGAAACCAGTCAGAATTAAGGAGATAAATATGTAAATAGTAAACTTGGATAGCATGGAAGAAAGTGACTAAAACGTTTGAGTTGAGAGCATGTAGATCTTGGATTTTGTTGTGGCAGATTATATTCTTAAGCCCTTCTACTTTTGCAATATTAGGAAATCAGTAAAAATCATATTTAACACTCAGGTTTATCTAATAAGGATAGACAGAGAAAAAAGATTCTCAGTATTCTGGGCAGAAAAAAAGATTGCTTAAAACATACAGTGGTAACAGTATAGTGAATGAATGGTGTAGTCATGAGAATGAATTGAGGCTACAGGCCAAGGTAGAGACAACTAAATGGTTGACTCTTAATACTTTTCTACCATTTGTGTGCGGGCTTGTCTTTAGGTGATGTTTCTCTCAGTCCCAGTTTATATTGTGTGGTCAAATTGATTGCAAATTATGCTATTTCCAATATATTGTTTATTTTGTTAGGTTAATAGAAATACTCTGGTATTCTTGACGTATTTCACTCTTTCACTTTCTTTGTTGGAAATAATTTTCTATCATATTGGGTAGTGTTATTTATTAAATGAACAGTCTTGGAATTAAAATTGATCTTTGAATCCTGAGTGAAGAAAAAAAATAAGGCTGTGTTATCTTGAAGAACTTTAATTCACATATCTGAGTCTCATTTTCTTAGTCATACATTGGAAATAATAATAACATTTTAATTAATGCATATAACACAAAGGTATAGGGTAGACTTTCAAGGATAAGTGCATTCTTTTTGTCACTTTGTTGTATTTTGTTTCCATGTTAAGAGAAAAAACCTGTGCATATATAAATATTTATTTTATGACTTTTATTGTTGATTATTAGAAATGAATTTCAATCCACTTAATTTATAATTCTGCAAGAAAGAAGGCAAATTTAGTTGTAAGTTGAAACCTAGGAATTTTTTTAATGACAAAAGACTGCACTTCAGTATGCCATAATCAATACATGTTACAAGTTTTGAATGGAAAAATTGTCCTTAATATGTTCATTAAAATCTATTGTTTACTATATATTAACCCATGTATTAGGTACTGCCATTTCAGGAATTAATCAGGCAAAAGCATGGCTCTTGCCCTTGAGCTTACATTTCATGACTTTCACACAAATGGTTAATAACAGTATAAGACATAATAAATATTAGTCCTTAAGACTAAGATAACGAAGGGAAATATTAGCTTTTACCATTTTTTATGAGTACTGAGTTAATGGAAATGAAACACAGAATACCCTCCATTCCTATTCCCTACATATTTTCCACTTTCATTCCATTATCTCTATTTTTTTCTTCCACTCCTTCCTATTAGTATATGAGTAGGAAGTTAAGTTAAAAAATAATTCAGTTGCCTCTTGACAAGAGGTTAGGTGAAGTTTTGAGGGAAGAAGTCAATGTCAGAGGAATACTTCTCAAATGAAGTTAGGAGAAAGTTTATTAAGATACACTATCCATCAGGATGGGTGGATGGCTTTGTGCAATGAATTTTAGGTTCTCATTTAACATAGTTAAAGGCACAGGAAGGCTGATTAGATAATTCCCTCAGAAAGAAGGATCACTAATGTTTGGGTTTTAGGAATATATTTTGGTGGTGTTCTACTGGTTGAGTAAATAAATGTGATTTTTTAAATTATATTTACCCTATTCCTGCTTTTGGAGACAGCCATAACATATAGAAATAAACTACATTCCTAGATTTTCAACCTATTTTACAAGGTCAATGTATTATCAATTTGAAGTGCTTACAGTAAGTTTTCTGGGCATTAAATATTTCCCTTGGAATCCATGTAGTAGTGTCTGAATCTTTTCATGGCATCTTTTATCTTTTTATTTCTCAGGGTATAAATAGCTGGGTTTAGGAGAGGTGTAATAACAGAGTAAAACACAGCAAGAAATTTGTCCACCCAGGTGATGCTGAGTGGCCACACGTAGATGAAGATGCAAGGCCCAAAGAAAAGCACCACCACTGTGATGTGGGCAGTACAGGTAGATAGTGCCTTAGATGCACCAGCTTTAGAGCTTTGGCGGATAGTAAGAAGAATATAGGTATAGGATATCAACAACAGAATAAAGCAAGTCATGGCCAGAACCCCACTGTCAGTGTTCATTAATATTCCCAAATTGTAGGAATCTATGCAGGCAAGCTTGATTACCAGGGGTATGTCACAGAAGAAGCTGTCAATTTCCCTGGGGCCACAGAAGGGCAACTGCACAATCACAGCCATTTGACTCATGGCATGCACAAAGCCAATGGTCCAGGAAGTCACCACCAGCCCAGTGCATTTTTGCAGGCTCATAATGGTTGAATAGTGCAGTGGCTTGCAGATGGCTACAAAGCGGTCATAGGCCATTACCACTAATAGCACCATCTCACCCCCTCCAACAAAATGTACATAGAGGATCTGGCACATACAACCTCCAAAGGAAATAGTCTTGTTCTCCCTAAGAAAGTCTGTGATCATCTTTGGAGTGGTGACTGAAGAAAGCCACATATCAACAAAGGACAGGTTGGCCAACAAGAAGTACATGGGGCAATGAAGATGGGGATCAGTGATGATTAGGATCATAATGACAATATTTCCAGATATAATAATCAGGTAAAGTATAAAAAATATTATTAAGAATAAGACCTGCATATTCTGTGAGTGGCAAAGTCCCAGAAGCACAAATTCTGACACTATAGACACATTTCCTTTATCCATTTTTTCAGTGTGTCCTCTAAAATAACCTAGAGAGAAGGATAGATTGTCAGTTAGTGGCACTGGAAAGGGTACTTAATTTTTAGAATTCAGTTGAAATTCAATTTCATTGAAAATTGTTTCATTGAAAATGAGCATTTATATCTGAAAGTGAAAATATAACTGGGAAGACAAATCTTGGCAAAATATTCATGCCATTATGCCTTTTAAAAGAAGCTAAATGTCTAAGACTGGCTTTCCAAAAAGCAAAGTTAGAGATGGGATTTTCATGTAAATGATTTATTGAGAGGGTGCTCTTGTAAGAGGTGAGTGAGGAAAGCAGTACAGCTAAAGAAAATGCTAAAAAATAATAATAATAATAAAAAGAAGTTGTGGTGTCATCTGGAAATTAGCTTCAGTCCACCACTCCAGTAAAAAGCATCTGAGTGGGATACTACCAATAACCATTACACAAAATAACTAAAATTTAAGTCATCTATTTAAGAAAATTATACTGAGCAGGTATCAAATCCAGTGCAATTGACGTGGTACGAAATTACAGTTTCATTGTATTATGCATAATGATTCCTTCAAACCTCAGTTGAACCTCTTTTATAAAATATCATAAAACTATTTTATTACTATAAAATATGTGTTGGAACAATCTGTTGGAGAGAAGTAATAGAAAGCCTTATACTATCTTGGCATGATAATTCAAATGCAAAATCAGGCACATAATTTATTATTAAGATCACAATGAAATGAAATGCATTTAGTGAACTAAATGTATTAGAAAAAAATTTGGAGAGTTGTCTGAGAAAGAGATTAACCAAAGAGGAAGATAACTCCGACTCAGAGTCTAACGTGAAATCTGAATGATAGCAAATATATAACCAAAATATAATAAATATTCAAATTTATCAATATAAGATATTTGTGTTCATTTACAGTTGACTTTTGAACAACACAGGTGTTATGAACAACCCAGGTGAACTGTGCGGGGTTTTTTTTATATGCTGATTTTTTTCAGTAGGTACAGTACTGTAAATATATTTTTTCTTATGACTTTTTAAATAATGTTTTCCTTTTTCTAGCTTCATTGTGGTAATTCAATATATAATACATATGCAAAATATTTTGTTGTCAGTAGTGCTTTTTGGTCAGCAGTAGGCTATTAGTTGTTAAATTTTGGATTCAAAAGTTGTACACAAATTTTTGACTCCATTTTTCAATGGTCAGCTATATATTCATGGATGCTAGGAAATCCCTAGGTTTGCAAATAATGCCATTACAAGTTTGAAATATCTTTATGTCATTTCTAGGATGTAAATAAATTGTAGACTTATGGAAGTAAAGTACATCTTTGACTGTTAGTGCTAAGTGAGCACAAAGATAAAATTTCAGAGATCATCAGTTATATACCTCTAAATATAATATGTAAATATTTATAATTTCTTTTTTAAAATATTTTATTTATTTATTTATTTGACAGACAGAGATCACAAGCAGGCAAAGAGGCAGGCAGAGACAGAGAGAGAGGGAAGCAGACTCCCCGCTAAGCAGAGAGCCCAATGCAGGGTTCGATCCCAGGATCCTGGGATCATGACCTGAGCCGAAGGCAGAGGCTTTAACCCACCAAGCCACCCAGGCACCCCAATAAATATTTATAATTTCTTATTTTGTACAAATACTATGTAAGTATAATAATGACATTGTTTATATTCATCCTTAAGTACACTGAGTCCTTTTCTCATTGGTTGATAAAAAGATAATTTTATGTTTTTCTTCTCCTTTTACTATTTCTTTCCCTTTCCTTTTTTTTTTTCCACTTTTTAATGTGTCTCTTCCTTTTTTACCCTTGAAATCTTAAGGGTGGTGCCAAAGAGAGCAGGTGAGTAGTGAAAACCATTACCTCATCATAAGCACTAATTTCCCCTTTCCTTGTGCTGAGAACTCAGAAGCATAGGATAGAAATGAAGAAGATATTCCTAAAGAATTAGGCAAAGCACTCATTTGCTGGGGAAAAGGGGAAATGTGTTAGTATTCTCATAACTTATAAATAAATATATCTTCCATAGTAGGGATTTGATTTCTAAAGAAAGTATCCTGATAGTACACCTAATATATTTATGTCCCCTGAGAAACTTGAACAATTTCAACTTCATGTGGACACTTAATTTTTCAAAAGACAAATCCCTTTCTGGGATTAGTTGTCAATAACTAATTCTTTGTGTGTTGTAATAAATGATATAGAAGATAGCTAATAGCAATATGTACATTGCTAGGGAACAATTTACCAATAAAAAAATCCTACTGTTTTTTAATGAGTTTTGAAGTTAAAATTCCATAATATTGGTGCATTAATTATAAACATGCTAATATTTATCCAGTAATTAGGACAATTAGTAGAGTGACCATGGACTTTTTAATCAGTCTGATCTGATCTGAAATCTAACTGTAATACTTGTTGACCTTGTGACCTTGAACTAAACCTATTTTTATTTCCATTTCCCCCATCTGTGAAAAGAAAGCACTCAGTCTAATAATAGACATGTTATGATGAAGAGTCAGAAAATATACAGAAAGCACTTAAAATTTTGGGGTAGTCAGTGCATGATTAATACTAGTTTTTTTTTTTCCCTTTTTTGTTCATTAAAGTACAACTTAAAGCAGTACAATGTCCAGAGTTTACTGGACAATCTTAGTGAATAGCCAGTGACTTTATGTCAATAAAATACATGGTACCACCTTTTTTTATTTTTTATGTTAGTTACCGTATGGTACCACCTTTAAAAAAAAAAAACTACCTCAACATTTTTTCTTTTTTTCTAATTTTTAATTTCTTTTCAGCGTAACAGTATTCATTGTTTTTGCACCATATCCAGTGTTCCATGCAATCTGTGCCCTCCGTAATACCCACCACCTGGTTCCCCCAACCTCCCACCCCCTCCCCTTCAAACCCCTCAGATTGTTTTTCAGAGTCCATAGTCTCTCATGGTTCACCTCCCCTTCCAATTTCCCTCAACTCCCTTCTCCTCTCTAACTCCCCTTCTCCTCCATGCGATTTGTTATGCTCCACAAATAAGTGAAACCATATGATAATTGACTCTCTCTCTGCTTGACTTATTTCACTCAGCATAATCTCTTCTAGTCCCATCCATGTTGCTACAAAAGTTGGGTATTCATCCTTTCTGATAGAGGCATAATACTCCATAGTGTGTATGGACCACATCTTCCTTATCCATTCTTCCGTTGAAGGGCATCTTGGTTCTTTCCATAGTTTGGCGACCGTGGCCATTGCTGCTATAAACATTGGGGTACAGGTGGCCCTTCTTTTCACTACTGTATCTTTGGGGTAAATACCCAGTAGTGCAATTGCAGGTTCATAGGGAAGTTCTATTTTTAATTTCTTGAGGAATCTCCACACTGTTCTGATATGAAGAGACACTTCTCCAATGAAATCATACAAATGGCTATCAGACACATGAAAACATGTTCATCATCACTAGCCATCAGGGAGATTCAAATTAACATTTTTTCTAAATTAACAAGCACACTCTTAGCAGGTTATACAGATGCAAAAGAAGTTCAGACCTGCTGTCTGCTTTCAGTAGCTTTGTATCTTTTTTACTTTTCACTTCTGCTTTTGTCTGAGAGGGGTTATTCACATTTTAAGAAACCATACATGAGGCAGTAGCACATTTTATTAAAGCACCTTTGAAATTCTTAACTTTAACTTGAGAATTTTCACAAAGGAAGTAATGATAATCTTGGGATTAGTAAAATTGAGAAATCAGGGAAAGGAGACAAATTGAGCTACTTTTTTAGGAGTATTAAATATGGCAACACATTTTTCATGGTCTTCTAGACTCAATGTTCATCCACTAAGATTTTTTAAACAATAATCATCCTAAAACTGAGATTCTCAACATTTATGTTTTTACGAGAGAAACTTGGACTCAAATAATGAATTGCCTGAGATACACACTGGGTGAGGTGCACAGGGAGAAAGTCCAAGTTCCTTCTTCTAGTTTAAGATGCCTTCCTTTTCTTTCAGATTGTAGTTTTATCTTACTTCTCTAGTAACTGAATTATGTCATTTCTCACTGGATATATAACTGTTTTTACTTCTATCTCTATGTTAAAAGTTATCTTAGCATATAATACTCTAACCGATATGAAAAACTTAATCCTCTTAAATGGCAAGATCCACTTGAGCCAAGATAGCTGGAAGTTGCTAATATCCAGTAGCCATCAAAGAACAGAGATCTAAAGGAGACCTGAGAAATCTCTGTGGGGTTGCATGATGGTGGTCTGTACACTTTTGTTAAAGGAACCATAGAAGCTCCCATAGGAATAGGATGGGAGGAGAAAAACTGTATTACCCTCTTTATTTTTTTAAAGAATTTATTTATTTATTTGACAGACAGAAATCACAAGTAGGCATAGAGGCAAGCAGAAAGAGAGAGGAGGAAGCAGGCTCCCTGCCGAGCAGAGATCCCGATGTGGGACTTGATCCCAGGACCCTGAGATCATGACCTGAGTCGAAGGCAGAGGCTTAACCCACTGAGCTACCCAGGCACCCCTGTATTACCCTCTTTAAAGGTCAGAAGTTAAACAAACCACACTCAAATTGCCATGGGTGGGCATGGGCAATACAGATATGTATAGATATTTTAAAAATTAAAGAAGAGAGTCACAGGGAACACGAAATAGCTTACCAAACACGAATTTTTTCTAAGACTAGATTGCTTTTTCCTCTTATCTTCTGATGTATGCTTGAGATGACATCCATAGTTGGGTGGAGACAGTATCTGTAGAGCACTTTCCCTCAGCCTGACATATATTCATCACTAGAAGAATCCCTTGGGTGAAATTTTCCTATTCTGTATTCTGGGTAGGACAAGAATTATGAAAATAATTTCTGTTGGACATCTCTTGGGAATAACCTTTCCATATTCTAGAAATCAGCACAAGGAGATAAGAAAAATCACATATAAAGCAGCTATGCATTAAACATTAATGAAGTTTTAAATTTTTATCATTTAACATATAAGTACCAAGAAGATGTCTTCTGCAATCTTATTCTCTAATAGATTTATGTCATCAAATTCAGTTAAGGTTTTAGTGCTAGTTGCAAGGGAAGTCATATCTTGACCAGTGTGTTCTATAACCACCATCATGGGTGGCTGCGAGTTGAGTAGATCTCTGTACCCACTGGCCAAATCTTTTAGTTAATTTAGAGGCCTTAAGTAGGTTCAGCCATGTATACTGTCCAGACAGTGTCAACACCATATCACTCTCTAAAGGCTGTATTCTTCAGGCAGCTTCTGGGAGCAGGGTAGGCAAGTAGAATGCACATTCCAAGGACAGGATAGGTGGTGAGAAACCTCCAATTGTCCCGGTCTAGCTTATGGGTAAACTGGTGGTCACATCCTCTGTATGACCTCCCCCTCCAATTTACTGATTATATTTTTAAAAATTATTTCTCCTTGCAACTCTTTCAGTTTTTGCTTTAAATTCTGTTATCAGGGACATAAATAATTAAATTGTTACTACTTCTTGATTAATTGATTTCTTTCTCAATAGGAAATGACTTTTTTTAAAAAAGATTTTGTTTATTTGAGAAAGAGAATACATGCAAGAGCCTAAGTGGGGGAGGGACAAAAGGAGAGAGGGAGAAACAGATTCCCTGCTGAGCAGGGGGCCTGGGTGGCAGGGGTAAGTAGCCTCAATCCCAGGATTCTGGGATCTCCACCTGAGCCTACAGGAGACACTGAACCAACTGAGCCACCCAAGCACCCCATGAAATGACATTCTTATTCCTGGTATTATTCTTTGCTCTGAAATGTACTTTGATATTAAAATGGCCTCTGATGATTTCTTTTGATCTGTGTTCATATGATATATCATTTTCTATATTTTTCTTCTGTCCTTTTAGTTTTTTGCTTTTTTTAAAATAGCTTTTTTTTTTAGAATAGTTTTAGATTTACAGCAAAATTTAGTGGAACATACAAAGAGTTTTCATATACCTCCTGAGCGCCCCCCATATGCACAACTTCCCTCATGGTCAACATTTGATACCACAGTGATATATCTTTCCAATCAGTGAACCCACACTGACATATCACTATCACTCAAAATCCATTGTTTATATCAGGGCTCACTTTTGATGTTGTATATAGTATAGGTTATGACAAATATATAACAACATGTATTCACCATTGTTGTATCATACAGAATAGTTTCACTGTCCTGAAATCATATGTGCTCTGCCTATTTACTTTCCCCTCTTTCTTAATCCCTGGCAACTACTAATTTTTTTCTTCAGTGTTCCAGAATTCATTGTTTATGTACCACACCCAGTGCTCCAGGCAATATATATCCTCCATAATACCCACTACCAGGCTTACCCAACCCCTCACTCACCTCCCCTCCAAAACCCTCAGTTTGTTTCTCAGAGTCCACAGTCTCTCATCTTTCGTCCCCCCCTCCAATTTTCCCCAACTCACTTCTCCGCTGCATCTCCCCATGTCCTCTGTGTTATTCCTTTGCTCCACAAATAAGCAAAACCATATGATAATTGACTCTTTCTGCTTGACTTATTTCACTTAGCATAATCTCTTCTAGTCCCGTCCATGTTGATACAAAAGTTGGGTATTCATCCTTTCTGTTGGAGGTGTAATACTCCATAGTATATAAGGACCACATCTTCTTTATCCACTCGTCTGTTGAAGGGTAGCTTGGTTGTTTCCACAGTTTGGCAACTGTGACCATTGCTGCTATAATCATTGGGGTACAGATGGCCCTTCTTTTCACTACATCTGTATATTTGAGGTAAATACCCAATAGTGCAATCCCTGGCAACTACTAATTTTATGGATTGCATAGTTTGACCTTTTCCAGAATGGCATATAGTTGGAATAATACAACATACATTGGGTTTTTTCCCTTAGTAATATGCATTTCAGTTTCTTACATTTCTTTTTGTAGCTGGATAGCTTATTTCCTTTTAGCACTGAATAATATTTCATTGTCTGGACATACCATGGTCTATTTATCCATTCACCTTCTGAAGATCTTCAGTATGGAGGTTTTTGTTCCAATGGATTTGGGTAAATGCTAAGCAGCACAGTTGGTGGACTGAATGTTAGGTGTTTATTTAGTTTTGTAAGCAACTGCCAAATTGTCTTCCAAAGTAGATGTACCATTTTGGATTCCCACCAGGATTGGAGTCCCTGTTGTCCCATATCCTTGCCAGCATTTGATGTTATCAATATTTTAAATTTAGTAATCCCAATAAGTTTATAGTGGATCTTGTTTTAATTTTTAATTCTTTGATGATACATGATGCTGAACATCTTTTCACATACTTATTTGTCATCTGTATATATATATATATTTTAAGATTTTATTTATTTATGACAAAGAGATAGCAAGAGAGGGAACACAAGCACAGGGCAGCTGGAGAGGGAGAAGAAGGCTCCCTGCTGAACAGGGTACCGATATGGGGCTCGATCCCAGGACCCTGGGATCATATCCTGAGCCAAAGGCACATGCTTAACTGACTGAGCCACCCAGGCACCCCTATATTCTTTAGTGAGGTTTTTAATCAGGTGTCTTGATGATTTTTTTTAAATCAGGTTGTTTCTTTGTTGTTGAGTTTTAAGAGATCTTTGAGTATACTGGATAGCAACACTTTATCAGATAGGTCTCTTGTAAATAATTTTTCCCAGTGTGGCTTTTCTTCTCATTCTCTTGGCATTGTCACTTGCAGAGAAAATATTCTAAATTTCCACGCAGTACAGCTTGTCAGTTATTTCTTTCATGGATTGTGCCTTTGGTGGTGTATTTTAAAAGTCACTGCCACACACAAGGTCATCTAGACTTTTTCCTGTGTTTTTCCTATGTTATCTTCTAAGAGATTATATTTTTCACTTCATAAAAGGTCTATGATCCTTTTGGGTTAAATTTTGTGAAAAGTGTAAGGTGTATGTTGGTTTCTCTTTTTCTCTTCTTCTTCTTTTTCTTCTTCTTCTTCTTCTCTCTCTCTCTCTCTCTCTCTATTTTCTCTATTGACAAACCCTTCAGATTGTTTTTCAGAGTCCATAGTCTCTCATTGTTCACCTCCCCTTCCAATTTCCCCTAACTGCCTTCTCCTAACTCTCCATGTCCTCCATGCTATTTGTTATGCTCCACAAATAAGTTTTATTGCTGTTTCTCTTGGAAGATGATTTTCAAATCCTATTTTATTCCTTTTTATTGCTCAACATGTGGATATGTCACAGTTTGCTTATCCATTTATGTTTTTACAGATGTTGGTTATGAATTGAGCTTCTATCAACATTTGCAAAGTCTTTGTGTGGAGTAGAGACAATGTAATATTGTTGACCCTTAAACAAAGCAGGGATTAAGGGTGCTAACCCCTTGCATAGCCAAAAATCCATGTATAACTTTGAGTCTTCCAAAACCTAACAGCTTGTAGCCTAGTGTTGACTGGAAGCCTTACCAATAACATAAAATGTTGATTAACATGTATCTTGTATGTCTTGTGCATTATATACTATATTCTTACAATAAAGTAAGCTAAACACAAGAAAATGCCATAAGGAAGAGAACATGTATTTATAGTAGCGTACTGTATTTTTCAAAAGAAATTGGCATATAGGTGGGCCCAGGCAGTTCAAAGCCATGTTGTTCAAGGGTCAGCTGTAATCAGTACATTTTAATGTGAATGTGCCGAATCTGGGATTCTTGCTAGGACCCCAGATCTTCACGTGCAGTTTCTTAGAGTTAGACTCATTTTCCTGTTACACAAATAGAACTTCAAAGTTGTTCTCACCTCTTGGCCAGTGCTCTTCAATTCATTACAGTATGAGCAAAGCTTGTCTAAAAAAGTTAGAAAATACATAAAATCTTTGTGGTTCCTAGGCCATTTTTCCTGTCTTTCTCTACCTTTTCCCTGTCTGTTCTTAGTATCTACCCCCATCAGGCCACCATTTCTACAAGGGTTTGACCTCAGCTGATTGTCATAGAAGAGAATAATTAAACTCATTCATGATATGATATGCATGACTGAAAACAAGCAAATATGTTACCATTTGTATTTTTGTATGTTTAAATAATGAATTTATTAAAAGCAAATGGTTTTATCACTAAAAGAATGAAAAAATATAGTGGAATTTCAGGTCCTGTGACAAGCTATACTGAGTGAAGATTTTGAGCAAGGGACTCTTTCCAGCTCCATTGAACACATCGGCAAATAATGTCTACATTTGTGTGTGTGTGTGTGCATGTATGTTTTGTTTTGTTTCATTTTGAAGAAGATAAAGCCAGGGCGCCTGGGTGGCTCAGTGGGTTAAAGCCTCTGCCTTTGGCTCAGGTCATGATCCCAGGGTTCTGGGATGGAGCCCCGCCTTGGGCTCTCTGCTCAGCGGGGAGCATGCTTCACCCCCTGCCCCCCTGCCTGCCTCTCTGCCTACTTGTGATTTCTGTCTGTCAAATAAATAAATAAAATCTTAAAAAAAAAAAGATAAAGCCTACTTTTATTGATCCATCAACAGATAGACCTGTGATTTGGAAGGGACAGCAACATTAATACAATACTTATCATTAACACAATTAAAACATAAAGGGGTCTGATATGTCTTTACAGTGACATGATGCCTTAATAAGTTAGGGAAATAGACTACTCACTAACTGCATTTTCATTTCATGTTCTTCATGAACTCTTCTCCTTTTTTGATGGACACCTTCAGCTCAGAGATGACTTTGGCTTTCATCTTCTCAGGGAAAGGAAAATGGTACTGATGCCTAGATTCTTTTTGATGCCCTTTTCCCCCAGCAGTAATGGTGTGGAGAAATAGGGACACTCCATTTCTTGGGACTTAATAACCATTTGACAACTCCTTCCTTTCCATTCATTACATCCACAAGGGAGAAGACATATTGGGCTCCAGCATACGCCACAGACGGTGTGGTAGAGCCTGCTGCATCTGTGGCCTTTACTACCTTGGTGCTGGCCTCCTGGGATCCTCCCAATGACAGCTGTCAGCTGGTCCTGGGGAAGGTCCATTTTTAGAGTGGTTGGGGGATGATGGTTTCTTAGCATGGCCACCAGTGATAGGAACACTGACTGGAATTGGATCCAAAACCCTTCAGTTCTATAATTAGTGTTGGTTCTGACAATGCCCAGGATTGTCACCCCAAAGATTTTATTGGGGTTGTATGTTCCATGTTTCTTGAAAATGCTGTTGTGATTGGGATGGTGGAGTTAATCAGATTTGAAGTGGTACAGATCATGGCCTCAGGGCAATGCTGGGCACAGGCAGTAGTCAGGGTAGCCACAACTGTGGCATTGGTCTGTAACAGATATCCTGTGTCATGCCTGGTTTTCTCAAGACTCCTACTGGAATAACTACCACATCACAATGTTTCAGGCAGTCTGGCAACTGCTTAGGTTCAAGGTAGCCTTTCATAGTTGCTTTGGTCTCAATGTGGCTTTGATCTGATCTGTGGTACATGAGCAACATTGTAGACATTCAGGAGGTTTACCAAGGGGATGTTCTTAAGGAGAGGTGAAAGGGGCTGCCCTATTGCTCCGAAAGTCCTAGCACAGCTACTTTACACACTGTTCTTGTGGTGCTGAAGCTGCTGTGGGAGCAGCACCGGCAGGCCAGGCAAGGGCACAAACCTGCAGGTGAAGGAGCTGGTGTTGGCAGGTGACACCAGTGACTGCCACACTGCACAGGGCCTCATGGCTCCACTCCACAATAGAACATAAGGAAATAATCTCTGAGAAATTTGGAATTTATCATAAATATATTTTGAGACAGTTTGACCATTGTATAATAGACTTACCTATTATAAACATTGTCTTGTTCTCAACTTGACATCATTAAAGTTAAATAAAACATTTGGTTATTGTGTTATTCACATTATTAGTTTTCATTGAGTGAATAGACAGGGTTATTTTCCTATTTCCTTTGTCTCTGTAACCACATTTGCTGCCACTACCTTAAATTTCTTCCTCATGATTTCAAGTTTTTTTGTAATCATTAAATTCTGGTTTTTGTGATTGTGGTTATATGATATGTAAATTGGAGAAAAATGTCTAAAGATACCTGTTGATCTTCTTTTGTTGTCAAGACTCTACTTGTGTCTACATTAGACTTGTTGAAAAGATAAAACACAGCTTCTTGGGATACCTGGGTGGCTCAGTTAAGCACCTTTGATTTAAGGTCTGGTCATGATCTCAGGATCCTGAGAGCAAGCCCTGTCTCGGACTTTGCACTTAGTGGGAAGTCTGCTTCAGAATTCTCTCTCCCCATCTGCCCTTCCCCTGCCCTCCTCTTTCTCTCTCTCTCTCTCAAACAAACAAACAAAACTTCTTAAAGCCGCTTTTTTTTTTTTTTTTAATATCATGTGTCAACGCATGTTTTACAGAGAGGACTAATGACAAGTTGTGAATGAATCTATTCAAATTCACAGCTACAGAAACTCCACTGAACTGTGTCTTATCAATGGGAATTAGTAGTGATGTGATGATATCCAAATGTTTTACATTAGTTTCCTGGAGAATGGTAACATGCAAAATGTAATTTATTATTTAATATCATATTATAAATTCAGTTTACTCTTAAGAAAACCATGGGTGTATCCTGAATTTGGTAACCCTTTTTTTTTTTTTGAGTCAGGGACATAGATTCTGAAACTGAGAAATTTTGGAGTGAGAAGATGAAAATAAATTTTAATGATATTAGGAGCCTTTAAAGTATCTATGAAAACTCATTTTGGAGGCACAAGAAAAATGAGTGTACTGTGGCAGTATATTCATAGATACTGAAACACATAGTTACTGTTTTCTCAGGAAGCACCACGTGTAAGTGCTTACTCAGACATTAAAATTATTGAGGAGACAGAGAACCAACCTTGGGTGCACAGTAAGTGCCAAATCATTCTGACTATACAGAAAAATGTCGTAGACTTTCTGGAGATTTGCTTTATTTTCCCTTTCAACCAATGCTATTCTAATACCCAAATGAAGCATATATTTGATATATCTTAAATACAGGTGGGTTTTTTTAAGGTTTTATTGACTTATTTGTCATAGAGAGAGAGAAAGTGAGCAAGCACAAGCAGGGGGAGCAGCAGACAGAGAGAGAAGCAGGTTCCCCGCTGAGCAGGGAGCCAGATGTGGGACTCGACCTCAGGACCTGAGGATCATGACCTGAGCCAAAGGCAGACACTTAACAGACTGAGCCACCCAGGCATCCCTACAAGTGAATTTTTAATGGACAATTTTTATAATTAGTTGGAATCATATAAAATATCTAAAGCCATTAATTTATTTTGTTGTTGTTGGTACCAGATTCAAAATATCCTTGAAGGTCTGACTTTTTTAAGTCTTATATACTCTGTATCATATCAATAACAGTTTTTAAAAGATCTAAAGTTTCCTTTAAAAATTAAATTTTAATCTAACTATTCTCTCTTGAACTCACAACATCATGACAGAATTTCTTCATGGCTGTCTTCATTTCTTTGTTTCACAGTGTAGATAATTAGGTTCAAGATGGGGTAACAGTTGTGTAAAATACAGCAAGGAACTTATCCACAGAGTGGTTGCTGAAGGGACAGAGACAGGTGAAGATACATGGGCCAAGAAAGAATTACCACTGTGATGTGATCAAAGTGGAATGAGCTTTGGATTTCTGGTAGAAGAGTGACTCTTAGTGGTTATGAGGAACAGACTGTAGGAGATAAGCAAAATCATGAACCGGCTCAGAGAGATCATCCCATTGCTGGCAACAATGACAATCTGTAGGTATCTATGCAGGTAAGCTTAGTAACCAGAGGGAGATCACAGGAAATGCTGTCCACCACATTGGGAAAACAGAAAGGCAAATTCACAACAGAGTATCTGAAGCCCTAAATGAAGACCTAAGAATCATGAGGTGACTACCAGCAGAACATACACCTTCCTGTTCATGATGGTTGTGCAATGTAGGGGTTTACAAATAGCCACGTATCTGTCATGTGCCATGAAGACCAAAAGTTCCATTTCAGTTCTACCCAGTAAGTGAAGGAGAAAGATCCAGCAAAGGGAGTGGTCTTATTTCATCATTTAAAAAAGCAAGTTACAATGCACTTTGCATAGTATAATCTTACTTTGTAGACATTAAGTGTAATTAGAAATATTTACATATAGAATTATCATAAAATAAAATAAATAAATATATATATATATATATAAATAAAATATAATAACAATTAACACAGATATTTTGGTTGACACTTTTTTTGTATGTGTCCCATATTACCTGTCTATACTCCCTTACCCTAACTGGCTCTCATAGAGGATCCACTTCAAGTGTGGCTGTGCACAGTCACTTCCCTTCTGAAGAGTCTTGGTTCTGCCAACTAGCATGTGCACTTCAAAACAAGTATCTGTGGCAACTCAAAATCATTAAAAAATGCTCTTTATAATCCACTACTTTATTTTTTAAATTTTTTCCATTTTATTTTATTTTATTTTATTTATTTTCAGTGTTCCAGCATTCATTTTCTTATGCACCACACCCTGTGCTCCATGCAATACGTGCCCTCCATAATACCCACTACGAGGTTCACCCAACCCACATCCCCCTCCCCTCCAAAACCCTCAGTTTGTTTCTCAGAGCCCACAGTCTCTCATCTTTCATCTCCCCCTCCAATTTCCCCCAACTCATTTCTCCGCTCCATCTCCCCATGTCCTCTGTGTTATTCTTTATGCTCCACAAGTAAGTGAAACCATATGATAATTGACTCTCTCTGCCTGACTTATTTCACTCAGCATAATCTCTTCTAGCCCCGTCCATGTTGATAAAAAGTTGGGTATTCATCCTTTCTGATGGAGGCATAATACTCCATAGTATATACAGACCATATGTTTTTTTTATCCATTCGTCTGTCGAAGGGCATCTTGGTTCTCTATCCACAGTTTGGTGACTGTGGCCATTGCTGCTCTGAACATTGGGGTGCAGATGGCCCTTCTTTTCACTACATCAGTATCTTTGGGGTAAATATTCAGTAGTGCAATTGCAGAGTCATAGGGTAGCTCTATTTTTAATTTCTTAAGGAATCTCCACACTGTTTTCCAAAGTGGCTGCACCAACTTGCGTTCCCACCAACAGTGTAAGAGGATTCCCCTTTCTCCACATCCTCTCCAACACGTTATTTACTGTCTTGTTAATTCTGGCCATTCTTTTTTAAGATTTTATTTATTTATTTGACAGAGATAGAGATCACAAGTAGGCAGAGAGGCAGGCAGAGAGGGGGAAGCAGCGCTCGATCCCAGGACCCCAAGCTCATGAGCTAAGCCAAAGGCAGAGGCGTAACCTACTGAACTACCCAGGCTCCCCAAATTTGGCGATTCTAATTGGTGTAAGGTGGTATCTCAGTGTGGGTTTGATTTGATTCTCCCTGATGGCTAATGATGATGAACATTTTTTCATGTGTCTGTTAGACACTTGTTTGTCTTCTTTGGAGAAGTGTCTGTTTATGTCTTCTGCCCATTTTTTGACATGATTATTCATTTTTTGTGTGTTGAGTTTGAGGAGTTCTTTATATCTTGGATATCAGCCGTTTGTCTGTAGTGTCATTTGTGAATATCTCCTCCCATTCCATGAGTTGCCTCTTTGTTGACTGTTTCCTCTGCTGTGCAGAAGCTTTTGATCTTAATGAAGTCCCAAAGATTCATTTTTGCTTTTGCTTCCTTTGCCTTTGTAGGCATATCTTGAAAGAAGTTGCTGTGGCCGATGTCGAAGTATATAATCCACTTCTTTAAAATACAAATTTTTTCTCTCTGATATAATGTGATTGTGAAACCCTAGCTAGTATTTTAATTAAGATTCCACCTAAAACAACTCAGTGTACCCATTTTTTTTGCCTTACTCTATTATATTCTTACACACCAGGATTTCTCACACCTTTAGCATTTGGGGCTGAATAATTCTTGGTTACAGGGGCTGTCTTTTACATTGTAAGGTACTTAATACTATCCCTAGTCTCTACTTGCTAGTTACCTGCAACTCCTCTTCACTGTGGCTACCAAAATGTCTCCAGAGATTGCCAAATGTCCCATGGGGGACAGAATTGTCTCTGGTTGAGAACCATTGCTTTATTGTTTTCACTTTCAATCATAAGTCTATTACCTTAGATCTTGGTCACATTTCTCTAGTTAGATCCCTAAATATAAGTCTCTAAACTCATTTATACATGTATACCTTGTTTATTGTACTTTGGAATTACTGTGTATTTTACAAATTGAAGGTTTGTGGCAACACTGCATTGAGGAAGTATACTGTAACCAGTTTCCCAACAGCAATTGCTTACTTTTTGTCTCTGTTGCATTTTGGTAATCTTTTTAAAGACTGTAGCTTCAGTCTTTTTTTTTTCCTCAAGATTTTGTTCATTTATTTGACAGAGAGAGCACAAATAGGTTGAGTGGCGGGCAGAGGGATAGGGAGAAGCAGAATCCCCACTGAACAGAGAGACTTATGCAGGGCTTGATTCCAGGACTCTGGGATCATGACCTGAGCTGAAAGCAGACACATAACTGACTGAGACATTCAGGAACCTCACATTTTTGTAATTTTTTCAATAAAATTTTTCATTATATTTATTATGGTGACCTGAGATCATTGATCTTTGTCACCTCTATTGTAATTTTTCTGGCGTTCTATACCCATTTAAGATGGCAAAATTAATTGATAAGTGTTTGTGTTCTGACTGCCACCAACTGACTATTCCCCCATCTCTATCTCTCTACTTAGGGGTCCCTATTACCTGAGACAAAACAATGTTGATATTAGGCCAGTTAATAGCCCTACAATGGCCTTTAAGTAGTCATTTGAAAAAAAAAAAAAGAGTCACACATCTATCATCTTAAATTAAAAGCTAGAAATGATTAAGCTTAGTGAGGAAGGCATATTAGAAACAGGCCAAAAGCTAGGCCTCTTGTGCCAAATAATTTACCAAGTTATGAATGCAAAAGAAAAGCTTATGAAAGAAATTAAAGGTTCTACTCCCAAGAACGCATAGATAGTAAGAAGTGAAACCACCTCCTTGCCCATATGGAGAGTTCTAGTGGTTTGGAGAGAAGATCCAAAGAGACTACTAGCCTCAGTAGTCCCTCAAGTCAAAGCCTAATCCACAGCAAGGCCTTAAGGCTTAGAGAGATGGGGAAGCTGCAGCAAAAATATCTGAAGCTAGCAGAGGCAGGCTCATGAGGTTTAGGGAAGACGCTCTCTCTATAACATAAAAGTAGAAGGCGAAGCATCAAGTGCTATTGTAGAAGCTGTAGCACATTTAACTAGAAAATCGAACTAAGATAATTAATGAAGGTGGCTACACTAAACAGTAGATTCTTAATGTAGATGAAACAGCCTTATATGGAAAGATACCATCTAGGACTTTCATAGTCGGAAAGGAAAAGTCAGTGCCTGGCTTCAAAACTTCAAAGGACAGGCGTACTTTTCTGTCAATGGCTAATGTAGTTGGTGAATTTAATTTGAAGCCAAGGCTCAGTTATCATTCTGAAAATCCTAGGACCCTTGAGAATTATGCTAAATCTACTCTACTTTTGCTCTGTAAATATAACAGCAAAGCCCGAAGACAGCACATCTGCTTACAGCATTGTTTACTGAATATTTTAAGTCCATGTGGAGACCAACTTCTCAGAAAGGCACATTCCTTTCAATATATTACATTCATTAAAAATGCACTGGGTCACCCAAGATCTCTGGTGGAATATCCAATGAGATTGATGTTGTTTTCATGCCTGGTAATACAACATGCATTCTGCAGCTCACAGATAAGGAGTAATTTCAATTTTAAAGTCTTTTCTTATTATCATGTTCAGTTAGCCAGCATATAGTATATCATTAGTTTTTGATGTAGTGTTCAGCAATTCACTAGTAGCATATAACACCCAGTCCTCAACAATGCATGTGCCCTACTTAATACCCACTACCCGGTTACCCATCTGCTACCCTCCTCCCTTCTGTGTCAAGTTTTAATATTTAAGAAATATACTGTATAAGGCTATAGCTACTGTAGATATTGATTCCTCTGTTGGATCTGGGCAAAGTCAATTGAAAACCTTTTGGAAAGTATTCACCATTTTTATCCCATTAATAATATCTGTGATTCATGGGAAGAGGTCAAAAGAGCAACATGAACATGTATTTGGAAGAAGTCAATTCCAACACTCATGGATGACTTTGAGGGGTTCAAGATTTCAGTGGGGGAAGTAACTGTAGATATTATACAAATCGCAAGAGAAATAGAATTATAAGTGGGGCCTAAAAAAGTGACTGAATTGCTGCAATCTTAATAAAACATTAGCAGGTGAGGAGTTGCTTCTTTTAGATGAGCAAAGAAAGTGGTTTCTTTAGATAAGGATCCACTCCTGGTAAAGATCTACTTTACCTACTGTGTATTCCTGATAAAGATCTACATAACCTACTGTGAAGGTTATGGAAATGACAACAAAGGATTTATAATATTACATAAACTTAGTTGACAAAGCAGCAGAGTTGGGAAGAATGGACTCCAATTTTGAAAGAAGTCTTATTATGGGTAAAATGCTATCAAACAGAATTGCATGCTATGGAGAATTTGGTAATGAAAGAGTCAGTTGATGTAGCAAACTTCACTATTGTATTATTTTAAGAAATTGCTACAGCCACCCCAGCCTTCAGCAACTACCACCTTGATCAGTCAGCAGCCATCAACATGCAGGCAGGACCGTCCACCAGCACAAATATTAAAACTTGCTGAAAGCTCAGATAATGGTTATTATTTTTTAGCAGTGTTTTTTTTAAACTAAGGTTTAGACATAATTCTGTTGCACACTGAATAGTCTGTAGTATATAAACATAGCTTTTATATGTACTGGGAAACAAAATTCTTGTGACTCTCTTTATTGTAATATTTGCTTATTTTAGTCATCTGGAACCATACCTCAGGATCTCTAAGATAATCTTGTATGTGTTCTCTAGTGTATTGTTTTTAAATGTAGGAACTAACATTTTATTTCTGAATTCATAGTTTCTGAAGAAGGAACTAACACTTATCAGTGTTCAGGATTCCTCAATCCCTTTCCTTACTAGAACTTCTCCACTCCCAGTAAGTCTCCCTTTCTGCCTCCCACCAAGCCCACCCAACTATAAATATTATGTGCCCTCTTATCCATTTTTTTCCCTCTTTAGATAAATGGTAATGTCTAATTTCTTTTCCTTACTTTTACCTAGCCGGTCTTACCAGAGCCCCATTTCTTTTGTTTCCTAGCCCAATATATAATGAAGAGAAATTGAGTAATGAATTTTTGCTCTTCCCATTAGTGAGAGGAATGGACAGGGCTGTTGAGCAGATCCCACACACAAAAAAGGGAGCCCATGCTTAGAGAAGTAGAGATAATTATGGGTGAGGTCACTGGAATACAGCTGATCTCAAGTGATCTCATTTCTGGTGTTTATGCAGGTTCTAAGAGTAGTTCAGGAAAGGTCTGTATTTCTTGTCTAGCACATTCTTATATTTTCTAAGCTCTTCTTTATTCTTTCCAGCGTCCTAAGAAATGCTCTAAGATCAGCAATGGTAGCAGTTTCTTTATTGGAGCTGGTAGAACTGAAGCAACCGCACCAAAACAAAACCCCACATGCAGCTACCTGTTTGGATAGGAAATGCTGAGATTTTCTTAAATTAACATGGGTTATTGAGAGTTGGCTATATGTTTTAATAGTTTAATTTAGATGCAGGTGCACTCTTTTTGCAAAGGCTTCTAGAAAGGATGATGTCAGGAAATTTAGCTCTGTATTAAGAAGAAATAAATGCATCTGCATATATGAATCCACTTGACATTCTCACTTCTATTTGTCATTAATGCCTGTATCAAGTAACAGATTCTCAGTAGATCTTTTCCTAACAGGCCAGGTTGGAATTAAAGCTTCTCTTCTGTGTACCCTCATGGTATCTACTTGCCTTTTTAATAGTGATGTAGTTATTTTTATATATTTCTGTCTCCCAAGATTATGAACTTTTAAAATTTATTTATTGTCCTCTTAGGACCTAGCATAGTGCTTGGCAGAAAAATCTTGTGACAATAAATGCAGTCATTTATTGGGGTTCTGCTATTTGCCAGATTAGATTTTTAGGAACTTCACGTTAATCATCTCACTTAATTTTCATACCTCTGAGTGAAATTTTCTTTCTGGCTTATTATCCAGAACCTAAATCATCTCACTTAATTTTCATAACTCTAAGTGAAATTTTCTTCCTGTCTTATTATCCATAACCTATGACACGTTTTCCCAAACCTGAGATTGTGCCTTTCACTGCTGATTTTAACAAACTCAGTTAACATTTGCTATTTTGTGTGAGCTTAACAGGCAAATGTATTGACTGTATTATGTTTGCAACATCTCCTTTGCCTACCAGTCCAGAAGCAGTTATAGGGAGTGTGTTCAGATGGGAAAATATCTAGATGGCCAGGAGTTCTGAATTCATAGTTCTTTAAGAAGGAACAGATCGCTAAGATGTATCAAGGTAGGGACATCCTAATATAGTTTCTGTTAATATTAGGTAGTGTCCAATAAGCTTTGGGAATACTCAATGAGTGATTCTAATAGGGAATTCTGTCTGGTAAGAGGATAATACTCACAAAAAGTGTTTTGTGATGGTTTTGTCTTTTAGAATCAATAACAGCTTGAAAAGACAGAGTTCTACCCACTATAGAGATTAGAGAGATTTTTAAAGCTGGTGGCTTGTTCTCTTCTCTTGTCTTCAGGTGGCTGTGAGACCATTATTTTTTTTAAATGTTGATTGCAAAATAATCATATTAAATAAATTTTGTTGCTGCTGGTACCAGCAAAATGAATGACTATTTCCAGCCTTCTTATTTATAAGACTCATTTTCAAATAAAACTCCCACAGAGGTATCAGATTGATGGATTCTAACCCATGTACCTATACCTTGGCAATGAGTAAGTTTGGGAAATGAATCTTTTAAAAAAAATCCTTTATTGGCAAGTCACTGTTATTCTAGTGGGATTACCAAATGTGAAGGTATTCAAACCTTTTAAGAAGCCACAACACAGGGGCACGTGGGTGGCTCAGTTGATTAAGATCTGCCTTTGGCTCAGGTCACAATCCCAGGTTCTGGAATGGGTTCTGGAATCCATCCTGGAATAGAGTCCCATGTCTAGCTTCCTGCTCAGTGGGGGGGTCTGCTTCGCCCTCTGCCTTCTTCCCTCCCTACTCATGCCATGCTCCCTCTTTCTCAAATAAATAAATAAGTGAAATCTTAAAAAAAAAAAAAGAAACCACAAAACCTAGAGGTATCTACATATAAATCATTTGCAATGACCTCAGATATAAACACAGATGCATGTCACTTCCTACCCAAGGGAAGATGTGATCAGATAACTTCCATGAAATTCAAATGTGGTTCAATCCCTCTTTCTGTTAGCATCCAACAGTTAGATGGGAGAGGTAAGGAGCAGTTTTTTAGTGTTTGTACTTTGAATTAATTATAGAGTCAAACCTCATCAGCAGAGAATAAGGAATTAATTCATATAAAATGTTGGTATAGCTTAATCTTTGAAAACAAATAAATCATTTGTTTTTTAAAAATATTTATTTATTTGACAGAGATAACAAGTAGGTAGAGAGGCAGGCAGAGACAGAGAGGGGGGGAAGTAGGCTCCTCAATGAGCAGAGAGCCCAAAACGAGGCTCTGTCCCAGGACCCTGGAATCATGACCTGAGCCGAAGGCAGAGGCTTTAACCCACTGAGCCACACAGGATCATTTATTATTTATTTGGGCTCACCCCCAAAATCATATATTTCTGACAAGCTGACAGCAAACTATTGAGACTATAGTCTCCTTAATTGAGGTCAAAACCAGAAATGAGACAAAAAAGAGAAGAAAACTTACATTCCCACCAACAGTGTAAGAGGGTTCCCTTTTCTCCACATCCTCTCCAACATTATATTGTTTCCTGTCTTGCTAATTTTGTCCATTCTAAGTGGTGTAAGGTGATATCTCAATGTGGTTTTAATTTGAATCTCCCTGATGGCTAGTGATGATGAACATTTTTTCATGTGTCTGATAGCCATTTGTATGTCTTCATGGGAGAAGTGTATGTTCATATCTTCTGCCCATTTTTTGATATAATGATCTGTTTTGTGTGTGTTGAGTTTGAGGAGTTCTTTATAAATCCTGGATATCAATCTTTTGTCTGTACTGTCATTTGCAAATATCTTCTCCCATTCCGTGGGTTGCCTCTTTGTTTTCTTGACTCTTTCCTTTGCTGTGCAGAAACTTTTGAACTTGATGAAGTCCCAAAAGTTTATTTTGGCTTTTGTTTCCTTTGCCTTTGGAGACATATCTTGAAAGAAGTTTCTGTGGCTGATATCAAAGAGATTACTGCCTATATTCTCCTCTAGGATTCTGATGGATTCCTGTCTCACGTTGAGGTCTTTCATCCATTTCGAGTTTATCTTTGTGTACCGTGTAAGAGAATGATTGAGTTTCATTCTTCTACATATAGCTGCCCAGTTTTCCCAGCACCATTTATTGAAGAGACTGTCTTTATTCCACTGTATATTTTTTCCTGTTTTGTCGAAGATTAACTGACCATAGAGATGAGGGTCCATATCTAGGCTCTCTACTCTGTTCCACTGGTCTATGTGTCTGTTTTTATGCCAGTACTATGCTGTCTTGGTGATCACAGCTTTGTAGTAAAGCTTGAAACCAGGTAACGTGATGCCCCCAGTTTTATTTTTGTTTTTCAACATCTCCTTAGGGATTTGGGGTCTCTTCTGGTTCCATACAAATTTTTGGATTATTTGCTCTAGCTCTTTGAAGAATACCGGTGGAATTTTGATTGGAATGGCATTAAAAGTATAGATTGCTCTAATCAGTATAGATATTTTAAGAATGCTCTTACACTGTTGGTGGGAATGCAAGTTGGTGCAGCCTCTTTGGAGAACAGTGTGGAGATTCCTCAAGAAATTAAAAATAGAACTTCCCTGTGACCCTGCAATTGCACTACTGGGTATTTACCCCAAAGATACAGATGTAGTGAAAAGAAGGGCCATCTGTACCCCAATGTTTATAGCAGCAATGGCCACGGTCACCAAACTGTGGAAAGAACCAAGATGCCCTTCAGCGGACGAATGGATACATAAGATGTGGTCCATATACACTATGGAGTATTATGCCTCTATCAGAAAGGATGAATACCCAACTTTTGTAGCAACATGGACGGGACTGGAAGAGATTATGCTGAGTGAAATAAGTCAAGCAGAGAGAGTCAATTATCATATGGTTTCACTTATTTGTGGAGCATAACAAAGAGCATGGAGGACATGGGGAGTTAGGAGAAGGGAGTTGGGGGAAATTGAAGGGGAGGTGAACAATGAGAAACTATGGACTCTGAAAAACAATCTGAAGGGTTTGAAGAGGTGGGGGGGTGGGAGGTTGGGGGAACCGGGTGGTGGGTATTGGAGAGGGCACAGATTGCATGGAGCACTGGGTGTGGCACAAAAACAATGAAACTGTTACGCTGAAAATAAATAAAAATAATATAAAATAATAATAATAATAATAAAATAAATAAATAATTAAAAAATTAATGAAAAAATGATAAAAAATGAGAAGAAAATAAATAATCTAAGAAACTAGAATAACAATTATGAGAATATCCTGGTGAAGCATACGGTAGCACTTATCTGACATGAATACTTTAGTCCCAGGCTAATGATGTCTTGCTAGGATTGTGTGATATGCTGCCAGACAGCATTGTTCACATAATAGGCAAAAAAAAATAATAATAATAAATTTGAAATTTGAAAATTTAAAATTACATCGATTCCATTGACTATAGCACCAAGAACCATAAGATACCTGGGAATAAACCTAACCAAAGAGGTAAAGGATCTGTACTCGAGGAACTATAGAACACTCATGAAAGAAATTGAAGAAGACACAAAAAAATGGAACACCATTCCATTCTCTTGGATCAGAAGAATAAACATTGTTAAAATGTCTATACTGCCTAGAGCAATCTGTACTTTTAATGTCATTCTGATTCAAATTCCACTGGTATTTTTCAAAGAGCTGGAGAAAATAATCCAAAAATTTGTATGGAACCAGAAGAGACCCTGAATTGCTAAGGAAATGTTGAAAAAGAAAAACAAAACTGGGAGCATCACGTTACCTGATTTCAAGCTTTACTGCAAAGCTGTGATCACCAAGACAGCATGGTACTGGCATAAAAACAGACACATAGACCAGTGGAACAGAGTAGAGAGCCCAGATATGGACCCTCAACTCTATGGTCAAATAATCTTTGACAAAACAGGGGAAAATATACAGTGGAAAAAAGACAGTCTCTTCAATAAATGGTGCTGGGAAAACTGGGCAGCTATATGTAGAAGAATGAAACTCGATCATTCTCTTACACCGTACACAAAGATAAACTCAAAATGGATAAAAGACCTCAACGTGAGACAGGATCCATCAGAATCCTAGAGGAGAACATAGGCAGTAACCTCTTCGATATCAGCCACAGAAACTTCTTTCAAGATATGTCTCCAAAGGCAAAGGAAACAAAAGCCAAAATAAACATTTGGGACTTCATCAAGTTCAAAAGCTTCTGCACAGCAAAGGAAACAGTCAAGAAAACAAAGAAGCAACCCACGGAATAGGAGAAGATATTTGCAAATGACAGTACAGACAAAAGGTTGATATCCAGGATCTATGAAGAACTCCTCAAACTCAACACACACAAAACAGATAATCATATCAAAAAATGGGCAGAAGATATGAACATACACTTCTCCCATGAAGACATACAAATGGCTATCAGACACATGAAAAAATGTTCATCATCACTAGCCATCAGGGAGATTCAAATTAAAACCACATTGAGATACCACCTTACACCACTTAGAATGGCCAAAATTAGCAAGACGGGAAACAACATATGTTCGAGAGGATGTGGAGAAAGGGGAACCCTCTTACACTGTTGGTGGGAATGCAAGTTCTTACACTGTTGGTGTAATGCAAGTTGTAATGCAAGTTGGCGCAGCCACTTTGGAGAACAGTGTGGAGAGTCCTCAAGAAATTAAAAATAGACCTTCCCTATGACCCTGCCATTGCACTACTGGGTATTTACCCCAAAGATACAGTAGTGAAAAGAAGGGCCATCTGTACCCCAATGTTTATTGCAGCAATGGCCACGGTCACCCAACAGTGGAAAGAACCAAGATGCCCTTCAATGGATGAATGGATAAGGAAGTTGTAGTCCATATACACTATGGAGTATTATGCCTCCATCAGAAAGGATGAATACCCAACTTTTGTAGCAACATGGATGGGACTGGAAGAGATTATGCTGAGTGAAATAAGTCAAGCAGAGAGAGTCAATTATCATATGGTTTCACTTATTTGTGGAGCAGAACAAATAACATGGAGGACATGGGGAGATGGAGAGGAGAATGGAGTTGAGGGAAATTGGAAGGGGAGGTGGACCATGAGAGACTATGGACTTTGAAAAATAGCCTGAGGGTCTTGAAGGGGCAGGGGTGGAGTTTGGGGTAACCAGGTGTTGGGTATTAGAGAGGGCACAGATTGAATGGAGCACTGGGTGTGGTGCAAAAACAATGAATACTCTTATGCTGAGAAGAAATTAAGAAAAAATTACATTGTTGAACTCAAATACATTGGAAATTGAAAATTAAAAATTACAAATTTGAAAATTATATTTTTGGGGGAAATACTCACCAAGGTAGCTAGGGTTAAAAGAACACTATGCTTATAACTTACTCTCAAAGTTCAGAAATAAAATTATACATGTATATAATTATATTGTAATATAAGCACATTAATATATCTGTATTAATAGATAATTATATACATGTAAATATAATTTAATATACTTATATATCTATATACCTTATATACATAAAAAAATAATATCGGCTATCAGTAGCAAAATAAAAGTGTTAATTATAGAAGGCAAACTTAAAGCAAAATGATATTTGCAAATTGAAAATAACTAGATTTTTTTAAGGATTTTATTTATTTATTTGTTAGAGAGAGAGAGAGTCCTCAAGCAGGCAGAGTGGCAGGCAGAGAGAGAAACAGGCTCCCAGCTGAGCAAGGAGCCCCATGCAGGACTTGAACCCAGGACCCTGGGATCATGACCTGAGCCAAAGGCAGTGTCCTAACCAACTGAGCCACCCATGTGTCCCAAAAATAACTAGATATTAAGCCATATGCCAGGTGGTGGTACCAAAATAATAAGATACTGGTAAAATCAAAGACAAAAAATGGAAGTGAATAGAAAACTAAATGTTATATTTATATGCATGTATATATATTCTGAGATACATTCACACACATAATATGTACATATACTATATGATACACATATGTATAGTGTATGTGTGTGTACACACATACACACACACTCCTATGCAATGGCAAAGCAAAATAATGGAGAAAGGACACATTAATTTGTAGTTGGTGCTGAGGCCAGTGATTTACTAAAAGGAGAAAAATAAAGTTGGGTTCCTACATTCCCAATACACAAAGGTGGTCTCCAGAAATACTTAACAACAAAATATGAAAAATGTGATATGATAGGAAGAAAATGTTGAAGAATATTTTTGAGATTTTTGTTTTAGGAAGGATATCTTATAAGCAAATCTTTTAAAAATGAATGAAAAGGTAAGATTTTAATTAAATTTCAGAATACAAAGAGTAAACTTTTTTTTTTGCTATCAAGGAAACTAGAGATTGGTATACAAATGACAAATTCAACAGAAATATTTGTAATATATTAAATTAATAAGTGATCAATATCTAGATGACTGCTGCCTAAAGGACTTTTCTATACTGATGAAAGTGTTTATGAAGATGTTTTATATCTGTCTTACTCACTAGTGTAGGCACTGTTCACATATAACTATTGAATCCCAGAATGAGACTGGTGGGAGGAACTAAAATTTCAGTGTTATTTATTTTTATTTATTCAAATTAGTATTTAAACAGACATATGTTATTACCTACTGTATTGAACTGTGCAGATGCACAGGATGCAAATCAACAAGAAGAGCACAGAAAACCCATGTTATGTGGACCAAGATCTTACAGGAGTAGTTCATAGAAAAGCTGAAGAGCTAATAGGTATGAGAGGGGCTCCAAATTCACTGATAACAAAAAAAGGTGAATTAAATCAACATGGTATTATTTTATATGGAAACAAAAATTTAGGAAGGCAAATTATATCAAAATTTGTAGTGGGGATATGAGCAATGTATCCTGCTCTTTAGTTGGAATTAGAGTCATTCTGAAAAACAGTATGAAATATTTAGTGAAAATAAGTGGATAAGTGCTTTATTGTACAGTTTTTTTTCACTTCTGGGTATTTATCTTAGAGAAATTCTAACACCTACATAAGGCTATTGGACAGTTATTAATCATGAAATCATTCATAGTAATAGAAAATCATAAGCAGTTAAGCTGTCCATCATTTGGTGAATAGACAGTAAAGTGAGTTTATTTGTACTACTGAATAATAGCAATGCTTTGAAGTACAAGCTCTCTCTCTATAAAACAGTGTGAATTATATTTAGAGGGAAAGGACATACAATGGCATTTTGTAAATTAAATCATGTACACTCATAGAGCAGTGGTTCCTATATTATGAAGAAATTGACATATTTAAAGGGAAATAGTAAATACATTTAGAATGGTGACTATTTGAAGAGAATTGCAGTCAAGAATTTAGAAAGAAAATACTAGGAGGGGAGGAGTTAAATGGTGAGGTACTAGGGGGACCTTGAGCTTTCCTTGCTCCTCAGACAGTTGGATAAACATCAAACTATTTTGAACAATTAGAAATATGAGGATGAAGAAAGGAATCTGAACAATTGGAGAGAGAGATTGTGGCAGGTGTGAGACTTATATTAACAAATCAGGGGTGCTTGGGTGACTCAGTTGTTAAGCCTCTGCCTTTGACTCAGGTCCTAATCCCAGGATCCTGGGATTGAGCCCTGCATTGGGCTTCCTGCTTGGTGGGAGGTCTGCTTCTCCCTCTCGCACCCCCCAGCTTGTGTTCCCTCTCTTGCTGTCTCTCTTTCTGTCAAATAAATAAATAAAATCTTTAAAAAAAAATCAAAGCACACCTAGTTAAAGGTTCAAAACTCCCCACTATAAGCAAGGAAGAACTCCATAGAGGACAGAGAGTGGGAAAGAAAAGCCACAACACAACAATAGAGTGCACACAACATACACCAGAAACACTTCCTGAAGTCCCAGGCCCTGAACAGTGTATGACTTCTTTTTAGATTAGGGGACTCAGTGATTCCATAGATCGAGATAGTATCTGTTATAGGAGTTCCAGAAGAGGAAGACCCAGGGTGGAGGAAAAGGGAAGAAGGTTTATTTGAACAAATAATAGCTGAGAATGTCCCTAATCTGGGGAAGGAAATAGGCATTCAGGCCCAAAAGGCACAGAGAACTACCCTTAAAACAACAAAAACAAGTCAACATCATGACACATCATAGTGAAACTTGCAAAATACAAAGATAAGGAGAGAATCCTAAAAGAAGCTCCAGAGAAAAAGTCCTTAACTTATAATGGCAGACACATAAGACAGCAGACCCATCTACAATGACCTAGCAGGCCAGAAGACAAGTGGCATAATATACTTAAGGTGCTAAATGGAAAAAAATATGCAGCCAAGAATATTTTATCCAGCAAGGCTGTCATTCAGAATAGAAGGAGAGCTAAAGATTTTCTAAGATAAGCAAAAACTAAAGGAGTTTGTGAACACTAAACCTCCAGGAAGTATTAAAGGGGGCACTTAGAGTAGGAAAGAGAGATCAGAAGTAACAGAGACTAGAAAGGAACAAAGACAGTCTTCAAGGAGAGCTACTTTAGAGGTGATATAATGGCACAAAATTCATATCTTTCAGTAATTAACTCTGAATGTAAATGGACTAACTCTTCCAATCAGAAGCCATAGGGTATCAGAACAGATTTAGAAGCAAAACAAAATGAAAACCACACCCACCAATATGCTGCTTACAAGACTCATCTTAGACTCAAAGACTCCTCCAGATTGAAAGTAGAGAGACATTTATCATGCTAACGGACATCAAAAGAAAGCTGGAGTATCCATCCTTATATCGGACAAACTAGATTTTAAACCAAAGACTTTAGTAAGAAATGAAGAAGGGCACTATATCATTATAAAGGGGTTTTCCAACAAGAAGATCAAGCAATTGTAAATATTTATGCCCCTAACCTGGGAGCAGCCAAATATATAAATAGGTTAATAACAAACTTAAACTCATTGGTAATAATACAATAATAGTAGGGGACTTTAACACCCCACTCATAGCAATGGACAGATGATCTAAGCAGAAGATCAAAAAGGATACAGGGCTTTGAATGACAAACACAGTGGACTATACTAACAGATATATACAGAGCATTTCATCCTAAAGCAGCAGAATATACATTCTTTTTGAGTGCACATGGAACATTCTCCCAAATAGATCACATTTTAAAGGGTCACAAATCAGTCCTCAACCCCTACAAAAAGACTGAGATGTTACCTTGCATATTTTCAGACCACAGTGCTATGAAACTTGAAGTCAACTGCAAGAAAAAATTCAAAGGGTCACAAATACATGGAGATTAAAGAACATCTTACTAAAGAATGGATGAGTTGGGTTGCCTATGTGGCTCAGTCGGTTAAGTGTCTTGAGTCGATTTCAGCTCAGGTCATGATCTTGGGGTCATGAAATCCAGCCCCACACTGGGCTGTGCATTAAGTGCAGAATCTGTGAGAGAATTTCTCTCACCCTCTCCCTCTGTCCACTTATATGCTCTCTAAAAATAAAAAATATTTTTTAAAAACAACTAAAGAGGGCATGTGATATGATGAGCATTGGGTGTTATGCTCAACTAATGAATCATTTGAACATTATATCAAAAACTAATAATGTACTGTACCTTGGCTAATTGAATTTAAATAAAAAATAACATCAAACCTCTGGGAAAAAATTAAAAAGAATAAAACATTAAAAAATCTAAGTGGATATTAAAAAAAGGTATGAATGGGTTAAGCAGGAAACTAAAGGAGAATTTAAAAAATAGATGGAGGCAAATGAAAATGAAAAGATGACAGTCAAATCCCTTTGGGATGCAGCAAAGGCATTCCTAAGAGGGAAGTATATAGCAATACAGGCCTTCTTCAAGAAGCAAAAAAGTCTCAAATATACAACCTAACCTATACCTAAAGGGGCTGGAAAAGCTAACAGCAAATATAGCTTAAATCCAGCAGGAGAAGGGGTGCTGCCTCTGCTGGCCTTCTGGGAGAGAGACACATCACGCTGGCTTAGGGTCAGACCTGCCTTAGGATATATGCACTTGAGAGACACAGAGGCACAGGGTTTGGTATAAAGGGGTCCCACTTTCACTGAGGGCCACTCTGTTGCTCTCCAAAGTCCTGCAGTATTGGTGGTGAGGACAGAAATGGTGTCATCCCTCTTGTCCAAAGACAGGGGAATCTCATACCCCCTGCTGATAAGGAAGCCCTTAAAGAATAGCCAAGACCATCAATTCACTGAGCATTAAGAGTTCTCCTGGATTTTATCTTTGGCTGGAGTCTGGGATTCAAAACCAAATCTTAAGGGACCTGGTACAGTGCAGACCCATTCCTTTCCTCCAGAGAAAAGCCTGTCCATGCTGTGTCTGGTGTCCTTTGTCTTAGAAAAAATGGTCCAGTTTCTGTGCAGTGCACAGAATCTATGGTGTAGCACAGTGAAAAGCAGCAACCAGGTTATCCAACCTCTGTGCATGCCCCTGCCAATGAAAGAGTATTTGGGGGCACCTGCAAGGTCTTTTTGTCCTTGAAGAGGCAATATACTTCCTACCAAATGTACTCCTGGAAGGGAAATTTTCTCTCCAAGTGTGGCCCAGGAGATCTCTACAACACTTTGTGCACTCCCAGACTGCAATTTCTCTTTACTTAATGGAATTTAGTCTTTAACATTTCTTTTTCTTTTTTTTTTTTTTAATTTTCAGCATAACAGTATTCCTTGTTTTGGCACCACACCCAGTGCTCCATGCAATCTGTTGTCCGACTATAGTTACTGGGTCAGGTTTTTTTTTTTTTCTCTTTAACTCTTTATTACATTAAAAATATTATTAATTCCAACTGGATTAAATTTCAACTAAAATAAGTATAGTTGGGAAGAAACCAAACATGTCATATAAATGTAATGAAATGAACATTTGATAAATTCAGTATACATTATGAATATTTTTTAAAATCTACAAACAAAACAATACCAGTTTATTCTGAGGATATGTTTGGTCCTCAGTCTACTAATGGCTGCTTTCATCTCCTGATTTCTCAGAGTATAAATGATGGGGTTCAGTAAAGGTGTAATAATTGAATAAAACACAGAAAGAAATTTATCCACTGAAAAGCCACTGGATGGCCAAGCATAAATGAAGATAATTGGCCCAAAAAACAGAGTGACCACAGTAATGTGAGCAGACAGTGTGGACAGAGCCTTGGAGAGTCCACCAGAGGATCGACGTCGGACAGTTACTAGAATAACAGTGTAGGAAATGAGCAGGAGTATGAAGCAGATGAAAGACAACAGCCCACTGTCCACAGTTACCAGCAACTCCAGAATGTAGGTCTCAGTGCAGGCAAGTTTTAGAACACGGGGAAGGTCACAAAAAATATCATCTACTATGTTGGGGCCACAAAAAGGCAACGTGATAGTAAAAACCATCTGGCTCATCGTATGCACAAAACCAACAGCCCATGAGAGCAGCACAGAGCCCACGAGGACCCGGCGATTCATGATGGATGTGTAGTGAAGAGGTTTGCATATTGCAATGTATCGATCAACAGCCATGACTATGAGAAGAGTCATCTCACTGCCGCCTAAAAAGTGGAGGAGGAACATCTGAGCCATACAGCCCCACAAAGAAATAGTTTTATACTCTCTGAGGAAATCTGTGACCATCTTAGGGGTTGTGATTGTGGAAATACACATATCCAGGAAGGAGAGATTTCCAAGGAGGAAGTACATTGGTGTGGAGTATAGAAGTGAGTCAAAGGTTACAGTGACCACGATGAGAAGGTTTCCTGCCATAATTGCTACATAGGCCAACAAAAATATGAAAAAAAAGAAAATTTCAAGTTCCCATGTTTTGGTGAGTCCTAACAAAACAAACTCCGTTACCATTGAGCTATTCATCTTATTCATCTAGTCTATGAAGGGGTTTTCAGAAAGTCGTTAAAATGTAGAAAATCTGGAAAAAAGTGACAGTTTAACCTGTGATAATTTTGAAGATATGGCCATATAGAAAGTAGTATTTGATTCATATACAAAGAGAGAAGATGGACATTTCTGAAAAATACATTTTAATTGATTAATTCATGCAACATTCACATTACTGTATTTTTTTCAGTAAGAAAAGTCATAAAAGATGAGAAGTTTATCATAAAATTTTTAAACATAGTTTGCAGGCACAGATTGTCTCCACATTGATTTGTTGTTTTTATCCTGAGTTTATGAGCAATGAGTTCAATAGGTCAAGCAGTCCAAGAGCCAAAAGGCCATTAGTCAAATGAGTTAGTTCAAGTGTATAGAAACATAGTCATTAAACTGTGGTGCCTATTATTTTATCTTTTCCCCCTTTCTCCTGCTGTAATTTGAAATAGTCAGGTAAGTGCATGTGACTTGAATCCTACTCAGCAAATAACTTCAGGAATTTAGCAAATTCTTCCTGAAGCTTTAAACTGGCTATAGTCTGTGGTGTGTTCTTACCCTCCCCCACAAAAACTATAATAAAACAAACTTCCCAGTTTCTGCACAAGAACATAAATATTTCTCAGCGTACAGATTTCCTTTTTTCTTTTCTTTTCTTTACTCCTCCTCTCCTCTCCTCTCTCATTTCTCCTCTCACTTCCCTTACCTACCTCTCTCCTCCTTTCCCCTCCCCACTCCTTTCACCTCTTCCCCCTTTTCCTCCTCTTCCCCCTGTTTTCCCTCCTTGTTTCTTTCCTGTCTTTTTTTTTCCTCTCCTTTTCTTCTCTTCTCCTCTCCTCTCCTTCCCCTCCTCCTCCTCTTTCTCTACCTCTTCCACCCCCTCCTCCCCCTCCTCCTCCTCCTCAACTACCACCTCCTCTTTGTTCTTCTGTAGAGCTCTTTATCTTAAATACTTCGGTTTCTGGACAAAACTGCTGACCTTGGCTGTTTAGCCTTTTTGCCTATTTGCATCAGTCTCTTGTTGCTAGGTTCTTGGCTGAAGTTTGCTTTCTTGTCCCTTTGCAATCAGTTTATAGGAGGACTATGACCAACCAGCAGACTTTTTACAAATAAATGTTTCCTTGGTTCCTACATGCTTATCTTCTTTTGTACCCAGTGCTTTCCTCTGATATTTCATACTTGTGTGCAGACTTTTTCTTGACTCTTACACTGGCTCATGTATCTTTGCCACTTGTACTTTGTGTGTATTCCCATATTGAGCTGACACTGATCGCTTTTAAATACTTTTCATTTTGATTTAGATCTTTTGGTCCCAGATTTTTTTTTCCTGTTTTCTTCTTTTTGAAAAACTATTAGTGATACACACCAAAGACACAGACATAGTTACTGAATCATACATACACACATAAACACAAATACATATACCATGTTCTAATTCTGGAGCCCCAGAACAGATTGTGGAAAATCTACTCTGAATATACATTTTTTGACTTAATAGTTCATAAAATACTCAGATACTATTATTTAGCCCAACTATCAGAATAACGGAAGAACAAGAACAAAAAACCTTGAACCAAGAGTCAAGATTTACATTCTAGTCCTGGCCTCTACATTTACTCGGGAAATATGGTCTTAATTTTTTGAACATTGATTTATTTTTCTATATACATAAAGTAATACCTACTCCTCAACCTCACAGATTGTTATGAGACTACCAAGGATAACATATATGGACTATATTTGTGTATTTCATTGTATACCCATAGGTACTATGTATGTGCATTCACAAAATTCTGTCTTTAGCATTATCTCATTTTTTGGTGACTATAAATTTACCCAAACCAATAAGAACCACAGAAGAATTTTACTATGGAAGTCTTGGTAAAAAAGACAGTCTAAATGAATGTTTTTCTCTATTAAATTTAATGATATAATTACCTATTTGTCTTAATTATAAAGATTTATTATCATCATTGGTATTCTATTTCATGTAGTAAGTGAGTCACATAGTATTTATGTGTAGTTTCAAAACAATGCAGTCTTCAGACTCAAAATACTAAGGGAAAAAATCTTGAGAATTATAAAAGTAATTTTTATAGTTCAATAAGTAAAATTGGAAAATAATAAGCAAAAACCAATACTTATTAATTTAGGATTTTTTGGAATTTCATGAGCCTCTTTATAAAATATATACAGCTAAGTGTACATATAGATGGATTCAAATATGTTATTATAGATGAAATCATTCAATATGACAATTTGTACATATGATCAAAGATGAAATATCTTTAAAATATATTTTTCTACTTAGAGACAAGTAGAAATAAATTGGAGAATGAAAAGAAAATTCTTCCTAACTTGAGCCAATAAGCCTCAAATGGAAAATTTAAACTTTTGAGGATGTATATTATACAAATACAGTGAACTGAAAGGAAATAAAAAATAATTGAATAAATGTGAATCACAAAAGCAAAGCCAACCACGCTGAAAATTTTATTAAAAAAGAAAAATGAATCAAGCGTGGTTTGGTTTCTCTCTAGTAGGAATTTTGTCTGAGAATGGATAACCTGTGATTGGAGAGCCTAGCTCTTTTTGTGACATTTATGTGACTTAAGGATGAAAAATTAGTGCCATTTTTTCAACTTTGGTGGCCTGCCTAGGGAAAAAAAAAAATGCTGTGAAATGTCCAATACTGAGTATCTATATTTAGTAATAATGTCTTTTCTATACATTTACACAAAAGGACTTAAACAGTATATGTAGAAATATATACATAACTTTTAATAAAATAAGAGTTGTACAGTTTGTATTGATCCTGAGGGTTTTTTTTTATGAGTCTTTTTTATGAGAGAGTTAAGTCATGTATAGATTAGATAACCCATGCCCAAGTAATATTCACTCACCACAAAAAATGTTTGGAATAGAAAAATCAGATTTGCTGTCAGAATAACCATTATAAATATTTTTAATTAAAAAGTTAACTTGTACATTTAATAGAAAAAGGCTCAGCATTTAAGATGTACAAAAGTCTTTGTTCTCATATAAAGATCATATTTAAAATATTAAAATTAATTGCTTTAAATGTAGGTAGAAAAAAGGCCAGTGTGTTTAGAAGAATAGGAAATAGTCCTTGGGTTGTAAAATTACCAAAGAAATTTATTAGCAGTACAATTAGGTAATTATATTGAATGAAAGGTTAAATGACTTCAGTGAACAAAATAAGTGTACTTGGGGGGAAAATTTTTTTTAATTTATTTAAATTAATCATTTATCTTAGTTCATGTGTTTTCTGTATTGACATAAATACTCAGTAATGTTGATAAGTAATATGAAATCAATGTTTCTTATTTTCTTGATATGAGACTTTATTATTTTATGTTTCAGACTTATCACAGATGCTATACTTAACCAAGGAGAAACCTAAATTTTCCATTCTTTTAATATTCTAAATCATTTTGCCTTTTTATCCCATAGTGATAACTAATTTGTTTATAATCCCAGAATACAAACTTGAACTATAAAACTGACCCCTCAAATCAGGAACATGGCTCTTGTTCTTAGTGAAAGTAGATACATTGTAAAATTGCTAGTTGACCAAAATTATCTTTTACTGTTGCCCTCATGATCAGAATAATATTGTTTCATTCAGTTCTAAGTTTCTTATAAAACAACTCCTCCTTTATTAAAGTATATAATTGCAGTTTTTTGTTAGCACTGCCATTTAAACCTACCAGTTCTGAGGAGTGGCCTCTTCAAAGATGTGCAGAAACAGTTAGATCCTGAATATATATTGTTTATCATTTTCACCTTCATGAATATACAGGACAATAATTTTCAGGTACAAAAAAAAAAAAAGAAGAAAAGAAAAAAGGGCAAGGACAAGAAACATAAATAAAATGCAGGCTGGTGATCAATTCCCTAAAGGGAATTACTAAAATAAACATGGTGATGTTCCCGAGAGTTCAGAACAAGGACTTCTCTCATTATTTAAGTGGATTGTAATTCTCCAAGTGTATCAGCTATGTGAACTTTCTCTAGTAGGTGCTTTCCAGCAAAACCACTAACTCAAGTGTTTTGATTGGGAAGGATATGCACATTTATAGAAAATGATCTATCATAAGTGATAGACTTGAGGAAATTATAATTCTATTAATTAGGTTTCATCCATCTGAATATTTATAATTAGTAACTGAATGCATTTATTCAAGTAAAATTAAAATAATCTACACTGTTCAAGGCATATAAGGAAATTTATATACTAGAGACCAGTTATGAGCAGAAAAAAATATCATTTTACCATAGAAGGGGAGAGAACAGACAGAGAGAGGAGAGAAAGAGAGCAAGTGAACCAGCACACACAAAGTAGGAGCAAGAAGGAGAGGCTTTCATCATGGTAAGCAATAAACGATGAGTTAGTGGAGTTTAGCATTCAACAACCATTCTAAACATTTAGAATTCTTTAGTCCTTTACAATTATGTAGAACTTGAAGATGACTCAAGACTATGAAAAGAAGGTCATGGAGGCAACTATAGTAAAACTTTTATAGTAAAACAATATAGATAAAATAAAGGCTAACAGTGTGACAATGTATGATTGCTCATGAATTCATTTGCCACAGGAATTTTTCTGTGTCCCTTGTACTATAGCTCTTCCATGTTTGTCTAATTGGAATACTCTTGAAAAGATTACAAGAAAGTAAGGGGAGTAAATGTATGATAACTGTGGTGCCACATTCATTTCCAAAGTCCATAGAAGACATTCCTAATAGGTTTCTCATTCTTTCTGACTGAGCCTAGGAATTTTTTAACTTAAATTCAATTTAGTTAACAGTTTTTTAAAATTTATTTTACCCATGAAGCCATTAGCAATTAGAATTGCCATGAAAAATAAGTCTTTAAAACATATTTTGCTGGGGCGCCTGGGTGGCTCAGTGGGTTAAAGCCTCTGCCTTCGGCTCAGGCATGATCCCAGAGTCCTGGGATTGAGTCCTGGGATTGAGCCCCACATCAGGCTCTCTGCTCAGCAGGGAGCCTGCTTCCTTCTCTCTCTCTCTGCCTGCTTCTCTGCTTACTTGTGATCTCCATCTGTCAAATAAATAAATAAAATCTTTAAAAATATATTTTGCTAAGGAGATATATGCCACAGTGTAGTGTGGCATTTGAGATGTTTGCAAGAAAGAAAAGGAGACTTTAATATGGAAATTAGGAAGATAATATTAGACCAATATTGGATGTCCTGACTTGATTACCCAAATCAGTTGATAAGTGTGGTATGCATCGAATTTTTCAAAATAAAGTTGAACTGTTAGGAGTGCATGGCCTAGTGCCAAACTCAAATAGGACAAATATACTTAAAAAGGAAGAAAAAGGGATAAGGAGGGAAAATATGTAAGTTCGATATTCAAAGTATATTTTAAAACTTTTGCACAGCAAAGGAAACCATTGGCAATACAAAAAAGTAACCTACTGACTGGGGAAAGATATTTGGGAGTGATATATCTAATAATGGGTTAATATATAAAATATATAAAGAATGTATATAAGTCAACACCAAAAAAATAAAAACAAAAACAAACAATCTGAATAAAAATGGGCAAAGGTCCTGCATTGATATATTTTCCAAAGTAAGCCATACATATGGTCAACAGACTCATGCAAAGATGCCCAATATGATAATCATTAGGGAAGTGCAAATCAAAACCACAATGACATATCATCCACCTTACATTTGTCAGAATGTCTAGAATCACAAGACAAAACAGTGTTGGTGAGGGTGTGGAAAATAAGGAACTCTTAAGTTCTGTTGGTGGGAATGTAATTGGTACAGCCACAAAGAGAAACAGTGTGGAGATTCCTCAAAAAAATTAAAATAGAATTACAGTATGATCCAGTAATTCCACTGCTGGGTATTTAACAAAAGAAAATGAAAATGCTAATTTGAAAAGATATATGCACCCCTACATTTATTGAAGCACTGTTCACAATAGCCAAGATATGGAAGCAACCAGTGTTCATCACTAGATGAATGAGTAAGGAAGATATAGTATATATACACAATGGTATATTACTCAGCTGTAAAAAGAATGAAATACTGCATTTGCAACAACACGGATGAACCTAGAGGGTGTTATGTTAGGTGAAATGAGTCAGAGAAAAACAAATACCATATGACATCACGCATGTGTGGAATCCAAAAAATGATACAAATGAACAAAAAAACAAAAAGCAGAATTAGATATATAAATACAGAGAACAAACTGATGGTTGCCAGGGGTGAGGCAGTTGTGGGGACAGGAAGGTGAAGGTGAGTGGGAGATACAGGCTTTCAGTTATGGAAAGAAGAAGTCACAGGAATAAAAGTCACAACATAAAGAATATAGTCAATGATATTGTAATGGTGTTGTATGGTGACAGATGGAGTTATACTTCTGGTAAGCATAGTAGCATAATACATAAAATTTCTCAAATCACTATGCTGTACACCTGAAACTAATGTAATGTGTGTGTGAACTATATTCAAAAGTTTTCATAGTAAAACAAAATATTAAAATATTTTTAAAACTGAGACATTTAAAAATGTATTAAAAAGACATCAAAAAAGCCATCTTGGTCCCCAAGATGTTAAAATAGCTTTAGGTTTTCTAATTGTCTTTGGAAGTCTTTATAGATTCCATAAACTCAATATTTGTATTATTAATAAATTCAGGCTTCCTATCTTAAACAGTCCATTAACTATTCCCTCTGCCTTCACTTTAGCTACATTATATTCTCCACTTAAGAGGACAGAGGTATACCGTAATGTAATGTATGTTGGATCCCATCCTCCTTATTCTCAAAACACATTAGCGGCTTTACGTTGACAATAAAGAGGAATCTACTAGGCCTGAAAATTCTGGTTTTCCTTTCTATAAAATCTCAGCATAGCTCTTCTCCCTTTTATTCATCAACCTCCTTCACCAAAGTCTACCTTTAATACTTAACAAACTCTCACTTTACAGTGTGTTTACACTGGCCCTTTTGTCTGGAAGGCTCTTTTCTTTGCTCAAATCTCTAATTCTGAAGTTTTTTTTAACTGGTTTGTATGAATGTCTCCCTTTAAAGTGGTCTTCTGAGACCACCGCCCCTAACATAGATCCTTCCCCTTGGTTACTTTCTCCAGAACAGGAACCAGGTCTGTGTCTATAACCATGTATCTATATTGCTTTGGAAAATGATTGGTACCTAGTAAATATTTTTTTTAATGTTTCACGAATGATGAAATTCAGTTGAAAAAGCATTGAGTGAGGGGCACCTGGGTGGCTCAGTCCTTAAGCCTCTGTCTTCAGCTCAGGTCATGATCCCAGGCTTCTGGGATTAAGCCCCGAATCAGGCTCTCTGCTCAGAGGCTTCTCCCTCTTCCACTCTCCTTGCTTGTATTCCCTCTCTTACTGTCTCTCTCTCACTCTCTTTCTCTCTGTTCAATAAATATATATATTTTTTTCTTTTTTTTAAGAAATTAAGTGTCCATGTGATCTGGTAGAGCAAGCTACACTAAACAGTTCATGGTTTTAATTTTTAGTATTTCAGTTGATAATGATTCTTTAAAAACTATTCAAGTACACAGAGATATGTTGAAAATATTTATTTTTAGGCATATTTTTATCTTCTACTAAATATGTAGTATACTGAGGCCATATAGTGAGAAAGTTACCCTCATTCAAATCACAATTCCTCTGTGAAGACCTCATATGGTTTGACAAATATTGACAGATATTTTAACACCTATTATGATACTAAATACAGTTTTAGGGAAAAAAATGATGTTAAACACCATATAATGTATTGTCATACTAAATTTACCTATTTTTACATACTGAGCCATTAAAACTATATGAAATTTTTGTAAGAATATTTATAATTAGGTGTTTTAAACATTCAACAGGGTTGCTTCCTTAAATCCTGACAAGGAATTAATGAATGCACGTTTATTTATATATTGAATCTGTGTTAATGAATATTTTCCATTAAATTTTTAATAAAAGTGACATTAATGGTTCTATGAATTTTGAGGGAAATAAATAGTATTTAACATTTTCATTGTAATTATTCCAATAAATATGTAAGACTCAAAACCCCTAAATAGCAGAGACCACAAATAATCAGTTGTTACAGACATTACTTAGGAAGTGAACCAGGAACCAAGATGCTGGCTGCTGAGTCTCTTAATGGCTGCTTTCATTTCCTGATTCCTCAGAGTATAAATAATTGGGTTAAGGAGGGGGGTAATTATAGAGTAAAACACAGAAAGAAACTTATCTACAGAGTAACTACTGAATGGGAAAGCATAGATGAAGATAGTGGGACCAAAGAAGAGAGTGACCACAGTGATGTGAGCAGATAGTGTGGACACTGCCTTGGAGGATGCCCCGGAGGAGTGCTGCCAGATGGTGACCAGCATGACAATATAGGATATGAGCAAGAAAATGAAGCAGACCAGGGAGAGGAGTCCACTGTTTGCAATCACCAAGAGCTCTAGGATATAGGTGTCAGTGCAGGCAAGCTTGATGACCAGGGGAAGGTCACAGAAAATGCTGTCCACAACGTTGGGACCACAGAAAGGTAAACCTGCAGTGAAAACCATCTGGCTTGTGGTATGTATGAACCCAGTTGCCCACGAGAGCAGTAGAAGTACAACGAGAGCCCTGCGATTCATGATGGTCTTATAGTGCAAGGGTTTACATATGGCAACATACCTATCCATGGCCATAGCTATCAGAAGAGACATCTCTCCACCCCCAAAGAAATGTACCAAAAACATCTGGGCCATGCAGCCCCATAAGGAGATGGTCTTGCATTTTCTAAGGAAGTCTGCAATCACTTTGGGAGTTGTAGCAGAAGAAAGACACAAGTCAAAAAATGATAAATTTGCCAGAAAGAAATACATGGGGGAGTAAAGATGGTTGTCAACTATTACAGAGATCACAATGAGGAGGTTTCCTACTATGATGGCTACATAGACAAGAAAGAAGATTGCAAAAAAGAATATTTGAATTTCTTGAGAACTGGAAAGTCCGAGCAAGATGAACTCAGAAACACTTGATCTGTTGTTCAGGAGATCCATTTATCCTTTTGCATGTTTGTCAGAGCTTGCCTAGAAGAAGAAAAAAACAGGGTGTCATAGGGACTGAGAAGTCAGTAAACCGGATCTTTACTTACATGCTGTCTCATATGTAGGCAAACAACCATTTTGATAACATGACTACTTTGCAGGTATTTTGCAGGAGATATTTCATAGGACCACATGACAGTAGAAAGTGTGGAGGGCATGGAGTCAAATAAGTGAAATGTGTGTGTTGGTTATAGGGGTAAGGTCAGTTAGACATTTGAGAAAACCTCTCCCTTCTTGTTCAGCTACAGATCAGACTGTATGTGAACATTTAACTTATTAGAATGATAGAAAAAAGTTCTGGAAGGCATCAGCAAAACAGATTTTTATCTTTCAGGGAGTCATTTACTAACACTTTTTTTGTGACAGTCTCAGTATGCAGTAAAAAGTTTGCCATATTAGGGACACCTGAGTGGCTCAATCACTTAAGCATCCAACTCTTGGTTTCAGCTCAGGTCATGATATCATGAATAGATGAGCCCCTTGGAGGCTTGAGATGAATCCATGGAGATATCTTCAGATTCCTTCTCCCTCTCCCTCTGCTCATCCTCTCTCAAATAAAATCTTAAAAAAAAAAGGTTTGCCATATTAAATATTGCTGAAGTCACATAATCTTCGTTATGCTTCCTGAACTGATTATAGTCCATGAACATACTGTGGATAGAAGGTTGCATGTAGAAACACTTATAGCTGAGATTAAAGGCAATTACTGAGAAAAATTAAACTTTTTAGACTTGAATGACCAGATTGACTCTCAGAACTATAGGTGCTCCTTTACATATTGCTTAACTCTTCATGTGATTAGACATGAAGTGTATCCTATCTGTGAATGCTTATCTAGTTGTTGCAAAATTGAATTAAAAATCTATTTTGATCTGGTATCTGTTTTTAAGTCATATGTTTTCACATATGTAAGTGTATAGAAACATCTAAATCACTTTTATTAAGACTAGTGAAGTTTACCATTGTAGTCTTATTCCACTTAACTCCATTAGTGAGGGGTAAAGATATGTAAGGTGAATCATTGACATTTGTAAACATGGCTTTAAAAAATTTAAAATATGGGGGCCCCTGGGTGGCTCAGCCATTAAGCATCTGCCTTCGGCTCAGGTCATGATCTGAGGGTCCTGGGATTGAGCCCCACATCAGGCTCCCTACTCAGCGGGAAGTCTGCTTCTCCCTCTCTCACTCCCCTTGCTTGTGTTCCCTCTCCCACTGTATCTCTCGCTGTCTATTCAATAGATAAAAAATCTCTTAAAAAAATAAAATATAATGGATTGTTTGAATAGAGTGCCATCTTGGGTTACTTAGCTTCCTTGGACCTATCCTTTCTCACAGTTACTTCCTTTAAGTTCTTTTAACCTTTAACTTTGCTGAGATGGAAAAAATCATAGGTATTATGTTACTGACTGAAGTGGATTCATCTAAGCTAAATGAACTTTTAAAAAACACACACATATCAAGGGAATATGTCAGGGCTTGATGTATACAAATTCACTTTTTAAAAACCTTTCTGTTTGCCTGATTGTAGCTCTTTCAAGTCTTATTCCGGGCTTGCTGTTCATCTCCAGTCCTTCCCTTGCTTTTATGAAAGCCTAGACCCAGGACTAATGCAGATTGTCAGAAAAGAAAATAGAATATACATGGTTTTGGAGTACATTTTAACTTTAGAGTTACACAGTTCAAATTTTTAAAAATATAGTCTATCTAGATAACCGTAATAACATTTAATCATATTTTCCTTTCTATGTATAGTTACTGTCACTAAGATGCACAGTTATTGTAAATGGCTCATAATCTTCCATTATGTTTGACACCATCATTAAGAGTACATAAAAACTTCCTTCTTTCACAAGGTAATAGAACTGAAAATAAAAATGTTTGTTAGTTCTCATTCACAGATGTGAATATGTACTCCTTTTTTGTGCTTCATACCCACTATAAGACAGCGATCTTACTTACCTAAGCTATAGCCCCTGGATCTTCTTTATTTGTCTGAAGTATGCAGTAAGTACATTTGCAGGTGCACATGGGTCTGGCAGAGATAGGGTCATAGACAAGATGCTATCTCTAATTTTTTTTTCTTAATGAGCATTTAACTACTTGGTCATTTTCAGAATGTTGCCATAGGAAAGTTGAATTTTCTCACGTTTTTCTAATAATTCCTAAGAAGTTAATGATAGTGTCAATATTTTATGAGTGGTGACATTCTGTGATTTTCAAAGCCATGAATCAGGCACTTTATCCTTGCATTTCTATTATTTATTTCTTTTAAAATAATTTCTAAAAACAACAAAGAAATGTTCTCTATATTTCTGCTATAATTCAAAGAATGAGATCATACAACCTAATAAGGATAGTCAAACAATTTGAACATTAAACAAGAAATACTTAGATTTCTTTTCTCTAAGAATAATTTACTTAGTCTGGATTGCTGAATTATCTTAATTTCCAGCAATCATTGGTATGGTGTTTCTGATTTTTGTAATTTTTTTTTCCACTTGTAACAAATCAGGTATGTTCAAGGTTAATTTTTCCCTTTCAGCTCTCCCTTTATCATTTTGGCATTTGTAATTATCACTTACAGACACATTTAAGGTTATTAATGAAAATAATGGGATAGATGTGGTATGAAAGGTAAAGTAACAGATCAGGATTATGTAACCTACCGGTTTGCACTTGGACTTCAGAAGTAACATCAGTATGAAATAGAGGCTTAATCATCCAATGATTTTATTTTCTGCTCTGAAATTCAAAAGACAATAGTATATCAGTGTATCCCTTGGTAGAACGCACAGAGGAGAAAACTCATTTGATTGGTTTAAATTCCTCAGAGACTGGTAGTAAATAAGTAATTGGGATTGTTAAATGCAGTTTTGACATGACAGAAATGAGACACCATTTTCCATCTATAAAGTTGATAATACTTTAAAGACAATATTCAGTATTCAGGTAGGCAGTGGAAAGATAGGACTAGAATTGAATTATGAGAATTTTGTATGATGTTCATTCTTTTGTTGTAGTTTGTTTTCTATATTAAGCATTGATTAATGTGATATTTAGGAAAAATAAAAATATTCTGGATTATTTTAATTCTAAATTTTATTAAGACTGAAATTTTCACATTTAAACTCTAGCTGGAATTTATTGATAAATCATGTGAGATAGGGGTGCCTGGGTGGCTCAGTGGGTTAAAGCCTCTGCCTTCAGCTCAGGTCATGATCCCAGGGTCCTGGGATGGAGCCCCACATCAGGCTCTCTGCTCAGCAGGGAGCCTGCTTCCTTCTCTCTCTGCCTGCCTCTCTGCCTACTTGTGATATCTGTCTGTCAAATAAATAAATAAATAAATAAATAAATAAATAAATAAATATCTTAAAAAAATAATGTGAGATCATTTTTCATCTTTGCAATTAAATAACAATTCATTCGACTAAGAATTTGTTTTGCTTTCTTTATAACCTTTTGAGTTTATTATGCTATTTTTTAAAGATTTTTATTATTTATTTGACACAGAGAGAGAGATCACAAGTAGGCAGGGAGGTAGGCAGAGAGAGAGGGGGAAGCAGGCTCCCTGCCAAGCAGAGAGCCCGATGCAGGGCTTGGTCCCAGAACCCTGAGATCATGACCTGAGCTGAAAGCAGAGGCTTTAACCCACTGAGCCACCCAGGTGCCCCTGTCTCCTTTTTTTAAAATATTTAAGCTGTAAATGATATCATTGTAGAAATCTCATTTGTAAATTTTTCCCAGTTAATTGTCTTCTTTTTTGGGGGTTACTGATAAATGATCTATAAACATTAATAATATTTTTTCTAATACATTTCTTGTGCCTTATTTCACTAACTAGAATTGTAGAGCAATATTAAACTAACAGTGTTTATAACTGGCTATGGCAGTTTCCCAACCATGACCTTTCTTTCTTGAAAAAAAAAAAAAAAAAGGCAGATTTTCCTGGGATCAGGTGTCCACACTCCCATGGAGTATCTATCCGTGTCCAAAAAGCTGCATCTCACTAGCCTGAGCCAATCAGTTTTTCATTTTCCTCACCAGTGACTAGTTTAGCCATGAGGCTCAACTGTGTAGCAGAGACTGCTGAGTAACCTTCTCCCATCTTCATTGGTAACTGACACCTGAACTCATTAAACGACATTGTACAGCCTTCTTTGCAAGTAAAAGTGGCCAATAACATAAAAGTAAATAGTATTATCAGGCAGCTACTTGGTAAAAATTCTGTGTAGGGGCTGACTCCTGGAAGAGTGATGCCCTTTGTCTCTCCCCACCTCCATATTTTCTCAGGTCTAATTGGGAAAGTGTTAGTTTTATACTAATGTTAAGTCCTGTAAATATTTATAGGCAAACGCTTTCAGTTAAACATGGTACATATATAAAACAGAAGGAGTTTGGGGCACCTGGGTGGCTCAGTGGGTTAAAGCCTCTGCCTTCGGCTCAGGTCATGATCCCAGGGTCTGGGGATCGAGCCCCGTATCGGGCTCTCTGCTCAGCGGGGAGCCTGCTTCCTCATCTCTCTCTGCCTGCCTCTCTGCCTACTTGTGATCTCTGTCTGTCAAATAAATAAATAAAAATTAAAAAAAAAAACAGAAGGAGTTTAATTACTCTAGTGACAAGAAAGTTGAAATGCTAGCAGCAAATGTTCAAGGAAATGAAAGATGAATGTCAACTGGAAGCTACCCCCAGATTAAGCTGGAAGGACAAGAGAAGACATCCCAAGGATGTGGCCATATGTTCTATTTTCTTCTTCTCCTTTAACAAGTCTCCATAAACATAGAGGTTTCATTCAACTCAAATTTATTATGTCATATCTGTGTAGGTCCAAAATCCAACATTGGTCTCACTGTGATACAATCAGGTGGTTGGCAGGACAATACTCCTTACTGGAAGCTTTGAGATAGAAACTGCTCCCAGGCTCATGTTGGCTATGGGCCAACTTTCATTCCAGGTGGTTGTAGAATAACATCTCTGTTTCCTTGCTGATATTTAGTCTGGGGTGGTTCTCGTGGTTTAGGCATTGCCTGTATTCGTTGGTCATGTCTTCTTCCTCTTCAAAGCCAGAAACAGTATATTAAAGCCTCCTCATGTCTCATCCTTCCTGTATTAATTTTGCTTTCTCTGAATCCCTGAAAGGTTCAATGCTTTTTAACACTCATGCATTAGATTAGTCCACCCAGATTATCCAGGATAATTTCCCCATCTGAAGCTTTATAAACAATCATATCTGCAAAGGTCTTTTTGCCATGTAAGGTAACATATTCACAAGTTCCCTGTTAAGGGTGTGGACTTCTTTGGGAGACCATTATTCTGGTTATAACAGCTACTATGCAAAAGTCAGAAGTGTTGTGGCCCATTTCCCTAGGAGAGCTAGAGCCATGGAAGTGTGGCTGAGTTTCAGAGTGAGCCACAGAAGTACTGCAGATGTCTGGGCTAAGGTAGTGTGAGTGTGTATATGTGTGTGTATATTCTTTGTCGTCCTTTCCTCCTACCTCGTGTTAATCTAACAGTGATACTCATTTGTAAGCATCTGGAGGTCAAGTGACTCAGAGTCCTTCAAATGCAGTCTTCATGGATTAGGTAGCATATGATACAGAGCATATTTTTAGAAATGAAAAGAATGGATTGAAAGGAAAATGAACATATGATGGCACACATCCTTTTATTATTCAGTCTTTCTGGAATACAAGTGTGGTGTGTGGAATTTCTACAGGCATTTTGTGACAAATCATTTAAAAAAGAGCATACACACAGGAGGTTTTGGAGTCTCTGGTGATACTGTGGTACTACTATACCAACATTGGACTAAGATACTATGATTTGTTTTACACTAGAAAATAACCCTCTATCTAATTTAACCATAACACTGTAATCATGGTTGATTACTAGCAGACCAACAATGAGACAGAATGAGCACAAAAACCTCATTCTTTGAAGTGACAGGGTCCTGCCACATTTGTAAAGTATGCTATGACATCAGCTTAAAAGTTAAAGTATTGCATCTTGTACCTCAATCACTAAACCAATAAGAAGAAAACAATGTCTGGTAGTTCTCTCCAGGTTCTAGAGGCTGTATATTCTAATGTGTAAATATTACTGACATGAGGGTTCTAGTTTTTATGAACATAGTTCTAGAAAGGCATGTTAGTAGTTACGGTAGAGAGTGACAGGAGCCTTACTACTTAGGGCCATATGTTCGGGTAACTCCTACAGTATTAAAGTCATAGTGCCTTTATCAAACCAAAAGAAAGCAGCAAATGTGAAACAATAGAAATAAATATAAAACATTTGATAAGAAAACAGATTTTAATGCAATCGTATCAATATTCCTATTACATGTTCCTTACAGGACCACTGTCATGCATTTACACACACACATATATGTATGTGTGTATATATATATATACACACACATATGTGTATATAGAGATACATGTATGACAGTGATCCTGTAAAATAAGCAACATACATACATATATACATGTATATGTATGTGTGTGTGTGTGTAACAAGACATAGTATTTTTTGTACTCAGTATTTAATGCATACTTATTTATATATATCAACGTATTTGACAAGCTACTACATTCTTTTTGTGGTCTAGAAATGTACAAGTTTATAAGATCTTTGTACCCTTATACTGGTCATCTTCTTTTTCTAGAATTTTCTGTCTGCATGTAATTCCATGGGTGTGTCTTTTAAGTTGTCTGGATATCAGCTAACTACTGCTCTAAAAGACATTGCTTAACAGCCCAAAGCAAAGCAAATAGCATCTCCCAGTCTAACTCTATCATAACACTATTTTTTATTTTCTTCAGAGAACTACCTCTTTTGGATATTATGGCTTATTTTGAATTTAATAATTTGAACTGTGTTTATCTACCTGAATATAACCCTAGGAGACCTGGAATCTTACTGCCTTATTCACATAGCTAGAACAGTGCCTGAAAATTGCAAGTACCTAATAAATATAGTATTTGCTAAAATGACTGAATGATTCAGTGCATTAATGTATAAGTGATTTAATCAATTCCAGCTGGATTTTCTCTTTTGTTGTTTGTCCCATTCTTCTATTTCATTCAGCAAACCATGTGATGACTCAATAACCTCCTCACGGAAGCTTTCACTTCCTTGTTGTGAAAAGTATAAATCACAGGATTCATCAAAGGAAAGATGACCATGTGAAAGAGAGAAACCACTTGGTCAGCTGGGAAGACTCTGAATAGGCGAGTATAGATGAAGATGGCAGGTCCAAACATTGGAAACACAATGATAGTGTGTGTGGTACACGTGGAGAGAGCCTTATTCTTCCCTTCAGAGGAATGTCCCTGCGAATGGTAGAGGATGACTGCATAGAAGGCCAGAAGTCCCAGGATGTACAGCAGGGTGAGCAGGCCACTGCTGGAGACCATCAGGAGCTCCACCACAAAAGTGTCTGTGCAGGCCAGCTTGATGACCTGTGACACATCACAGAAGTTATTCAGCTTGTTTGGACCACAAGGCAAGCGGTGAATAGGGCTACTTGTACTGGAATGAGTGAAGCCTCCAAGCCACAGAGCCAGCAGCAAAGCATAGCAGACTCTAGGGTTCATGACTGTGGAATAGTGCTAAGGATGACAGGTGGCGATGTCATGGTGAAAGGCCATCACAAGAAGGAACATCTCCCCTGCCCCCAGAAAGTGCAAGGAAAAGAGCTGAGTGATGCAGCCTCTGTAGGGGATTATTTTCTTCTCAGAGAGGAAGTCCACCAGCATCCTCAGAACCACAATGAAGGAATAGGATGCATCAAGGAAAGCCATATTGCCCAGAAAGGAAGTAGAGTGGGGCTGTGAGGCTGTGAGGCCAGGGTCTGATCTGATGGTGAGATCATGAGGAAATTTCCAGGAAGGATGATGAGTTAGAAAACTAAGACTAACATGAAGACTAGGAGTTGAGCATGTTGAGACTGGGTTAGACTGAGGAGGATGAGTTCTGTCACCATTGTGCTGTTCTCCCTCTCCATCTCTCCTCTGTCTGTAGGATAACAAAGTATTATCTGTTATAACCACCTTTTCATCTTTTCCATAGCTCTTCTCCAGGTAAATATATTTACCACATCCAACACTTGTGTAGCTGGAAAAAATGCATGTCCCATAAGTGTCTTGTGTTTTGAGTTGACCCTTCTACCCTCCATTTCTTGATCCATCCCTAAGATGTTTTTTTCATAATCACACTCTCATTCTCATTTAACCATGTGCTTCTATATACTTATGCTCCTCTAGGACTCTGGGATACTTTGCTTGAAGAATAGTGGAAATTTCTTGATGAAAACAGAACTTAACCATTATTAAATTTGTTAGGTGTGTTGTTTTCTCAGTTAGCTGTGGTGCCTTGTCTCTAATGTTCAGGTTTGTCGCTTTACTTCATTTCCATAGGGCAAAGTACTTTTGCAAGTGCTTCTTTCTTTGGCTCCTCTAGAATCCCTAGTTCTTGATTGGTATCTCTATGTCTTGTTTTCTAAATGTGTGCCTTATTTGTTCCTATCACATTGTTCTGCTTTGGTTCCCTTGTGCACCTTTGTTCCAAACTGGTTTAGGGTCTTAACAAAAATCCTGTATTTTCCTCACATAGAGGTATTCCCCTAGGTACACCCTTGGTTGGGTCCCAATCCTGAATCTGCTATACACCCTATTCTTAAATACTAATGAATACTAATACACTTTTATTTGTTTGTCATGTATCCATAACCTACTTTTACCTTAGATCTCAGAATGATAGCCAGATGATATCCTGCCCACAAATATTTCCATGTAAAACTTATCAGAATATATAAAATATTTTAAATATCTTGTCTAATCAAAGCATGGTAGAGCTGAAATTGGTCATGTAGAACATACAGTATGACATACTCATTTGACAGATGAGAAAAATAAAGCAATTACATTTCAGATTCTTAGTTTTGAAATGAGATTTTTAAAATTATCATTCACAAGTGGTAAGAAAAATAAGAGGTGTGTATTCTTCATTTTAAACTAACTACGATGTTAATAATCAGCATCCATCCATTGGTGTAATTTTATTTAAATCCTTAAATGGTCATAATATTGCTTGCATAAATATTTCCCCTTTTCAGACTGTAATCTGGTCTAAGGAAGAATTCTACTTAGAATTATATTTCTGGTTATGTTATTGTATGTTACTATATTGCTATATATGTATTTGTATATTCTTATAATTTAGAGGCATTTTATAAGTAAATACTCATATTGTGATACTTGTTCAAGTTTGATTATTGGCATGAATTATTTAAAACATGAAAGATTGCTTTTTGTAATGCAGTACTGTAATGGAACATAGAACTATATTTCTCTTGATTTTGAATTACATGCAAGAGTAGTTTTTTTTTTTAAAGGACTATGGATATAATGGAATACAGTTTGACAGTAAAAAGGAATGACATATTGTGACATGCTACAAAGATGTTTGAACTCAAACATTATTCTATGTGAAAGGAGCCAATCACAAAGGACCATATCCTATAAAATTCAGTTGGTGAAAATCTACAGACAAGGCAAATTGATAGAGATGGGAAATAGAAGAGTGAGTGGGATGGGGAATGACTATAATATGAGTTTTCTTTTGGGGGAATATGAAAATGCTTTAAAATTTATCATGGTAATGTTTATCTATCCCTGAACATACACTTAAAACCCTTGAGCTATATATTTAAAATGGTAAATTTTGTATGTTGATTATATTTCAATAAATCTTTTTAAAAAATTTATTTATTAGAGAGAGAGAGAGCAAGGGGAGGGGCGAGGGAGAGGGAGAATCTCAAGCAGACTCTGTACTATGTGAGGAGCCCAATGTGGGGCTTCTTACAACGCTGAGATCATGACCTGAGCCGAAATCAAGAGTTAGATGCTTAACAGACTGAGCCATCCAGGACCCCAAATTTTTTTTAAGTGCCATTAAAAGTGAAATGGAAGGGGGTAACTGGGTTACTGAGTCAGTTAGGCTTATGACTCTTGATTTCAGCTCAGGTCATAATATCAGGGTCTTGGGATTAAGCCTTAAGTTGGGCTCCCTGCTCAGTAGGGAGTCTGCTTGTTTTTTTCTCCCTCTGCTCCTCTCCCTGCTCATACTCACTCTCTCCCTCTCTCTATCCCATACATAAATAAACCTCAAAAGTGACATGGCACAGCTACTCTGGAAAATGGTATGTAGGTGCCTCAAGAAGATAAAAATAGAGCTACACTATAACCCAGCAATGCACTACTAGATATTTACCCTAAAGATACAAATGTAGTGATCTGAAGCAGAACCTGCACCCCAATGTTCATAGCAACAATCTCCACAGTAGCCAAACTGTGGAAGGAGCTGGGATATCCATGGATAGATGAATGGGTGAAGAAGATGTGGTATATATATACAATGGAATATTATTCAGCCATCAGAAAGGATGAATACTGACCATTTACATTGACATGGATGGAACTGGAGGTTCCTTTTCTGAGCAAAGTAAGTCATAGAAAGACAATTATATGGCTTCCCTCATCTATAGAACATCAGACACAGGACAGAGGATCAGAGGGTAGTGGAGGGAAAACTGAAGGGGAAGTCATAAGAGGGAGACAAACCATGAGAGACTCTTAACTCTAATAAACAGTAAGGCTTGCTGGAGGGGAAATGGGTGGGGGAGTGGAGTAATTGGGTGATGGGTATTAAGGAGGGCAAGTGATGTGATGAGCACTGGATTTTACATGTAACTGATAAAAATTTACATGTAACTGATAAAATATTGAACACTACATCTACATCTGAAACTAATGTACTATATATTGGCTAATTGAATTTAAATAAAGAAAAAAAAAGTGATGTGGAAAACTGGAGAAAGAAAACTTCCAGGTATACATTTGGCAGAAATTTTTAATAGCATTCCTAGGAGGAGAAGGTAGGAAGAGGGAAAAAAAAAAGGGGGGGGGAAACTAAAGAAAAACCAATCTTAAAAAGTCTATAAGGAAACTCATGGGAAATTTAGCCAATATGCTGATGTTTTAGGGCACACTTATCAGGAAACATCAGAACATATGTTCTGGGGTGCCTGGGTGGCTCAGTGGGTTAAGCCTCTGCCTTCTGCTCAGGTCATGATCTCAGGGTCCTGGGATCGAGCCCCATTTCAGGCTCTCTGCTCAGTGGAGAGCCTGCTTCCCCCTCTATCTCTGCCTGCTTCTCTGCCTACCTGTTGTCTCTCTCTCTGTCAAATAAATAAAATCTTTTTTTTAAAAAAGAGCATATGTTCTATGTGATTAATAACATTTGTATCTAGCACCCAAATGTTATGCAAAAGGAATTTATAACACATGGGCACTTATTTGGGCATGGGGATACTTATTCACATATATGTAAACACACAGATAGTGAATCTAAGCAAGTTGAAATAGAAAAAAACATATATCTTGAATGTCCTTCAGGTTAGCTTAGGAGTTTCTTTCTGTCTTTTATCCACCTAGATACCTATTGGCCTCTGCATTTCTCTCTTACTCTCCCTATAGAAACCTGCTCTTAGGAAAGTGTCAGTAGCTCCTTCTGCCTAATTTTAGGTTTCGTGCTTTTTGAGTGCTCACTTACAGTTATTTCATGCTTCTCTGGGTTGACAATTGTAAGCCTCGGGGAGCATTCTGAAAGTCTCCTACTCTTCCTCTGCTTTTATTTTTCTGGATCTACCTCTATTCCCTGTTAGTAACAGATGGAATTGCATACCATTCTTTAATCTACTTTCTTCTGTTCTCATTTATATACCTTCTGTTCCTGTGCTTCTCAAATTGTGCTCATCACAGAGACTGAAAACAGACATGCATCAGAGGAACATTACTCTGCATAAAATGAATTCCCGGGGGAAAGAAGCCCAAAACAATGACTCTCACAGGGACCAGCACTTTGCTTTTGTCAGGGCAAAGAAGTATGGTCAATGTAGGCCCAGATAGAGACCTGAATATTTTCATTATCCCTAACCTTCCTTGTTAGGTCAACTGGTAGAAAAACACATCTGGTATTGAAGATGTGCAGGCGTAGAGGGGGCTCATATCCTCTCCTCTTTCTCAGAGTGCAGACACAGTATCCACAGCCCACACTGAGGATGCCTAGATTCGAGCTGCCATCAGATCAGCTCCTGGAACCAGGTGTTTAGAGACTGATCACCTTCCTAGTGTCTCCTCCCTCATCTCTCCCCATTCATTTCCTCTTGCTTCTTTTTGCTTTTCCCATTTGCCCATTCTCTTCCTGCTAGTTCTATTTTATACACTCATTTTCTCAGTTACTTTTTACATTTGCCTTATCTTTTATTCCTTTATTTTCCTTGCAGCTTCTCTCCATCAACCTTTTGCTTTTCCTTCCTGATTGCTCTCTTTCTTGTAATTCTCTTTCTCTCATTTGTCCACATTCTTTGAGTGTGAATTCATTTTCACTCTGTTTTGTGCATGTATTCTATCATTATATTCAGTGTTTGTATTTCCATTAATTCTGAAACAATAGATTGTTTTTCTCCAAGATGAGGGAGCACAGTATGTGCTTCCTAGGTGTTCCATTCTAATGGATTTCTTTAAAATTCAATTAGCCAATTTATAGTGCATCATTAATTTTAGCTATAGAGTTCAGTAATTCATCAGTTCTGTATAACACCCAGTGCAAATGGATTCTTCTACAGATTAGAAAACATGGCTTGCTCTTCACTAGTAAGAATTTGTTTTTGTAGCAACATGGACTGGACTGGAAGAGATTATGCTGAGTGAAATAAGTCAATCAGAGAGAGTCAATTATCATATGGTTTCACTTATTTGTGGAGCATAACAAATAGCATGGAGGACAAGGGGAGTTAGAGAGGAGAAGGGAGTTGGGGGAAATTGGAAGGGGAGGTGAACCATGAGAGACTATGGACTCTGAAAAACAACCTGAGGGGTTTGAAGCGGCAGGGGGTGGGAGGTTGGGGGAACCAGGTGGTGGGTATTAGAGAGGGCACAGATTGCATGGAGCACTGGGTGTGGTGCAAAAACAAGGAATACTGTTATGCTGAAAAAAATAAATTAATTAATAAAAAAAATTAAAAAAAATTTTGTCCTAAACATTACCTTTTTGAAATTTAGTCTCACCCATTCATTAGTTAATTCACATTCTCAAATATTTTGTTTAACTCATATGATAAAATAAAGTGACTTATCTTTGTGCTGTAAAGTAAACCTTAAAACCACCCCTGATGACATGAATCTATGTAATGAAATTTTCAAAATGAGTGTGGTTTCTGATATGATATTGATTCTCCTGTTTTAATTATTAAAATACATTCTTGCCCATTACTATGAGTTTTGACAAATGTGGGTTAAGCTGAAGAACATAAGATATTTAATTGATACTACAGTTGATATCATACACAACTTTATTCACTTACACAAATTTCACCCACACAACTAGTTATCAATTCAGTGGGATAGCTAAATTGGATGATGGGAACCTCTATTGTCCTTTAATATTTTACAATTTTGGATAGTATCATGAATGTTACAGGAAAAACCCTTCTTTCCTTCTTTGGGAATTATTCCATCTTACTGAAGTCACTAGTTCTGCAATTTGGTAACCATATAATCTTAGGCAAGTCATTTAGTCTTTTTAAATGTGAATTTTTTAAATCTATAAATAATAATATATCTGCTCTCTCTACTGCACAAACTGAATATGAAGATCAGATGAGATAATAGCCAAGATGCATCTATGCAAACTAAAATAAGAAAGCCCTTAGTAATTAGACAAATTCTAGTAAAAAAAATGCTAAGTGGATCTAGTGTCAGGAGATTTATTTTATTTTTATTTATTTATTTATTTATTTTTTTTGGTCACTCTGCTGGGGTTAATCCCAGAGATGGTGATTGTTTCAATCTGAGTCACTTCAGGGTAAATATTTGTGTTGTTTCAAGGAAGGATGTAGTTTTCTTACCTAATTCAGCTAGGTTTTGTGAAACAAATTTTTTCCTGTTTTAAGATCTTTAACTCAGGGACCATATGCAGGAGAAGAAACTCATGTCAGCTGAGTGTGGAAACCAAGACATTTGCATGCTTGTGAAGTCCATGAAATCTGTCTCTGGACTTGACCTGCCGTTTGTCACTCGTGATTCCTAATTTTCTTCTCCCCTTATCTCTGATTTACCATGGGGGAAAATTTAGTCATTTGAATGATATGCAAAGGTAAATCCAAATATTGAATCTCCCTAAGCTATTAGCATTTTTACTTTTTTGTAATAATGCAGTTAAAGACTTTAGTCCCCTTAATATAATACTATTCATGAGGAGTGCTGGTGGGAGGTATATTTTAGGGATAAGGTAGAGAGGGCTGTCTGAATTTAGATTACACTTTCTCTTTCTGCAGATTGATTCTGTTCTAGTGCATTCTAAGGCAGCAGGTGTCCCAGACAGATAGTATGACCTTTTTTTCTATTCTCCCTCTCAGTTTCTCTTTTATGTTGGTTTGTTTGATTTCAATTTTTATTTAATCACTTCCAGGTTCATATTTTTGTCATATTTTTTAAATTAGAAACTCTCATTATATTAAATTTAAAAAAGCAACATGTTTTTCTTATACATGCATACACTCTTACATGAGTTACTAAGATGCTTTTAAAAGTCTGAGAAAGTTTACCCAGGATCTTTCAGCTGCTTTAGAGAAATGTGTGCAAAAATTTTAAAGTCTCATGTATTTACCTTTATTAATTAGAAAAATAATATAATGATTTATACATATTGGTTAAACTGAGTTTATAGGTTGAAAACTAAAACTTTTTCAACTATTGATAACTCAACATGGATTTTTGATTCAAGATTTATTGCTAATCTTGCAACAATTTTTTAATTATTTATTTATTTTCAGTGTAACAGAATTCATTGTTTATGCACCACTCCCAGTGCTCCATGCAATACGTGGATACCCACGTGGACAAAATACCCACCACCTGGCTCCCCCAACCTTCCACCCCCTGCCCCTTCAAAACCCTCAGATTGTTTTTCAAAGTCCATAGTCTCTCACAGTTCATCTCCCCTTCCAATTTCCCTCAACTCCCTTCTCCTCTCCATCTCCCCTTGTCCTCCATGTTATTTGTTATGCTCCAAAAATAAGTGAAACCATATGATAATTGACTCTTTCTGCTTGACTTATTTCACTCAGCATAATCTCTTCCAGTCCCGTCCATGTTGCTACAAAAGTTGGGTATTCATCTTTCTGATGGAGGCATAATACTCCATAGTGTATATGGACCACATCTTCCTTATCCATTCATCTGTTGAAGGGCATCTTAGTTCTTTCCACAGTTTGGTGATCGCAGCCATTGCTGCTATAAACATTGGGGTACAGGTGGCCCTTCTCTTCACATCTGTATCTTTGGGGTAAATACCCAGTAGTGCAATTTCAGGGAAGCTTTATTTTTAATTTCTTGAGGAATCTCCACACTTTTCCAAAGTGGCTGCACCAACTTGCATTCCCACCAACAGTGCAAGAGGGTTCCCCTTTCTCCACATCCTCTCCAACGCACGTTATTTCCTGTCTTGCTAATTTTGGCCATTCTAACTGGTGTAAGGTGATATCTCAATGTGGTTTTAATTTGAATCTCCCTGATGGCTAGTGATGATGAACATGTGTCTGATAGCCATTTGTATGTCTTCATTGGAGAAGTGTCTGTTCATGTCTTCTGTCCATTTTTTGATATGATTATCTGTTTTGTGTGTGTTGAGTTTAAGAAGTTCTTTATAGATCCTGGATATCAACCTTTTGTCTGTTCTGTCATTTGCAAATATCTTCTCCCATTCCATGGGTTGCTTCTTTGTTTTATTTACTGTTTCCTTTGCTGTGCAGAAGCTTTTGATCTTGATGAAGTCCCAAAAGTTCATTTTTGCTTTTGTTTCCTTTGCTTTGGAGACATATCTTGAAAGAAGTTGCTGTGGTTGATATCGAAGAGGTTACTGCTTATGTTCTCCTCTAGGATTCTGATGGACTCCTGTCTCATGTTGAGGTCTTTTATCCATTTTGAGTTTATCTTTGTGTACGGTGTAAGAGAATGATCGAGTTTCATTCTTCTACATATAGTTGTCCAGTTTTCCCAGCACAATTTATTGAAGAGACTTTTTTCCACTGCATATTTTTTCCTGCTTTGTTGAAGATTATTTGACCATAGAGTTGAGGGTCCATATCTGGGCTTTCTACTCTGTACCACTGGTCTATGTGTCTGTTTTTATGCCAGTACCATGCTGTCTTGGTGATCACAGCTTTGTAATAAAGCTTGAAATCAGGTAACGTGATGCCCCCAGTTTTGTTTTTCTTTTTCAAAATTTCCTTAGTGATTCGGGGTCTCTTCTGGTTCCATACAAATTTTAGGATTATTTGCTCCAGCTCTTTGAAAAATACCAGTGGAATTTTGATCGGAATGACATTAAAAGTATAGATTTCTCTAGGCAGTATAGACATTTTAACAATGTTTATTCTTCTGATCCAAGAGAATGGAATGGTCTTCCATCTTTTTGTGTCTTCTTCAATTTCTTTCACGAGTGTTCTGTAGTTCCTCAAGTACAGTTCCTTTACCTCTTTGGTTAGGTTTATTCCCAGGTATCTTATGGTTCTTGGTGCTATAGTAAATGGAATCGATTCTCTAATTTCCCTTTCTGTATTTTCATTGTTAGTGTATAAGAAAGCCACAGATTTCTGTACATTGACCCCAAACTACTAGAACTCATACAACAATTCAGTAACGTGGCAGGATACAAAGTCAATGTACAGAAATCAGTGGCTTTCTTATACAGATGAAAACTTTTAAGGAAATATCCCTGTATAATACCAGTGCACTGCTTTCAAAAATATTTCAAGCAATGGTCTCTTTCTAGTAACTTGAACCCTAATTAAATATATGGTGATAAAGTAAGTAGAAGTCAAGATTGCTTCAATACAGAGATTTGATGTTAAGGTAACAGGACAAAAATAGATATCATTTTATTATTCATGTATATATATTTTTTCTTCTTTTTCTCCCTTTCCTTCCTTCCTTCCTCTCTTCCTCTCTTCCTCCCTTCCTCCTTTCCTTCCTTCTTTTTTATTATATGGATGTTTGATCCTATGGAGAAGTCAATTGTTTATTATTTCTAGGCAAAGAGGAGTCAATTCAAAATTCAGAAATCATAACTTAAAATCAGCCTTCAGGTTCTTGAAATAAAAGCCACTTTTCTATTAAGGAAAGGAACATAGCATTATAGGAGATAATTCAATATAAAAGGAAGAACCCTTTGCATTCCACATTGCACCTTGGGAGGAAAACTAACTTCTCAATTAAAAATTAGAATACTTTTAGATGATAAGACCTTTGGAATACTTCTTATTAGTCTTCAACTTTATTTCTAATAAAACTATGACAGTAGACAGTAATCTATTTTCCTCAAAATTTTGACACATTACCTTGTCAAATGAGATTAAAGCTCTATCTAGTCATGTGAAATGACCTATAACTTTGATGACTGTGTTTCTCAGTTTGAACTGATGTTGCTATATAAAATTAATAGAAAAATGTAGGCTAAAAGTCAAATGTTCTAAACTATATTTCTATTTCTAAAATATGGTTGTCTATGCAGGTGTTAGTGCCAGGGGAAAAGAGCTTAGGTAATAAAGAATTTACTAGTAAATCAGATTATTTTGCTGAAAGGATCATATAAACTGGAAGATACTGTTAATTATAGTGTGTTGCTAGTTTAATTTTAACACCTGAGGTAAAATTAGAAACAAATATGCCACAAAAATTCAAAAGACTAATTAAAACAACAACAATGAACAAATAACAGGATATCTGTTAATCCCAGCCAACCTAGAATTTCTTTTCCCCAGGCCTACTTTTATCTTGGAGTGTGTAATTAGACATTGGCTATAAGAACTTAACAGTCTGCTAGAGACCCCTCATGGAAGAAAAAAAGAGGTTTCCAATAAAGAAACAAAGCAAGATATTGCTCTATAATAATTAATATTATTTCCACAATGTGTCAAAACATTTTCTTTTATTGCCAGTACTTTTGAAAGGATACCATTCTAATAACTTTTAAACCACATTATTCATTGTTTTTGTTGTTCTTTTTTTCCTAACCTGTTTTTAATTCCCTTTATGATATGAGAAATATCTTACAGATAGTAAGATGAACTTACCTTAAATGTATAGATTGAAATTTTTTCCTATGCATGCATTTATGAAACTACTTCACTACAAAATTGCAGAACATTTATCACACAAAAATTTCCCTTGGGCCCCTTTGCAGTAAGTATTCACTGTCAGAGCTAATGACTGTTCTCATCTCCAGGACTACATACCAGTGTTGTCTATTTTTAGATTTTGCTTAAATAAAATCTCACTGTATGTTTTGTTTTGGTTGTCTTCTGACTAATGTTTTAGAGGTGGATATATGTAGTTACATATACTAGTTTAAAGAATGTTTTAGAATTTTATTACTGAGTAGTATTCTACTGTGAATGTTCTCTAATCTTGTCTACATGTCTCTTCAGATGACCTGAACTAACATAACTGGTACTGGGAGTGATCTGAGAAAACAGGTGATAGATGGGGATTGTGGTTGGTTTATTCATTACCTGGTATGGGAATAGGACTCCATTACAAGTGGTATATGGGACAGACAAGTCCTGCCATAATATAAATGCCTGATTGCTTAAAACTTCAGTGGTGGTGGGGTGCCTGGCTGGCTTAGTCAGTGAAGCATGCAACTCTAGATCACTTGATCTCAGGGTCATGAGTTCAAGCTCCACGTTGGGAGTAGAGCCTTAATAAAAACAGACAAAAACCCTAAAGATTTCAGTGGTGGTGACCTGAGAAAACATTTTGTGGAAAAGCAATGCTAGTGCCAGTGAATGATCCAGTCATTTGGAATTTAAGGTGAGAAAAATTTCTGTGAATAGTGAAGTTATTTGCTTATTGCTAAGTTGTATTGGTGCTTTGGAATAAGAAATGGAAGGCCATAACAAGTGGTTATAATTAAAAGATAGGGACTTAAGGAACTCTTATAGTTTACAAAGACATCCTTATCTCTTGTATTAGAAGTACCATAGACAGTGCATTGCTAGTGTGTTAACTCTCACAGAGTTAACAAATCCAAAGAAATATAAACAGTTAGGCAAAGCATGTGTGTTATGGGAAGGTCGACACTGGAAGGAAAAATCTAGGACCCTAAAATCTGGGATACGTACATCTAGACAAATGCCCCTGAATACATTGGCTCTGCAAATTCCTGCAAATCCCCCCGCCGCCCAGGAATAAGCAGGAAGCTTCTTGGCAGTGGTTTTTGTTTTCTCACTCTGTGCTGAGCTTGATTGGGGTAAGGAATAGGGGAAATTCTAGAATCTCTTAGACCAAACTGTGTCTACATTCTCTCCTAGCTGCTTAGACCATGTGAGAAGCATCACAGCTTCAGTATTGGTGAGAAAGAATCTAGTTCTTTGGGAAGCTGGAGGGAAGCTATGGTGTTAGATGCATGGATTAACTCTTATACTCCTCAGGGAGAAGGTGAGAGCTGGGATTTTTTAATGTATCCACTCTGTGCTGAGCAGTGAGGAAGTCCAGTGGTATCTACTAGCTCAAGCTACTGTGTCTGTTCTCCCTCAGACAGCTAGAAGGTGCCAAACATGTCAGAGCTCCAAAACTGACAAGATAGAATCTAGTCATCAGGAAGCCCCTTCTGAAAAGCTGGAATACTGGACATATGAACAAATTCCTTTCCTCCCCTTGGTGATGCTGGGAGCTAGGGAGTCCCTTCCTATTCATAGGATACTGTGACAGGGGCAGGGTCTCTGGTGGAAGGGTGTCCTTAATCTTAAATGCTTCAGTGAGCCTGGTTTTGCATTCTTGTGGGGTGCAGGAGACTTTCAATTAGTTTTTGATTGTTCTCAAAAGGAATTTTTGCATGAATTGTGGATGAATTGATGTGCTTGTGGGGGTAAGGAGGGATTTCCTATTCTTACACGTTGCTGATGTGGTTCTAGCATTAAGTATTGATGCATGCTGCCATGTGGTTGAGTCTTGAAAACATTAGGGTAAAGGAGAGAAGCCGGTCACAAAAGACTGCATCCTTGATCCCCTCCCCCCACACCCAGGTAACCATTAATCTGCTTTGTACCTCTAAAGATTTGCTTATTGTGGACATTTTATACAAATGGACTCATGCAATTTGTGGTCTTTTGTGCCTCCTTTCTTGTACATTACCTGATTTTTCAAGAGAGTCATGCATGTTATAGCATCTGTTGGTACTTGATTCCTTTTTATTGCCAAATAATATTCCACTGTATAGATATATATAGATATATATCTGTATAGATATCCCCGTCTTTGGTTTATCCATTCATCAATTGATGAATCCTGTTGTCTTTTTAAAAAATTTTTTACTTTTGTGAATAAAGCTACTGTAACCATTCATATTCATTCAGTCTTTTGTGTGGGCATGTGTTTTCATTTCTGTTGTATACATATTTGTAGTGAAATTGCTAGGTCACATGGTAACTGTATGTTTAACATTTTGAGGAACCTCTAGAATTTTCTCCAAAATGGTTGCACCATTTTACATTCCACCAACAATGTATGAGGGTTCCAACTGCTCTGTGTACTTGTCCTTTTTGATTATAGCCATCCTAGTGGATATGAAGTGGTATCTTGCTGTGATTTTCATTTGTATACCCCTAAGTGACTAATGATGTTGAGCATATTTTCATGTGCTTATTGTCTGTTTGTATATCTTCTGTGAAGACTTTTTTACTTATTTCCTTTTCCCATTTTTTAAATTATTTGTCTTTTAATTCTAGAAATGTGTTCTTTATGTATTCTGAACCCATGTATCTTAATCAGATTCATGACTTAGAAGTATTTTTTCCCCATTTCAAGCATTGTCTTTTCACTTTCTCTGAACTGTCATATTTGCTGGGATGTTTTTGTTTGTCTTGTGATTTTTGATTGTGAGTTTTTTGTAAAACCTTTCTGTGAGAGCTCAGTGTAGTCTGTTTTCAAGGAACACTTTTTTTTTCAGTCTGTATTTGTTTAATTTTGCCGAAAGCCTGAGCCTACACCCTTAAGTAGCAAGTTAAAAGAAAATTCTCACACTGAGAATTTTGGGAATATACAAAGAATATGTTGATAAGCCTAACCTTCATGAAGGACCCGTTTATTTTCACTACATCCAGAATCAAGTTTGGTTAACATTTTTTTCCGGTCTGTTTCTGCTAGCCAGACAGTTTTCTAATGTTCTCTCTCTCTCTCTCTTCCCCGCCCCCCAGAAAATACATGCACACCGAGTGGCCTCCAGTCACTCTCTACCCCTGTTAGGACCCAAAGCCTAATCCCCAGTACTCTCCCAAATTTGTACGATCTCTAGGCAACAGTATTCTGTAGTTGTTCTCAGAGTGGGCAATGGTTCAGTGCTGGCTTACCCTCCTGGAATGGAGCTGAAGCTTCATACAACACTGCAGATGTGATTTGTTTACTTTCTCTTAAAATCCGTAATTGATTTTAAAGGTTATTTTAGATGATTCTAGCAGTTTTATGTGCTTGGTTAGCAGAATGGTTTAGGATTTTGAATGTCCTATACTGACAGACACAAAAATCAGTTGGAGTGTAATCCCATCCACCACTGGATGCATATTTTACCTTATAAATGGTTATCATTTATTTAATATAGGATGTCTTATAATGTAAGACTGACATTTTATATTTACTGTGTAGAGATAAAGCTGAATATAATCTTCATAGCAAATATTCTCAACTTGCCTTATGTATTTTCTTCCATTTGCCTAAAATTTTTAATTTCTTCCATGTTCCTTTTCTTTAATAACAAGGCTCTAATCCATATAATTCAATTACTAAATATGTGAGCAATATATACCTTTATGTACTCTAATTTTTTAACTGATATCTCACAGTAGAAGTGCATGTATTTCTTAGTTGTAGGTCAAATTGCATAATATTCTGCTAGAATATAGTTATTTCATCTTTTCTTTCTTCAGTAAATATGTATGAACTGCTGGGTGCCAATATGTATGCTAGATATTGGAGATACATAGAATTTATTAAAAAAGACAAAGCTGATATTAACCTATAAATATGCAAATAATTATTGCCATTTTTTTATACAAAGGATGGAAATTGCAGAATCTATAAATGAGTAAAATAAAGAAATCTAAACTGGCCAAGAACATATAGGAAAGGTGTTCTAAAATATAATATTGGATGTGGGTTCTGTACTATAAGAGGAAGTTTGCTGGGTGAAGAAGCAATGGAAGATTATTCTAGGTGAAATATAAACTGAAGGGGAAGAAATCAGAGAGGGAGACAAACCATGAGAGGCTCTTGACTCTGGGAAGCAAACTGAGGGTTTCAGAAGGGAGAAGGTAGAGGGATGGGATAGCCAGGTGATGGGTATTAGGAGGGCATATGTTATGTTGAGCACTGGGTGTTACACACAACTAATAAGTCATTGAACTCTACATCAAAAACTAATGATGTACTATATGTTGGCTAACTGAACATAATAAAAAAGTAAATGGAAGGCAAGTATACAGTAAAAAAAATAATGAACTCTACAGTCTATAAAAAAAAAAAAAGGAAACGAAAGCCAGTATAAATCTGACATTTTGAAAAAGTAGATTAGAGATGAATTCCAGAAGCAGGTTGGCTTTTGAAAGCCCATTAAGGATATGAACCTTCTTCTCAATGCCAGAAAATAGTTTTAGCCATGGAAGAAACATTGAGAATTGCATTTTAATTTCATCACTCTGGATGCTTGTGAAGAATCCATTCAATAGAGGAAAGAACTTATACGATGGTTTAAAATCAATTAGAAAACTGTTGCCTAGAGAAGACAAGAAATGTTGGTGTCTCGAATTGGGAGAGGGTACTTAAGATTACCATCAATGAGTATGGGATTCCCAATTTACCATGCACTGCCCCCTCTTCAACACTCACAATCAAATCAGATTTAACTGATAATTAAAATAAGGATTACAAGATTATCAGAGGCAAATTTAAGCGTAGTTTTATGTAAAGCTCTTGGGAAAGAATAAATTACATGATATAGTACCTAAAACCAAGAAATATACTTCTGCTTTTAGTTATTGAGGTTTGAAAGGCAACTATGCATCCTTACGATATTTCTTGGAGCACTTGGTTTCAAGGCTGCTTTTTGTAGTTCTTCTGAAACTATCCTTGCATTTGTTCCTTCCCTCTGGTATATTATTCTCTTTATTTTATATTCACTCTACTGTCAAACTTTATTATTATTTTTTTTCTCTTTGGATCAAGAGATTAGAATGGTATCTTTCCCACTGTTCACATTATTTCACTCATGATTTGTACTGCTACCTCATCTAAAGATAGTATAACTTTATGAATGTTGTTAACAATCCACATCTATTAAAATCATTTCTATTAGTATTTCTCATATTTTTAATATTTATTTCTTCACTAATAAATATATATTGAATATCTATGGAAAAGTGCTCAGTGATTTCAAATGTTTATTTTGCTGTAGGTCACTCATTATCATTATGAGCTTTAGCAGTAGTAAATATGAATTAAAATATTTTATGATGTTTTGCACAAGTATGGTTCTGGACTAGTCACTCTAACATAAGATAAGTGAAACCATGTATTATATACAATCTATTCAGCTTCTGTTAGCACAGTATTTGAAAGTTGTGTTAATTATATGGTGCTCAAATCTAGAAGTTCTGTATAGAGATAACATGTTGGAACTGTAATTTTCTCATGGCCCCTTGCATTTTCTGATTTCTCAGAGTGTAAATAATAGGATTCAGTAAGGGCGTGATAACAGTGTAAAATACAGCAAGGACTTTATTGCCTGCAAAACTGTTGAATGGCCAGGCATAGATAAAGATACAAGGTCCAAAGAACAGAGTGACCACAATGATGTGTGCAGACAGTGTGGACAGAGCCTTGGAGAGCCCTCCAGATGATCTTTGTTGTACAGTGATCAGGATGACAGTGTAGGAGACAAGGAGGAGGATGAAACAGATGAATGAGAGCAGCCCACTGTCAGCAATGACAAAGAATTCCAGGGTGTATGTGTCCATACAAGCAAGCTTAATCACAAGGGGAAGGTCACAAAATATATTGTCTATGACATTGGGGCCACAGAAAGGCAAGTTTACTGTTAATACCATCTGGCTCATGGTGTGTACAAACCCAATTGTCCATGAAAGTATCACAAACCCACTCAGCAGCCTCTGGCTCATGATTGTCCTGTAGTGCAGGGGTTTGCATATAGCTACATATCTGTCAAAGGCCATGGCTATCAAAAGAGTCATCTCGGCACCCCCAAAGAAGTGCATAAAGAACATCTGGGTCATGCAGCCCCATATGGAGATGGTCTTGTGTTCATTGAGTAAGTCTGTGATCATTTTGGGCGTGGTGACAGTGGAGAGACACATATCCAGAAAAGAGAGGTTTCCAAGGAGGAAGTACATGGGAGAATGAAGAGTGGAACTAAATGTCACTATGACCATAATGAGAATATTTCCCAACACAGTTGCACTGTAGATTAAGGAGAATGTTACAAAGAAGAGAATCTGAAGTTCCCATCGTCCAGAAAATCCTAGTAAAATAAACTCAGTCACTACAGATCCATTTTTAAGATCCATTTCTTTGATTCAGAAAGGCTCCAGAAGTTCTTTTATACAAAGAGAATAAATAAAAATAAAGCCACAATAAGCACTGATGATTTCCTATTTCTATTTGATGACTAATAGTTGAACTTATGAAAATATATAATATTAAACATATCAGCATCACTGTCTATAATTTGAAATTAATTTATGTGTCATATCACTTTGAAACAATATAGTTATACAGCAATTAAAAAGCATTTGAAGGAGTAGAAATTTTATTTTCTATTTTTTTTATTCTGGTAAATGGCCTCCTTTTATCAATTCATCTTGATTGTTACTAATTTGCTCATGTGGAAAAATTAGATAAGTAGTTACATTAGTATTTATTTTGCCTCTTGAGATTATCATACAACAATATATAAGAAATATGCAATTTCAAAGATAAGGAAATTGTTTTGTTGTGTATCAGTGAGGTAACTTACTAAGGTCATTCCATGTTTCTAAAATGAAGAAAGAAATATAAACACACACACACACACACAACATAGGACTAATTTGTATATGAAAGAAAGTCCTTTAATTCATTAAAGATTGTTTTGCTTTTTGGATGCCTGGGTGGCTCAGATGGTTGAGCATACAATTCTTGGTTTCAGCTCAGGTCATGATCTCAGGATTGTGAGATCGAGCCCTGCACAGAGCTCCACACTTATCTGCTTGAGATTCTCTCCCTCTTTCTCCCTCTGCCTGTCCCCCAACTCACACATTCTAAATAAATAAATAAATAAATAAATAAATAAATAAAATCAATCTTTAAAAAATAACTTTGCTTTTTGTTTCTGATGTGTAGTACACTGAGAATTTCTGGGAGCATGGACTCATCCTTAGTTCTTTATGAGCATGTTTTCTCAATTTCTTATATTGCTATTGTTCACAGTGAGAAGTGGGTGTGTTTTGTGTAAATGTATGTATGTGATGGTTAAGAAGTAAATAGTGAAATGATTCAACCCTAACATACAGATTTTGCTTCAGTTGTAACATGTCATACTAAATTGTCTTTACTTGGTGTTTTTATTGTTCATAGGATCTAGAATAATATAAAATGATCAGTAACAATTAAGTGATCAGTATGTGCTATACTGTGTTCTAAGTGTTTCATATTTATTAATGCATTTATTAATGCTCATAGCAATACCATGAAGGCAGGATTATTATCATTATTATTATTTTGCATATAAGGAAACTAAGGCATAGAAGTATTTAATGACTTACAGTTACACAGCTAACAAAGGTCAAAGCTGGTATTCAAGCCCAGTCAATCTGATCCTGAATCTAGGCCCATTCCAATGTACATGTTAAACCAAATAAAAACATTAAGTACATGGGAAGAAGAGAATTCAGAGCAATGAGTAAGAGGAATGGTACCTTTAGAAAAGGGACTGAATGCAGATAGGAAGGTACATAGAGAGTATTTGTTCTCTTTTCTCCAATGACCTATAACTTTCTCCTTTTTATTTCTACTCGGGTCCTAGTCAAAATGTCCTACCACCATTCTCCAACCTTAATTCCCTCGACTACTTTCCTATTTGAGATATTATTAAGAACTGGATAATGCATATAAATTAGGGCAAATAAAGATGAAAGTGATGTTCTTGTCAGTCAACCTCCAGGACTAGACAGAGTGGATGTTGAATGATAACAGTGGGTCTGGAAGAGGACAGCCACTCAGCACATGGTCTTCAAAGGGCTGTGTTTCATGATTATCCGGTGAGTGAGCAAGAATTGTCCTTTGGAGACCTTTGTGAAAGTAATTTTTTAAAAAAAGATTTTATTTTTTTTGTTCATTTGTTTAGAGGGAACCAGTAGGGGGAGGGGCCAGAGGAGAGGGAGAGAGAGAATTTCAAGCAGACTGCATGCTGAGTGTGGAGCCTGATACAGGGCTCCATCTCACCATCCTGAGACCATGACCTAAGCTGAAATCAAGGGTCGGATGCTCACTGACTGATCAGCCAGGTGCCCCAAAAGTAATTTTAATAATTAGATACTCTTTGGAGAAATGAGAGTGAATATGAAATGAATATGCCAACTACAATTTGGGAATACCTTTGCTACATGGAATTGCATGCCCCATGATACAATAGAAAAACTTGCATATGGAATGAATACAGTGAAGTGTAATGCAGTTAATACAAATAAAGCCTATTTTATAGCTTTATTTGCCTTTTCATTTTATTTTAGAGGGAAAACTGGCATTCATTTATGTTGATAGCTTTCCCAGCATTTGTTTCTCTTATTTCTCTTTTTCCTTTCCCAAGCAAATCTCTAGAACTATTTCTTTAGCTCTACACTTAATATACCTGTTCTTGTATGAGTGAATAAAGGCAATATAAATGAAAGGAAAGAATGCATATAGTTTAGACAAAAATTCTGTTAGTGAAGAAAATTTTCTTCCTCTCTATTAATCAATTGCATATTTTATTGTAATTATTTTACTCAATTTATGATGTACTTTGGAGGAAACTGAAGGTAGAATAATGATATATTTGACTAGGAAGGAACTTTGAAATCATTTATTTCCCACATCTTCATTAGTAAATCAAAAATCTAGATCCCCATAAAGTAAATTTCCCAGGTCTTAGACACAGGACTACACTAAAGAGATGCAGTATTAGCTGAGAGGGTGTATGTGTAGGATTCTGGCCAGGCACAGAATGAGCACCAAGACAGCATGCACTGTATCTGAATCATTCATGTAAATCCAAGTTTACAAATCAAGAATTTTCCATGTAAATCCCCATTAGGAAAGGAACAAGCCAAAACTCGTTTTATTAAGTAGTTGGATATGAGCATTTCTGCTCTTCCTCACGTATATACAATATATGTTACTTAATGTAAGACTAACTGATTCAAGTAAATATTTCCTCCTTTCATTATAGGCACTTGAAGAGAAAAATAAAAATTTCAATCTCCACTGATTTTTGTTTTTCAAAATTTATGCATACTTACTGTAAAGTACTGAAGGACCTCAAAAACATTAGGCTAAGTAAAAGAAGCCTGATACAAAAGGCCACATGTATGATTTTATTTCTGTGAAATGTCTTCTAAACAAGTCTATAGAGACAGAAAGTGTATCACTTTGAGCTCTGAGTATAAATTTGAGTATCACTTTGAGTATAAATGGGCAGTCTTTCCTTTCTATGATGATAAAATTATTTAAAATAAGATTGTGGTGATGGTTGCATGACTTTGTGAATATAATAATAATCACTGACTGTGGTGAGTGCTGTGAAGTGTGTAAACCTGGCAATTCACTGACCTGTACCCCTGGAGTTAATAATTCATTATATGTTAATAAAAAAATTTAAAAATTAAAAAAAATAATCATCACTGAAATATATATTGAAATCAGGTGAATTTCATAGTATATGAGTTATAGTTGAGTAAAACTGAAACTACTATATATTTTTTTGCTTTTATTCTTAAGTTTTAAGTATCATTAATATATTAGTTTAGTTTTTTTCAATAATATGTATACTATCGAGCTGCTTGTGTTCAAATTTATTATAGTATGAGACAATCAATGACATACTGCATATCCAATACAACCAAGTTTCTAAATTTCTTAATGTCCCCTATTTGGATTACATTTTTGACAGCCTTATGCATTTGGAAACTACTCTCTTTTTGTTAAAAGTTTTTCTTGATATTTTCCTACTATTTAGAATACACATGAGTTTCCTGAATTATTCCATTTCCTTCCTTTCCCTGCATATGAACATCTTGGAAGGACTTCTCCCTCTTTATTCCTAAGATCTCATTTGTATTTATGGTGTAATGGTCAGTTTTAGGCAGAGAGATTCTGCTATTCAGCTCTGGTCCTTAATTCTCTCTCACCTGCTCCTTCTCCAGCATTCATTATGATGTGCCTATTTACATGTCCTATCAGCACCTGAAATGATGAAATGAAAAATACTGCTATTGTGTTTAAAAAATTTTTTAAAAAGATGAATTTCTAGCTATTACGTTGTTTTCAATGCTAGTGTGAGTTACCAGGATCCTCACAATTTGCTTTTCTTAATTTTAGTCATCATTTTTAATCACTGACGATCTCCTGTCATGTTTTACTCATCAATATCATGTTGAGAGCATATATCCTTTAAATTTGTATAAAAATTCTTGGTTCTACATCATTGTGTTACAGTATATGATCTCCCAGTAAAAGAGGATTTTTTAAAGAGATTTTATTATTTGAGAGAGAGAGACAGAGAGAGAAAGAGAGAGAGAATGCATGTAAATGGAGGGTGGCAGAGAGGGAAGGAGATGCAGATTCCCTCCTGAGCAGGGAGCCTGATGTGGGGCTAGATCCCAGACTCTGGGATCATGACCTGAGCTGAAGGCAGATGCTTAACTGACTGTGACAACTAGGCAACCATGAGAGAGGATTTGATGTCCCAAAATCCACAGCCTTTTCCTTCCAACCAACAGAAAATTAATTAAAATACTGTTTTCAGTAAATTAAACCTCTAACGAATTAGCCCTCTATGATGTTTCCACTTACCAGTTCTAAAGGCAAAGTATGAAGAACAATATGTTCACTGGGTTAATCAAAATTAAAAATCTGCTTTGCACTCTCTGCGATGCTCTGTATATGGATGTATATACTATTTTCTGCTTCTTTTATAAAGATGTGAATCACTTGGAGGCAGATGTGTTGGAGCTCTGGGAATCCAAATTTCAGTGGGAGTTATTAGAGCATGGTGGCTGCTGCCCTAGCATGACCAGGAGAGATGTTTACTCTTAATTTCTAACCTTGCAGCATACTGTGGTTCTCTTGGAGTATTGGCTTGATTACAACGGATGTGAGAGTGTTGGTTGGTTGGTTGTGCTATAGGAATTGTAGACATCTTTGAATTAATGGATGCTTATTTTCCCTCCTATTACTCCAAGCTATCCTCTTACCTTCTTTATAACAACACTGGATGATTTTTAGATGAATAATCTTCAGACTTCTCTGAGTATAATACCCTTAAGATAAAAATAGATCTCTGTATGTTATAAATTTACTACTGACAGCATAATTATGTACAACATTATTTAGGAAGTAGAAATTTTAAAAGGAAATGTTAAAATACATTATGGTAAATAATTTAAAATTGAAATGATACAACTGTTTTATGGTCACCAAAATTTAATAATAATTTTTTTGGTGTACGAGATTTTTCAAGAATACCTATATGGCCCCAAATAGTTTCATAGTCATTGTCCCTTTTACTATAAAATGCTACAGTAAATTCTTGTTCCACAAGTGTTTCTTTTATAAAATTAATCATAAATGATGATCTTGGCATACTTCACACCATAGGCTTCAAAGTTTATTTCAATAACTTGCCAACAAAAGATGTCACAAATAACTTTCCAAAGTATAGGGATAGAGGGAACATTCCTGAACTTCATCAAATCTATCTATGAAAGACCCACAGCAGATATCATCCTCAATGGGAAAAAGCTTGCAGCCTTCCCGTTGAGATCAGGAACACGACAAGGATGCCCACTCTCACCACTCTTGTTCAACATAGTATTAGAAGTCCTAGCAACAGCAATCAGACAAAAAAGAGAAATAAAAGTATCCAAATTGACAATGAAGAAGTCAAACTCTCTCTCTTCACAGATGGCATGATTCTTTATATGGAAAACCCAAAAGACTCCACCCCCAAACTACTAGAACTCATATAGCAATTCAGTAACGTGGCAGGATACAAAGTCAATGTACAGAAATCTGTGGCTTTCTTATACACTAACAATGAAAATACAGAAAGGGAAATTAGAGAATTGATTGATTCCATTGACTATAGCACCAAGAACCATAAGATACCTGGGAATAAACCTAACCAAAGAGGTAAAGGAACTGTACTCGAGGAACTACAGAACACTCGTGAAAGAAATTGAAGAAGACACAAAAAGATGGAAGACCATTCCATGCTCTTGGATCGGAAGAATAAACATTGTTAAAATGTCTATACTGCCTAGAGCAATCTATACTTTTAATGTCATTCTGATCAAAATTCCACCAGTATTAGGGTTCCTCTTTCTCCACATCCCCTCCAACACATGTTGTTTCCTGTCTTGCTAATTTTGGCCATTCTAACTAGTGTAAGGTGATATCTCAATGTGGTTTACAATGAGAGACTATGGACTCTGAAAAACAATCTAAAAGGTTTGAAGAGGTTGGGGGGGTGGGAGGTTGGGGGAACCAGGTGGTGGGTATTAGAGAGGGCATGGATTGCATGGAGCACTGGGTGTGGTACAAAAACAATGAATATTGTTATGCTGAAAATAAATTTAAAAAAAGATAAAAAAAATTCCACCAGTATTTTTCAAAGAGCTGGAGCAAATAATCCAAAAATGTGTATGGAACCAGAAGAGACCCTGAATTGCTAAGGAAATGTTGAAAAACAAAAATAAAACTGGCGGCATCACGTTACCTGATTTCAAGCTCTATTACAAAGCTGTGATCACCAAGACAGCATGGTACTGGCATAAAAACAGACACATAGACCAGTGGAACAGAGTAGAGAGTCCAGATATGGACCCTCAACTCTATGGTCAAATAATCTTCGACAAAACAGGAAAAAATATACAGTGGAAAAAAGACAGTCTCTTCAATAAATGGTGCTGGGAAAACTGGGCAGCTATATGTAGAAGAATGAAACTCAATCATTCTCTTACACGGTACACAAAGATAAACTCAAAATGGATGAAAGACCTCAACGTGAGACAGGAATCCATCAGAATCCTAGAGGAGAACATAGGCAGTAACAAATAACTTTCAAATTGGTTGATATCGCTGTCACTTCTGTGGAAGTTCTTATTTAATTCCAGTCAAATTCACCACTTAACTCAAAGGTTAATGTAGTTTTTGTCCTAGGCATTGCATTTATTATAGGAATCATTAGAGTTGGTGAAAGAATATTAGGTACAGATGTTAAAATCATCCGTAGTTTGTATAACGCAAGACTCCTTGCTGTAAAACAAATCTGATTCTAACACAAATAATTAAACTTGCAAATCATTAGAAATAGTTTTCTTTATAGGTTTTGATATTGTTTGCTGATAAGATATGCATTTTATTTATTGCCATATTGCTTATTTAAGCCATTTTTAAGTGGGCAAAAGGAGAATTATTTTCTCAGTAGATTGTGACTTTTACACTTTTTGTATTAGTCAAAAACATTCAAGAACACTTTATTACATTTAGTGAAAAATTTAAACCATTTATTAGCTGGTGAGTATTAATATTACAATTTTTTTTAATTTTTAAAGATATTTATTTTAGAAAGATATTGAGAGAGAGAGATAGAGAGTGAGTGAGTGTGAGTCAGAAGAGGGACTTAGGGAGAAAGAGGGAATCTCAGGCTGACTCCATGGTGAGCCTGGTGTCTGACCCAGAGCTTGATCTCATGACCCTGACATCATGACCTGAGCTGAAATCAAGAGCTGGACACTCAGTCTATCGAGCCACCCATGTACCCCAATTTTATGTCTTTTATTTTTACTTTAAAAAATTTTTGCTTATTGTGATCACTAGCTAATATACCAAGGTATAGTATAGATTGTCAAGTTCATTGTGAATAATAATTGAATTAAATCCATATTGTAAAATAATATTTCTTAATAATTCAGATTGTTTTAGCCAGTTTGTTGTCAGTTCTGATTGCTTGTTCTTTTACTTTGTGATTTAGCTGACAAAGAGTTCATATTATGGATAGAATTGTCAGCTCTACAATTTAATAATTGTTTATGTGAATTTTAATAAATTAGAATTATCTTCAATTCAGAGTTTATTGGTACAAATCTTTTTAAGCTCCTTACAAAGTTTTGGAGGATGAATTAAGTTAAAATAAGATAAAATAATCTTTAAGTATCCCCTTCTTCCAATTTTGACACACCTAAGCTATGATACATAGCAATGTGTTCAAAGCAAATAACTGCAAAAGGAACTGCTCTAAATCCCTCTGTCTCTTTATTAATATACCCTAAGTGTCATATGTAAGGTGACCAGGTATTATATAGATTAATTTAGAGTACCAAAAATAATCTGACTGTTAAATAGGTAATGCTTACTTATTTTTTAAAATTTAAAAGATACATAAATAGATGTTCTCATATTTAACCTACACTTGATCAATTGGCTACAGACAGCTTAAAATGTATTCACCCTCCTTTGGGACAATGGGTTTAATTGACTGTTTAATTCAGTCTTCTCTTTTGGTTCAACAACAGATTTGACCCAATTAATACAGGTCCCAACTTTCCACATTCATAGTTCTTTACTTTTGATTCAGTATTTACCCTACAGTATTGACCAGGGTAAAATTCTGTGATTACTCAAGTATTCCTTTTCTGTCCTCAGATATTTAATATTCCCAGTTTCTATTATGTTATTGTGTATTCCTTGGTGGCACAGATTGTATTTAGCATTGACCCTTCATTCTTAGTTTTAGCTAATTTATTGAGTGAATTTACTTTCTGTTCTCTAATATCTCTTAACTCTCTACGTTTTAATATACTGTCCTTTCATTTCCTCTAAAGAATATTCTGGTGTTCTATTTAAATTGGTTTGATAGAAGCATAAGTTCTTACAGTGCAGATATTGCTCTAAGATATAAGGAAACTTTTTACTACTATCTCTCAAGTGACTAAAATGAGGCCTTGAAATAGGTGTTGAACTCAGCAAGTCTCAAACTTCCTTGGGCCCATTTTGTATGTCAGGAACCTATCCTCAAGGATCTCAGAATCTTACTATTCAATATTGACCCCAAATAACCCATTGCCAAGTGTGATGATACAGGTATGCAGTAAGGCAAACCGTGTTTTATGGAGTTTGCAAATTTCTCCTGAAAGTGGCTAACTTTCCCCAAAGAGGCAACTTTGTCTTTAATGATAGGCATTGATTGGCTGCAGAGAGAAGCAAGAAGAAAATTCTAGGCAGAGATAATTACATGTAGGAGGAATGGAAGCATAGAGTATTTTGACATATTGTGTGAATAGAAAATAGCTAGTAAGTTTGAAATATGTGATAGCTTGGGTGGAGAAGAAGGGCAAATTTTTGATGAGGATGGAAAGTTAGGTTAGAATAAGAACTTTGAAGGGTCTTAAGTATCAATCAAAGTAGTTGGTATACTATAATTACTGAGGAGCTTGAAATAGTAAATATAGAAATAGTAATTGAAATAATAGATTTTGAAATAGTAAAAATAGAGACTGAAAAGAATTGAGTTTTCACAGGGCTATGACAGTAGTGCTGTGAAGTCATTCCTGCATTATTCAAATAATCTAGGTAAAAAATGATAAAAATCTAGGGCACTGGAGTGGCTCAGTTAGTTAAGCATCTGCCTTTTGCTCAAGTCATGATCCCAGGGTAATGGGATTGATCTCCATGTCAGGCTCCCTGCTTGGTGGGGAGGCTGTTTCTTCATCTCTCCCCAGCTCTTGCTCTCTGTTGCTTGCTCTTTCTCTCTCTCTCTCTCAAATAAATAAATAAGTAAAAATGTTTTAAAGGGGCGCCTTTATTTTAAAGTGGTGCCTGGGTGGCTCAGTGGGTTAAAGCCTCTGCTTTCAGCTCAGGTCATGATCCCAGGTCCATTGGGCTCTCTGCTCAGCAGGGAGCCTGCTTCCCCCTCTCTCTCTGCCTGCCTCTCTGCCTACTTGTGATCTCTCTTGTCAAATAAATAAATAAAATCTTTAAAAATATATATTTTAAAAATAAATAGATAAATTCTTTAAAAAAAGAAAGAAATGATGAAAATCTGACCTAATGCCCTGGAGGATAATGAAAAAGAGGTTTAGACCAAATTGTCAGGTAGAATTGTGAAAATCTGGTAACAGAGGGTGTACAAATGATGGCACAAGATGAAGCACAACCTCTATCCAAATATTGTATGAAAAATAAGCAACACCATTGGTGAAGGAGAGGAAAAGTGAATTGGGGGAAATCAGAGGGGGAGATGAACCATGAGAGACTATGGACTCTGAGAAACAAACTGAGGGTTTTGGAGGGGAGGAGGGGAGGAGGATGGGGGGTTTGGAGAGTCTGGTGGTGGGTATTAAGGAGGGCATGTATTGCATGGAGCACTGGGTGTGATGCATAAACAATGAATCTTGGAATACTGAAAAAAATAAATAAAAAAAAAATAAGCAACACCAAAACCAATGGTGACTCCTAGGGATCCAAACTTTAAAAAAAAAAAAAAAATTATGTTAGTCTGGAAGAGAGTATCAGCGTCCAAGTCTGTATGCCTCTCTCAAAATACTGGAGAAGGAGCATCCAACTATTAGTCCCTGACTAAACATGGGGCACAAATGTAAATTCCTTGAACTGTGATAGCAGCTTCTAAGCCACATGTCTACTACTACAGGATAAAATTATATCCGGCCTAGGAGATTTAAGCAAAACCATTGACTGATAAGTGGCTTATGATGTCCAAATGGTAGCCAAACTGCAAGATTGAAACAAGGAAAAAGTATCTGAGCAGGAACATCAGGGGTAACACACTGCAGGGGCAATAAACTTCTGAGTTCATTGAGTCCAGAAATTAAACAACCAACCAACCAAATGATTACAAGAGCATCAACATTAGAAAGGAGAGAGATCAGTTACTGGAGTCTCTACAATACATTGTAAAAAATATCCAGTTTTAATCAAAACTAATGAGACATTTGAAGAAAAACAAAATTATGCACCATACATGAAATAAGAGGTCAATAGAAATTGCTTTGGTGGAGACTCGAATGTTGAACTTAGCAGACAAAAACTTCAAAGTAGATACTATAATTATATTCTGAGAACTAAAGGAGAGCATGCCTAGAGAAGAAGAGGAAGGTATGACAATATCTAATCAAGTAGAGGGTATCAAAAAAGATGGAAATTATTTTTTTAAAATGGAGAGTCTATGGTTGCAAAGTACAATAACTCAAACATGGAAGTCACCAGAGGAGTTCCTCAGTTGATGTAAGCCATCAGAAGAACGAACCAGGGAACTTGAAGATATATCTGTAGCAATGATGCAATCTCGAGAACAGATATTGCAATAGAAAACGAAAAAAAAATAACAAAGCTCACGAGAATGTGTGACACCATTAAATATATATATATATATATATATATATATATATGTCATAGAATGTAAATTTTGACTTCTACATTGGACCATTAATCTGGTCAATATCTTATTAGTTCAAATAGGGAGAGTGCAGGAAGAATAAAAGTTTGGGATCGTAGGTAACTAATTTAGTTTTTACATATTGGACTTGAGATGTCTTCAAGATACCCAGTAAATGAGTTCAGTAGAAAGTTGAAAATAAAAATTTGCAGTTCAGAAATGAGGAGCATAAAGGATAAAATTATATTACTGAGGGTAAGTATAAACAGCAACTACCACCTTGAAGGCTGGATGAGCAAAAGAGGAAGAGGCATTACTCAGAAAACATAAATGCTGCCAGATCAGTGTCACCTAGTGATGCTGCAACCTCTATCCTATTACTGAGTAAGAAGATAAGAGCTCATGCACTTGATGAAGTTTTAGGATCCTTGGACCCTTCAACCTTACTGATGTTGCTGAGCCCCCCAAAGTATTTCTGGAGTCCACAGTTGTGCAGTACTGCTACTGCCTGAGTCCGAAGCAGAGGAATATATTCTCCATTCTTCCTCTTGTCCAGTATCATGTTAGTGTCTTCCACTAATAGGACCTGATAAGAGAGTTTAGGAAATTAATTTTCAGACCTGTAGCTATCTCCTATAGATAGAAGACTGTAGAAAAGCTAATGTGGGGCTGAAAGTTGAAAGAGAAATATTCAGAATTATCTTCCCATTTGGTTGCTCAGCATCCTTGCACATCATCCACTTTTTTTTTATTTCTTTTCAGTGAAACAGAATTCATTGCTTTTTGCACCACACCCAGTGCTCTGTGCAATGCGTACCCTCCATAATACCCACCACCTGGCTCCCCCAACCTCCCACCCCCTGCCCCTTCAAAACCCTCAGATTGTTTTTCAGAGTCCACAGTCTCTCATGGTTCACCTCCCCTTCCAATTTCCCTCAACTCCCTTCTCCTCTCCATCTCCCCTTGTCCTCCATGCTATTTGCTTTGCTCCACAAATAAGTGAAACCATATGATAATTGACTCTCTCTGCTTGACTTATTTCACTCAGCATAATCTCTTCCAGTCCCGTCCATGTTGCTACAAAAGTTGGGTATTCATCCTTTCTGATGGAGGCATAATACTCCATAGTGTATATGGACCACATCTTCCTTATCCATTCGTCTGTTGAAGGGCATCTTGGTTCTTTCCACAGTTTGGTGACCATGGCCATTGCTGCTATAAACATTGGGGTACAGATGGCCCTTCTTTTCACTACATCTGTATCTTTGGGGTAAATACCCAGTAGTGCAATTGCAGGGTCATAGGGAAGCTCTATTTTTAATTTATTGAGGAATCTCCACACTGTTCTCCAAAGAGGCTGCACCAACTTGCATTCCCACCAACAGTGCAAGAGGGTTCCCCTTTCTCCACATCCTCTCCAACACATGTTGTTTCCTGTTTTGCTAATTTTGGCCATTCTAACTGGTGTAAGGTGGTATCTCAATGTGGTTTTAATTTGAATCTCCCTGATGGCTAGTGATGATGAACATTTTTTCATGTGTCTGATAGCCATTTGTATGTCTTCATTGAAGAAGTGTCTGTTCATATCTTCTGCCCATTTTTTGATATGATTATCTGTTTTGTGTGTGTTGAGTTTGAGGAGTTCTTTATAGATCCTGGATATCAACTTTTTGTCGGTACTGTCATTTGCAAATATTTTCTCCCATTCTGTGGGTTGCCTCTTTGTTTTGTTGACTGTTCCCTCAACGTGAGACAGGAATCCATCAGAATCCTAGAGGAGAACATAGGCAGTAACCTCTTCGATATCAGCCACAGCAACTTCTTTCAAGATATGTCTCCAAAGGCAAAGGAAACAAAAGGGAAGATGAACTTTTGCAACTTCATCAAGATCAAAAGCTTCATTTGCTTTTATTACTTGGTGTGGAAATATTACGAGGCATCACAATCACTTTAGTCTCATACATGATCTTCCCTACCCTATTGAGTAACACTAATACTTGTATACCTTGATAATTGGGATCAGTCTTTTCAGCTGTCTTAATAAGTTCTTCTGTTAAATCAGTGGTATTAGAAGACTGGAAATGCTAGTGAGTCTTTATATTCAGATCAGTGGGAAATTGTTTTTTCCTCTTGTTGGAAAGAGTTATTTATTGGGAACATGTAAAGGAAGGCACAAGAAAAAAATATATGTATATTCTTAATATTTAGAGAGAAAATCTGTTGCAAAAGCATAGATTTTGAAGTTAGAGGTAGGATCTGATTCTTGGTCTAGGACTTAAAGTTTCTGTGGCAAGTTCATTAAATTTTATAATTCTCAGTTTTCTACTTCGAATATGTTAATAATATGCTCTATTTTCATTGCTGTAAGGTTAAGAGAATACACATGTGAAGTGCTAGATCCGTGCTTAGAACTCAGTGAATACTTACTCAGAATCTCACTTAGTTGATAAGAAGCCGAAAATTGCAATATATATGAATGTGATTATATTGGAATGGTTTATATTTAGATGCATAATTCCAGATGTTTGATATCCCAAATGTGACTTATGGTTAATAAAAATCAGACACCTCAGTATTTTTGGATGATGATGTCAACAATGATGATGATACTTTTGATGATTATAATGTTTCAATTAAAAGGTTGTTCTGCAGGCAACCATCTCAGTTCCCTCCCTCCTCAGGAGCTTTGTACTATGTACTATCACTTGACTATTGTTCAGTAAAACTTTGCTTTGCTGCTCACCACAAAAAAAAAAAAAAAAAGAAAGAAAGAAAAAAGAAAAGAAAAGAAAAGGTTGTTCTGGAACTCACTTGCTTGGTTGGTTTTTATTTTTTCTTACTGCTTTCATGTCTTTATTCCTGAATGTGTAGATGATTCTATTTTAAAGGGGAGTGAAAAATGTGTAATTCATGGAGAGGTTCTTACTTATGGAGTCCCTGCTGAATGGTCATATGTAAATAAAGATGCAAGGTCCAAAGAACAGTACCACTGCAGTAATGTGGGCTGTAAGAGTGGACAGATCTTTGGAAGACCCACTGGAGGAGTGATCCTGGACAGTAATCAGAATGGTGCTATCAGAGATGAACAGAAAGATAAAATACATTAAAGTCAGTGGTCCACTGAATGCAATGACTAATAGCTCCAAGATGTAAGTATCAATACAGGCAAGTCTGATGACTTGAGGCAGATCACACACACACACACACACACACACACACATACACACATGCACACAGACAGACAACTATTCACAACATTGGGGCCACATAATAGTGAAGTTACTGTGAACACCTTTTGGTTCATAGTTTGCACAAAACCAGTGGTCAGGACACAAGTACAAGTCTGATGCAAACATGGTGGCTCCTGAAAGTTTTGTAATGGAGGGATTTACATATAGCAGTGAATCTATCAGTTGCCATGGCTACAAGCAACATCATCTCACTTCCACCTAAAAGGTGAAGGAAGAACATCTGGACCATGCAATCTTCTTAAAAGATAGCCTTATAATCAGTAATTAGGTCACAGATCATTTTGGGAATAGCAAAAGAGGCCAGGGACATATCAATAAAGAAGAGTTTGGCCCATAAGAAGTACATGGGAGAGTTTAAGTGAGGGTCCAATTTTACTCCAAAGATAATGAGTTTACCTAATACAGTGACTATTTAGATAATTGAAAAGAAAAAAACAAATCTGTAACTCATGAAACTGTGACTCCCAGGAAAATAAACTCAAGACACCATGGAGTTGATTTTGTTTCTCCATTTGTTGGACTGTTGGCATATGTTACCTAAAGCAAAACAAAACTAAACTAAAATAGAATAAAGTCTGTGAATTGAAGTTGGGAGAGGAAATACATATTCAGTTAACTTTATTCTTAAAATCCACTGAAATGTGCAAAAAGAATTGAATTGAAAGTGTTGAACAATATTGAGTCCAAAAATTTTTGAAAAAAGGAATGCAAGTTGGTGCAACCACTTTGGAAAACAGTGTGGAGATTCCTTAGGAAATTAAATACAGAGCTACCCTATGACCCTGCAGTTGTATTACTGGGTATTTACCCCAAAGATACAGATGTAGTGAAAAGAAGGGCCATCTGTACCCCAGTGTTCATAGCAGCAATGGCCACAGTTGCCAAACTCTGGAAAGAACCAAGATGCCCTTCAACAGATGAATGGATAAAGAAGATATGGTCCACATATACTATAAAGTATTATGCCTCCATTAGAAAGGATGAATACCCAACTTTTGTATCAACATGGATGGGACTAGAAGAGATTATGCTGAGTAAAAAAAGTCAAGCAGAGAGAATCAATTATATGGTTTCGCTTATTTGTGGAGCATAAGGAATAACATGGAGGACATGGGGAGATGGAGAGGAGAAGTGAGTTGGGAGAAATGGAGGGGGATATGAACCATGAGGGACTGTGGACTCTAAGAAAGAAAATGAAGGTTTTGGAGAAGAGGGGATTGGGAGGTTGGGTGAGCCTGCTGGTGGGTATTATTGAGGGCACATATTGCATGGGGCACTGGATGTGATGCAAAAGCAATGAATTATGGAACACTGAAAAGAAATTAAAAAAAATAAAAATTAAAAGTTATTGCCAAATATACAAAAAAATAATTATTAGCAAAGGTTATGAGGGATTTCTGCCCAAAATGAAGACATTTGAACAAGATTGAAGTCAGGAATACCTAACTCATATCTGCACTAATCTTGAGAAAAGTGGTATCTGAGTTGGTGAAAGAATTTAGAAATTCCTTGCCCCCCTTATAGAGGATAAGGTGTAGATTTATCAGTCATCCATGGACAAAGAAGAAGTTTTATCTTGAAATCTATTTCTATGCTGCATTAGAGTAAGGGGCATATCCTTGAAGGAGAGGCTAAATGGTTTTCTAACTAAAAAGCAGGACCAAGAAAAATGAAATTAAGTAGATGGAATATAGAATATGGAGAATCTAGGAGTCAGTTTTGTAGTGGCTGCTGAAAGTCAGGTGAGCATCAATAATAAACACTATGAGTTTTAGACAGTTGAGTCTATGGTTGGCCAAATTGGGATGGCTTCTCACCTTTTTCCATAAGGTGGAGAAATGGCTCAGATGTTTAGGTGTTCTCCAATAGGCTCTGACTTAACCTCCAAGCCTATATGAAGTTAGTAGATAGGAAAGTATTGTGCTCAGGTATGGCAGAAATAAATACTTGCTGCTAGCTTCCTACTGCCTTGATTAAGTTACCTTCCTTGTCAAGTGGCTAAACATCCTAATGGATTTGGTGTAACTTCCATATTATTTGCAAGAGAGTATGGTTATAGAGTTCTGATAAACAAAGGAGCATCTGTAGGGAATAGATCCATGTGCTTCTAGATGACTAAGGCAGACCCATGTGGAATGACATCCATTTAAATGTGAATGATGCCAGCCAGAAATTTTTTTCTTTTTGAGAAAGCGAATGAAAGTTTATTGATTAACATGAAAAATTGTTCATGATATATTATGAAATAAAAAAGGCAAGTTATAGTGCAGTTTATACAAGTTGATTCCTTTTTTGGTGAGCAAAAGAAATGTCTCTGTGCATAGGAAAATGGTCTGGAAGTGTGCATACCAAACTGATGACATAGATCATATTTGGGAAGTAGAATTATGGGTAATCATAACTTTCTTATTTATGCTTGTATGCATCTTCCATTTTTTATAACAAGGATCTATTAGTTTGGTAATTAAAAAATAAATCATTTCATGGGGCTCCTGCTATTCAAATTATGAACCTAAGAAATTGCAAATAAATGGACTGAACATTCTTTTTGATGAAGAATAAGGTACTCAATGTAAACATGAAGATCTGGACACACAGCTTTATGGGGAAGAATTAGAATCAGTCATACCCAGGTAAGGATTGATGAGAAATCCAGGGAGTAAAGATGGTCCCTTCACCCCAGGGGTCCTCAGTCTTCATTTAGCCAGGAGAGCTTATTACAATACAGAGTGCTGAGCCTTGGCCCCAGAATTTCTGATTCTGTGGGTATGGGGTGGGGTGAAGGGTTTGTATTTCTAGTAAGTTCCCTACAGCTTGTTTGAGAACCAGCCACACTTGGGAGCCCTAGCCCCAGCTGGAAGTTAATACAGAATAATATGTTCACATGGTGTGGCTACTATACAGCTATTATTTGGAAGTTGGAAAGAGCCTGGCTCATAAAACCATTTAGGTCCAGAGCTTTTGAGGACTGTTACTCAGACTTGATTTGTCATGCTATAGTCTCCTCAAACCAGCCAAAAATTTTGAAGCAAAGTATCAAGAAGGTAGGACAGGGGCCCTTGCATCTCTCCCTCTAACTTGGGTGTGACTTAACCACCCCACCCCCACCCCCAGAGAAGATGGCTGTCCCAGCAGAGTCCGGCTTGTGCCAGCAGGTGTGATGCTTTAGTACAACTGTGGTCAGGCCATTTTCCAAGCTCATGTGGCCACCTGGTCAGGTATATGATATTGAAGGTCACTGTGCCACTGCTCTTTATTCTGCTGCATCTAAACCAAATAAACTGGAACAAGTAGAGAAAGAATTGTTGAGAGTAGCACAAATCTTGAAGGAACCCAAAATGGCTGCTTCCATTATGAATCCCTATATAAAGTGTTCCGTGAAAGTGAAAAGCCTAAATGACATGAGCACAAAAGAGAGGTTCTCTCCTCTAACATCCAACCTGATCAATGTGCTTGCTGAGAATGGTCGCCTGGACAACACCCCTGGAGTCATTTCTGCTTTTTCGAACATGATGAACAACCACCTGGGGAGAAGTACCGTGCACAGTTACCACTACATCTCCTTTAGATGAAGCCACTCTTACTTAATTAAAAACGGTCCTGAAGAGCTTCCTAAGTAAAGGCCAAGTCTTGAAATTGGAAGTTAAGACTGATCTGTCAATCATGGGTGGAATGATTGTCCCTACTGGAGAGAGATACACTGAAATATCTGTGAAAAACCAAGATCCAGAAGCTGAACAGGGCCATGCGGGAGGTTTTCTGAAAGTGTTGATTTTCTGTCAGTGAAAATTCCTAAACTTAGGCAACAATAAAATGCTTCCTGGACAGAAAAAAAGAAAAGATAGGACGGATATCTACAAAGAGATAGTAGTAACAGAACAAAATTTCTGAGACTTAAGAAAAATGTGAGATCTGAAAAAATGAAAGAAGGAATTTATATCTGACTGAAGATCTCATTCATGGAAATAGACATAATGTAGTTTTAAAATAGTTTGAAACGTTTTAAGAATTTAGAGAAGTATAAGAACAACATAATTAAGATACCATTAATTATTCATAATTAAGAAATATTTGTATTTATATCTTTTTTCATCACAATTTCTTAAAAGATTTTATTTATTTATTTGACATACTGAGATCACAAGTAGGCAGAGAGGAAGGCAGAGAGAGTGGGAGGGAAGCACGCTCCCTGCTGAGTAGAGAGCCTGAGATGGGGCTCGATCCCAGGACCCTGGGATCATGACCTCAGCTACTGGCATAGGTAAAGTTCATTTATCCCCTTACTATTTTGGGTGTGGCTTATAAAAATGAATAAATTCTATTATAACAAGATTCTGTGAATAAAATGTATATTTTTACTAAAGAATTGCTACTCTAAATATTGTGCAAGCATCAGTTGGTTTTCTGTATTTGTAGATATCATTCTGCTTTTTGTTTTTTATTCATTTGTTTGATTTATTAGATTCCACATATCAAAGAACACATTGATGGTTGCCAGAGAGGTGGGGTGGGAGGGTGAGCAAAATGGGTGAAGGGTAATGAAGACATAGGATTCCAGTTATGGAATGAATAAGTCATGGGAGAATAAAAGGTACAGTACAAGGCCTATAGTCAATGATATTGTAATAGGGTTGCATGGTGACAGATGGTAGCTACACTTGAGGTGATCATAGCATAATGTATAGATTTGTGCAATGACTAGGTTGTATGCCTGAAACTAAGGTAATATACTCAGTGTGAAATATAGTCAACTCTTTAAAAATGATACAATTAATGTAATGTACATGTTTATTTACATGTGAAAGACTTTTTCAAGATTATATCCCTATAAGTAGAATTACTAGGTCATTTTCAACTAGTCTAATAACGTCAAATTCACATAAAAGGGTCGTGCAAGTTTATCCAGCCACTTCCTTACAAATCTTTGTGTTTTGTTAGCTCTTATTCTAATCACTATTTCTTATTGAAGGAAGCAAAAATGGTTCAATATTAGGAAATATCTAATTTGTGATATTAAAGATATAGGTAAACAACAAAAAAATTTTAAATGTCAAAAAATAAACATCCTCTTATTTATTTTTTTCATTTCTATTTTTTAATTAGGCTGAACATTCAACATGGAGTGGAGCTCAATGCAGGGCTTGAACTCCACCCTGAGATCAGGACCTGAAGTGGATTAAGAGTCAGATACTTAACTGAAAGAGCCACCCAGGCACCAAGGATTTAATGTCTTTAATATAAAAATATATTTAAGTAGGATCCATGCCCTGTGTGGAGCCAGCCAAATGAGGGGTTTGAATTCTCAACCCTGAGATCAAGACCTGAGCTGAGATCAAGAGTCAGACACTCAACCAAGGGAGCCACCCAGGCAACCCTCGGCAATAAAATAAACATCTAATAAGTAGAGAGATATATTAGGTTCATAGATTGCAATTTTGTAATTATCTTTAAATTCTGGTAATATTCAGCATACTCCTTATGTGAATCCAAGGTGAATTTCTGAGATTGGCAAGTTTATTCTAAAATGTATATGGAAATGGAAAAGGCCAAGGAGAGCCAAAACAATTTTGACAAACAAAGCTAGAAGATTTATACTATAATATAGTAAGACCTCCTATAAAGCCATAGAACAAAAGAGTTTGATGTTGGCACAGGAACCTAAAAATAAGCCAGTTTAACTGAAAATATCAGAAAAGCTCTACTTGCTGATGACAGCCACAAATAACAGTAAAACACATTTGTGGAGAGACAAGCAGAACTGCTCACTGTTTGAGCCAGGATGGTTGCACTGAAATATTTAATGGGTGCTGGTGGTCCTTCTTTAGAAAAGAGGCTCTTCCTGATACCAGAATTCTACAATATCAGTAAATGTCAGCAGTTGGCTTTATCATATTCTCCTAAAAAGATAACTTTAAAACTCATATTGCTTAACTTCTAAGGTTTGACATTTTAATATTTTCTTCTGAGTTTGTTGTCAGTTTTGCCTGATTCAAAGGTAGACTGGGGAACAGGTAAGATCACCTTCCCAGGACATAGTAAAAGCTTGCATGTAGCAGTGACTCAGCTGCTGTGTGCTTTTCCATGAAATGATGAAAGAAGAGAAGAACCTTGCCAATGTTTTACTTATGAGCTTTCCTGTTAAATTCTACCTTTTTGACTTGTGACTCTACCATGTGACATAGTGGTGTTTACCTTCATGAACTACTTACTCTACAATATTTAGAGTTACAGCATTTCAAAGAATGAGGATCCAACAGAGGGAGAAAAAGCAAAATATAATAGAAAGTATTCTCCAGACTTATGTATGAATTCATATATAACCGTGACATATGTAACAGAAATAGAATTTGGGGTCAGTGAGGAAAATATTCAGTAAATGATAATGGGGCAACTAATTCACAATCAGGGATGAAGAGATCAGATTCCCAGGCTCAGTTTTCATTTGAAAATAAACTAGAGAGGTGTAAAAGATTTAGCTCTGTAAAAATAAAACTACAAAATGAGTAAAAAAGCAAACCCAGGTAAATGTTTCAACATAATGCTGCTGTTAAAACATTTTTGATATGTAGAAATTAGAATCCATGGAGTAAAGACTCAGAGTTGAGTTTCTGAAAGTGAAAAAATAAAAAGAGTGAACATAAAGTAAGAGATAAGATAAGAATATATTTTCAACAAATGAATCAAAACGCTCTTATCTCTGATTAGTAAGAAAAGGTTAAAGAAACCATGGAAAAGTGGGGAAATCATTTGGATTGGCAATTCACAGAGAAAACTACAAATATCTTTAAGCACAAGAGTAATCAACCCTTGTGTGCTAAATGAGAAAAATATGCAACCAAGAATACTTTATCTAGATAGGGTGTCATTAAAAATAGAAGGAGTGATAAAAAGCTTCAAGGACAAAGATAAATTAAAAGAACTTGTGATCACCAAAGTAGCCCTATAAGAAATATTGAGAGAGGTCCTCTAAGCCAAGAGAGAGCCCAAAAGTAATAGACCAGAAAGAAACAGAGATTTACAATATACAGTAGCAGTCCATTTACAGGCAATACAATGGCATTAAATTCATATCTCTCAAAGGATATCCTGAATATAAATGGGCCAAATGCCCCAATCAAAAGACACAGGGTATCAGATTGGATAAAAAAGCAAGACCCATCAATATGCTCTCTGCAGAAGACTCATTTTAGACCCAAAGACACCTTGAGATTTAAAGTGAGGTGGTGGAAACCATTTATCACACTAATGGACATCAAAAGAAAGCTGGAATGGCAATCCTTATATTGGACAAATTATATTTCAAAACAAGGAATGTAATAAGATGAAAAGGGACCCTATATCATACTTAAAAGGTATCTCAAACAAGATCTAGCAATTGTATATATTTATGCCCTTAACATGGGAATAGCCAATTATGTAAGCCAGTTAATAACAAAATCAAAGAAGCATATCATCAATAATACAATAGTAGTAGGGGACATTAACACCCCCTCACTGCAAAGCACAGATCATTTAAGCAGGAGATTAAGAAGGAAATAAGGGCTTTGAATAACACACTGGACCAGATGGATTTCACACATACATTCAGAATATTCTATCCCAAAACAACAGAATACACATTCTTCTCAAGTACACATGAAACATTCTCCAGTATAGATCACATCCTGGGTCACAACTCTGGTATCAGCTGGTACCAAAAGATTGGGATCATTCCCTGCATATTTTTGAACCACAGTGCTTTGAAACTGGAGCTCAAATACAAGAACAATGTTGGAAAGAACTAAAATATGTGGAGGGTAAAGAGCATCCTACTAAATAATGAATGAGTGAACCAGGAAATTAAAGAATTTAAAAAATTCATGGAAACAAATGAAAATCAAAACTGTTCCAAAATCTTTGGGATGCATCAAAGGTGGTCCTAAAAAGGAAGTATATAGCAATGCATGCCTTTCTCAAGAAACAAGAAAGTTCTCAAATACACAACCTAATCCTATATGCAAAGGAGCTAGAGGAAGAATAGCAAATGAAGCCTAACCCCAATAAGAGAAGAGAAATAATAAACATTAGAGCAGAAATTGGTGAATAGAAACCAAAAGAACAGTAGAACAGATCAAGGAAACTAGGAGCTGGCTCTCTGAAAGAATTTATAAGATTGGTAAACCACTGGCCAGACTTACTAAAAAGAAAAGAGAAAGGACCCAAATAAATAAAATCATAAATGAAAGAGGACAGATCACAACCAACACTGAAGAAATAGAAACAATTATAAGAACATATTATGAGCAACTATATGCCAAAAAATTAGACAATCTGGAAGAAATGGATGCATTCCTAGAGATGTAGAGACTACCAAAACTGAACCAAGAAGGAATACAAAACCTGAACAAACCCATAACCAGAAAGGAAATTGAAGCACTAATCAAAAATCTCCCAACAAACAAGAGCTCAGGGTCAGATGACTTCCCAGGGGAATTCTACCAAACATTTAATGAAGAATTAATACCTATTTTTCTGATGTTTTAAAAAATAAAAATGGGAGGAAAACTTCCAAACTCTCTTTATGAGGCCAACATTAGCTTGAACCCAAAACCAGGCAAAGAACCCACCAAAAAGGAGAATTACAGACCAATATCCCTGATGAACATGGATGTCAAAATCCCCAAAAATACTAGCCAGTAGGATCCAAAAGTACATTAAAAGGATTATTCACTACAACCAAGAGGAATTTATTTTTGGGCTACAAGTTTGGTTCAACACCCACAAATCAATCAGTTCAATACACTACATTAACAAAAGAACAGATAAGCATATGATCCTCTCAATAGATGCAGAAAAATCATTTGACAAAGCACAGCATCCTCTATTGATTAAAACTCTTCACAGTGTAGGTAAAAAGGGTACATAAGTGACTATCATAAAAGTCATCTATGAAAAACCCACACCAAATATCATTTTCAATGGGGAAGAACTGAGAGCTTTTCCCATAAGGTCAGGAACATGGCAGGGATGTCCACTATCAGTACTGCTGTTTAAAATAGTACTAGAAGTCCTAGGCTCAACAGTTAGATAACAAAAAGAAATAAAAGGCATTTGAATCAGCAAAAAATAAGTCACACTCTCAGTATTTGCAGATGGCATGATACTTTATGTGGAAAACCCAAAAGTCTCCACCCCAAAATTACTAGAACTCAGATAGGAATTAGTAAAGTGGCAGGATATGAAATCAGTCCATATAAATCAGTTGCATTTCTATACAGCAACGAGACAAAAGAAAGAGAAATTAAGGAATCAATCGCATTTACAATTTCACCCCAAACCATAAGATACCTAGGAATAAACCTAATCAAAGAGGCAAAGGATCTATTTTCAGAAAATTATAGAATACTCAAGAAAAAAATTGAGGAAGGCAAGAAGAAATGGAAAAATGTTCCATGCTGATGGATTAGAAGAACAAATATTGTTAAATGTCTATGCTACCTCAGGCAATCTACACATTCAGTGCAAACCATATCAAAATACCATCAACGTTTTTCACAGCACTGGAACAAATAATCCTAAAATTTGTATGGAACCAAAGAAGATCCTGAATAGCCAAAGGAATGTTGAAAAAGGAAACCAGCTGGTGGCATCACAATTTCTGACTTCAAGGTCTATTACAAAGCTGTAATCATCAAGACAATATGGTACAGGTACAAAAACAGATGCATAGATCAATGGAACAGAGTAAAGAACCCAGAATAGACCTTCAACTCTATGGTCACCTAATCTTCAACAAAGCAGGAGAGAATATCTGATGGAAAAAAGTCTCTTTAGCAAACGGTGTTGGAAAAATTGGACAGCCATATGCAGAATAATGAAACTGGACTATTTCCTACAGTATACACAAAAATAGACTCAAAATGGATGAAAGACCTTAATGTGACAGGAATCCACCAAAATCCTTGAGGAGAACACAGGCAATAACTTTTTCAACCTTGGCCACAACAATTTCTTGCTGAACATGTCTCCAGAGACGAGGAAAACAAAAACAAAATGAACTACTGGGACTTCAAGATAAAAAGCTTTGCACAGCAAACAAAACAGCAAACAAAGGTAAAAGGCAACCTACAGAATGGGAGAAGATACTTGCAAATGACATATCAAGTAATAGACTAGTATCCAAAATCTTTAAAGAACTTATCAAACTCAACACCCAGATAACAAATAATCCAGTCAAGAAATGGGCAGAAGATATGAAATGTTCAGATATTTCTCCAAAGAAGACATCCACATGGCCAACACATACATGAAAAAGTGCTCAACATAACTTCAAATCAGGGAAATACAAATAGACACCACAATGAGATACCACCTTACACCAGTCAGAGTGGCTAAAATTAACAAGTTAAGAAATGACAGGTGTTGGCAAGGATGTGGAGAAAAGGGAACCCTCCTACACTGTTCGTGGTAATGAGCTGGCAATGCAGCCACTCTGGAAAACAGTATGGAGGTTCCTCAAAAAGTTAAAAATAGAGCTACCCTGCAACCCAGTAATTGTACTACAGTGTATATACCCCAAGGATACAACTGTAGTGATCTGAAGGGGCACCTGCACCCTAAAGTTTATAACAGCAATGTCCATAGTAGCCAAACTAAGAAAGAGGCCAATGTCCATTGACAGGCAAATGGATAAAGATGTGATATACATACACAATGGAATATTACTCAGACATCAAAACAAATGAAATCTTGCCATTTGCAACAACATGGATAGAACTAGAGAGTATTATGCTAAGCGAAATAAGTCAATAAGGGAAAGACAATTATTGTATGATCTCACTGATATGTGGAATTTAAAAAAACAAGGTACAGGATCATAGGGGAAGAGAGAAAAAAAAATGAAACAGGACAAAACCAGAGATAGAGACAAACCATAAGAGGCACCTAATCTTGGGAAACAAACTGAGGGTTGTTGGAGGAATGGGGATGATGGGATGGGGTAGTTGGGTAATGGGCATTGGGGAGGGTATGTGTTCTAATGAGCACTGGTTATTATAAAAAACTGACGGCTCAGAGAACTGAAACAAATAATATATATTAATTAATTGAATTTAAATTAAAATATATTCAACCTTCTTGATAACTAAGGAAATATGAGTAAGAATAACAAAATAAATAATCTTATTCATCACATTAAAACAGTAAATTTAATTTGGGTAAAAATGGGAGTTTAAGAATTGCTAGATACTACTTTTTTGTATTTTGGTACAATATTTTTTAAAATCATTTTTTTAATTTATTTTCAGCATAATAGTATTCATTGTATTTGTACCACACCCAGTGCTCCATGCAATCCGTGCCCTCTCTAATATCCAACACCTGGTTCCCCCAACCTCCCGCCCCCCCACCACTTCAAACACTTCAGATTGTTTTTCAGAGTCCATAGTCTCTCATTGTTCACCTCCCATTCCAATTTCCCCCAACTCCCTTCCCCTAACTCCCCACGTTCTCCATGCTATTTGTTATGCTCCACAAATAAGTGAAACCATATGATAATTGACTCTCTCTGCTTGACTTATTTCACTCAGCATAATCTCTTCCAGTCCCGTCCATGATGCTACAATAGTTGGGTGTTCATCCTTTCTGATGGAGGCATAATACTCCATAGTGTATATGAACCACATCTTCCTTATCCATTCATCCGTTGAAGGGCATCTTGGTTCTTTCCACAGTTTGGCGACCGTGGCCATTGCTGCTATAAACATTGGGGTACAGATGGCCCTTTTTTTCACTATATCTGTATCTTTGGGGTAAATACCCAGTAGTACAGTTGCAGGGTCATAGGGAAGCTCTATTTTTAATTTATTGAGGAATCTCTACACTGTTCTCCAAAGAGGCTGCACCAACTTGCATTCCCACCAACAGTGAAAGAGGGTTCCCCTTTCTCCACATCCCCTCCAACACATGTTGTTCCCTGTCTTGCTAATTTTGGCCATTCTAATTGGTGTAAGGTGGTATCTCAATGTGGTTTTAATTTGAATCTCCCTGATGGCTAGTGATGATGAACATTTTTTCATGTGTCTGATAGCCATTTGTATGTCTTCATTGGAGAAGTGTCTGTTCATATCTTCTGCCCATTTTTTGATATGATTATCTGTTTTGTGTGTGTTGAGTTTGAAGAGTTCTTTATGGATCCTGGACATCAACCTTTTGTCTGTACTGTCATTTGCAAATATCTTCTCCCATTCCGTGGGTTGCCTCTTTGTTTTGTTGACTGTTTCCTTTGCTGTGCAGAAGCTTTTGATTTTGATGAAGTCCCAAAAGTTTATTTTGGCTTTTGTTTCCTTTGCCTTTGGAGACATATCTTGAAAGAAGTTGCTGTGGCTGATATCGAAGAGGTTACTGCCTATGTTCTCCTCTAGGATTCTGATGGATTCCTGTCTCACGTTGAGGTCTTTTATCCATTTTGAGTTTATCTTTGTGTACGGTGTAAGAGAATAGTCAAGTTTCATTCTTCTACATGTAGCTGTCCAGTTTTCCCAGCACCATTTATTGAAGAGACTGTCTTTTTTCCACTGTATATTTTTTCCTGTTTTGTCGAAGATTAATTGACCATCGAGTTGAGGGTCCATATCTGGGCTCTCTCCTCTGTTCCATTGGTCTATGTGTCTGTTTTTATGCCAGTACCATGCTGTCTTGGTGATCACAGCTTTGTAGTAAAGCTTGAAATCAGGTAACATGATGCCCCCAGTTTTTTTTTTTTTGTTTGTTTTTTCAAAATTTCCTTAGCGACTCGGGGTCTCTTCTGGTTCCATACAAATTTTTGGATTATTTGCTCCAGCTCTTTGAAGAATACTGGTGGAATTTGGATCAGAATGGCATTAAAAGTATAGATTGCTCTAGGCAGTATAGACATTTTAACAATGTTTATTCTTCCGATCCAAGAGCATGGAATGGTCTTCCATCTTTTTGTGTCTTCTTCAATTCCTTTCATGAGTGTTCTGTAGTTCCTCGAGTACAGATCCTTTGCCTCTTTGGTTAGGTTTATTCCCAGGTCTCTTATGGTTCTTGATGCTATAGTAAATGCAATCGACTCTCTAATTTCCCTTTCTGTATTTTCATTGTTAGTGTATAAGAAAGCCACAGATTTCTGTACATTGACTTTGTATCCTGCCACGTTACTGAATTGCTGTATGAGTTATAGTAGTTTGGGGGTGGAGTCTTTTGGGTTTTCCATATAAAGAATCATATCATCTGCGAAGAGAGAGAGTTTGACTTCTTCATTGCCAATTTCAATACCTTTTATATCTCTTTGTTGTCTGATTGCTGTTGCTAGGACTTCTAATACTATGTTGAACAAGAGTGGGGAGAGTGGGCATACTTATCGTGTTCCTGATCTCAATGGGAAGGCTGCAAGCTTTTTCCCATTGAGGATATTTGCTGTGGGTTTTTCATAGATAGATTTGATGAAGTTCAGGAATGTTCCCTCTATCCCCATACTTTGAAGTGTTTTAATCAGGAACAGATGCTGGATTTTGTCAAATGCTTTTTCTGCATCCATTGAGAGAACCATGTGGTTCTTCTCTCTTTTCTTATTAATTTCTTCTATCACATTGATTGATTTGCGAATGTTGAACCATCCTTGTAGCCCAGGAATGAATCCCACCTGGTCATGGTGGATAATCTTTTTAATGTGCTGTTAGATCCTGTTTGCTAGGATCTTGTGAGAATCTTAGCATCCATATTCATCAGTGATATTGGTCTGAAATTCTCCTTTTTGGTAGGGTCTTTGCCTGGTTTGGGGATCAGGGTAATGCTGGCTTCATAGAAAGAGTCTGGAAGTTTTCCTTCTGCTTCAATTTTTTGAAACATCTTCAGGAGAATAGGTGTTATTTCTTCTTTGGAAGTTTGGTAGAATTCCCCAGGGAATCCGTCAATTCATGGGCTCTTGTTTTTTTGGGAGGTTTTTGATCACTGCTTCAATCTCGTTACTAGATATCGGTCTATTCAGGTTGTCAATTTCTTCCTGGTTCAATTTGGGGAGTTTATAGTTTTCCAGGAATGCATCCATTTCATCTAGGTTGCTTAGCTTATTGGCATATAACTGTTCATAATAACTTCTGATGATTGTTTCTACTTCCTTGGTGTTAGTTGTGATCTCTCCCTTTTCATTCATAATTTTATGAATTTGGGCTTTCTCTCTTTTTTTTTTTTTGGATTAGTGTGGCCAATGGTTTATCGATCTTATTGATTCTTTCAAAAAACCAGCTTCTAGTTTCATTGATACGTTCTACTGTATCTCTGGTTTCTACCTCATTGATCTCAGCTCTAATCTTGATGATTTCCCTTCTTATGTGTGGAGTTGGTTTGATTTGTTGTTGATTCTCCTGTTCTTTAAGGTGTAGAGACAGATGCTGTGTTCTGGATTTTTCAGTTTTTTTGTGGGAGGCTTGGATGGCTATGTATTTCCCCCTTAGGACTGCCTTTGCTGTATCCCATAGGTTTTGGACTGAAGTGTCTTCATTCTCATTGGTTTCCATGAATTGTTTCAGTTCTTCTTTGATCTCCTGGTTGATCCAAGCATTCTTAAGCCAGGTGGTCTTTAGCTTCCAGGTGTTTGATTTCCTTCTGAACTTTTCCTTGTGATTGAGCTCCAGTTTCAAAGCACTGTGATCTGAAAATATGCAGGGAATAATCTCAGTCTTTTGGTATCGGTTGAGTCCTGATTTGTGACCCAGTATGTGGTCTATTCTGGAGAAGGTTCCATGTGCACTTGAGATGAATGAGTATTCTGTTGTTTTAGGGTGGAATGTTCTGTATATATCTATGAGGTCCATCTGGTCCAATGTGTCATTCAATGCTCTTGTTTCTTTCTTGATTTTCTGCTTCGATGATCTGTCTATTTCTGAGAGAGGCGTGTTAAGATCTCCTACTATTAATGTATTCATATCAGTATGACTCTTTATCTTGATTAACAGTTTTCTTATGTAATTGGCTGCTCCCATATTGGGGGCATAGATATTTACAATTGTTAGATCATCTTGGTGGATAGTCCCTTTAAGAATGATGTAGTGTCCTTCTGTATCTCTGACTACAGTCTTTAGTTTAAAATCTAATTGATCTGATATGAGAATCGCTACCCCAGCCTTCTTTTGAGGCCCATTGTCATGAAAGATGCTTCTCCATTCCTTCACTTTCAGTCTGGGTGTATCTTTAGGTTCAAAATGGGTCTCTTGTAGACAACATATGGATGGGTCCTGTCGTTTTATCCAATCTGCAACCCTGTGCCATTTCATGGGTGCATTTAGGCCATTCACATTGAGAGTGATTATTGATAGATACGTTTTTATTGACATTGTGTTACCTTTGAAGACTTTCTTTCTGTAGATTGACTTTATATTTCTGTTCAAAGCTATTCTTGGGATTTTTCTTCTTTTATAGAACCCCCCTTAATATTTCCTGCAGTGTTGGCTTGGTGGTTGCATAGTCTTTTAAGCCTTGCCGGTCTTGGAAACTCTTTATCTCTCCATCGATTTTGAATGTCAGTCTTGCTGGATAAAGTATTCTTGGCTGCACGTTCTTCTCATTTAGTGCCCTGAATATATCTTGACAGCCCTTTCTGGCTTGCCAGGTCTCTATGGATAGGTATGACGTTATTCTGATGGGCTTTCCTCTGTAAGTAAGGAGCCTCTTTGTCCTAGCGGCTTTCAAGAGATTATACCTACAATTATGATTCCTCAATTTGACTATCAGGTGCCTTGATGTTTTTCTGGAATCTATAATCGTGGGTGGAGACCGTTCGGCCTCTACTACATGAATGCTGGTTCCATTCGTGAGATTGGGAAAATTTTCCTGAAGAACTTGTTCCACTATATCTTCTAGACTTCTTTCTTTCTCCTCCCCTTCAAGGATTCCAATAATTCTGATGTTGGAACGTTTCATGGCGTCATTTATTTCCCTAATTCTGTTTTCATGGTTTCTAAGCTGTTTGTTCCAGGCTTCCTCTTGATCCTTTCTCTCTATCTGTTTGTCCTCCAGATCATTAATTCTATCTTCTGTATCAGTCACCCTAGCTTTGAGTGAATTTAGGTTAGATTGGAATTCATTGAGAGCATTGTGAACCTCAGCCCTGGTAGCTTTTAGCTCTGCCCTAACATTGTGAACATCCTGTCTGGTCGCTTTCAGCTTGGCCTTAATCAATTCCGTTTGGTCATCCATGGCTTTCTCCAACCTAGCTATTGCCTGGATAATTGTTAGCCTGAATTCTCTTTCTGACATATTGTCTATGTTGATAGCTGTTAGCTCTGTTGCAGAAGGTCCATCCTCTGTATTTTTCTTCTGTTGGGCATTCTTCCTCCTAGTCATTTTGGTGAGAGATGACTGAACAGATGTAGCTGGTTGTATCGACTGTCGTGCAGTCTGGGTGCACCCTGAAACACTTCTGAGCAATCAGAATTCCCCACCCAAATGAGAGAAAAAAGAAAAGAAAAAGAAAGAAAAAAAGAGAGAGAGAGAGACAGGAAAGAAAGGGAAGATGAAAGAGATGGTTCAGCCCAAATGGGCCCCAAGGTAAGATTTATGAGGTATACAAACAAAAACAGACAAACAAAAAGACTTATAAAAGTATATAACAAGAAAAAAAATACATATATATGCAAATAAAGGAAGAACCTTGTCAAAAAGAACCCCAAGTGTAAGATTTGTATACTCTCAGGACAAACACAAAAGCACAGAAACACTGGTGGAAGAAAAAGCTGGGAGAGTGGTTATAAATTCTCAGTGTGGGTGAGAAGGGATGTTTTGATTCTTCCTGGATGTATCTTGATATCTTTTTTAAAGGACTCAACTTTCCTAGGCTAAATGGGGATTAAAAATTGGTTTACCTATAGGGGTAGTATTGATTGTGGGAAGGGAATTACTTTGAAGTTTAACTCTATATGAATATTAGAAAATATAAATAAAAAAGGAATAAACTAGACTAAACTAAAATTTAAAAAATTCAAAAAATAGAAATGCAAAAGAAAAACACAAGTGTAAGTATCAAAAAGTTCAGGTTAGAAGGTTATTATGGAATTTGATGTACTGGACAGCTCGCTGTGATGGTAAATAGGTAAAAAAATTATCTATATTAAAAAAATGAGCCAGAATAGTGGGAACAAATTAAAAATAAAAGTTGTCCTATGAAGTAGTGGTGGTGGTTCTCTTGTAGTCCTTTTTTTTTTTTTTTCTTTCCTGGTGGGTTTTCTGGGGGAGGGGCCTGCCATGTGGGTTTTCAGTCCATGATGTTCCCTAAGTTAAGTCCTCCAGTCCCCCTCAAGGGGATGGGCTCTGAGGAAACCGGTTTTTTCAGGTTTTTGTTCTCTAGAGGTTTTTATGTTTGTTCCCCCCCTTTTTTTTTTCCTCTCGCCTTGACCGCTTTTGCTGGTTTTTATAGGTTTAGAGGAAAGCAAACTGCACCCTGATCTCCCTCTCAGAGAGAAGCCTCAGTCCGTTCTTCTGTGGGTGTTGCAGAGCCCATATAAATCCCCCCTTGGCCGCTGGCAGAGCAGGTTCTGAGTCGCGGTCCCTGGGGATGCAGGATCTGCTTGTACCCAAAACCAAAGCAATGGCAGCTGTTTGGGCAGCTCCAGACCACCAGAGAGGTTCCAAGCAGTGATCACACACTGAGATTTTCCCGCTGGCCCGGGCTGGGAGTGCCTGGTCTTTCTGGGTCTAAGAGCCCCTGGCTTGCGCGCACCTCTTTCAGGGGAGGTTGTGGGTCACGCGCGTGTCTCAGGTTCTGAGAAGGGGGTGCAGGTCTGAAAGCACTAGCCTGGGCCTTCCCGCACCTCTCTCAGGGGAGAGTTTGGGGCATGCTTCTTAGGCTCTGAAACAATGGCGCATGTCAAAGAGCGCCGGCTGGGCCTTTCTACCTCTCTCAGGGGAGGATGAGAGGCGGGGGCATCTCAGTCTCTGTAGCAGGGCTCGCGCATTCTGCCATCAGGCGTGGCTCCCATCCCCTCACAGGGGCCAGAACCCACGCAATCTCGGGCGCCCTGGCAGCTCAGGGACCAAGACTTGGTTTTTCCACTGCACTCTCTCTGGCTCAGCGCCAGGGGAGGCTGTCCTGGGACCGGAGACTTAAGCCCCTGTCCCTAGCCACCCCAATTCCCACAATTCCCCCCCCCCTCCGTGATCTTTAGCTCTTTTGGAGTGCTTTCAACCAGTCTCCAAGTTAATGCTGGTCCCCAGACGCAGGGCACTCTCGCTCGTATTAGGGGTATTACTTTCCAATGGGTCACCTCTGGTGGCTCCCTCCCCCTTTTGTTTATCTTCTGATATCAGTCTGCCTTTCCCACTCTGCTTTACCTGTCCACGCGCATCTTCTGCCCCTGTAGAGATCCAGGGGCAGAAGTGTGTGTTATTCTGATCTCAGGCTGATTTCATGGGTGATCGGAGTTCTTTGGTGGGTAATCAGCTCACTTTAGGGTACAGGTTGAAAAGGCATCTCCTCCTACTTCCCCGCCATCTTGTCCCCCCCACACACAATATTTTTTGAAGGAAATTTGGCATTATTTTTTTTTCAGGTGTTTACTTAAATTCCAGTTAGTTAACATACAGTGTAATATTAGTTTTAGGTATAGAATTTAGTAATTCATCACTTTTATACCACACCCAGTGCCCATCACAAGTGATGCCCTTAATATCCATGTCCCATCTAACCCATCACTCCCTCCATCTCCCCTCCAGTAACCCTATGTATTTTCTCTATAGTTGTCTGTTTTCTGTTGGCCTCTTCCTCCCCCATGCACTGTGTTCATCTGTTTCATTCCTTACATTCCACATACAAGCAAAATCATATGGTATTTGTCTTTTTCTGAGTGACTTATTTTACTTTGCATAATACTCTCTGGCTCCCTCGATGTCATTGCAAATGGCAATATTTCATTCTTTTGGGGGGCTGAGTAATATTCCATTGCATACATACACCATTTCCTCTTTATCTGTTCATCAGTCAGTGGACATTTGGGCTATCCATGACTGGCCATTGTTGATAATACTGGTATAAACATTGGGGTGCATGTATGCCTTTGAATTAAAATTTTTGTATCCTTTGGGTAAATACCTTGTAGTGCAATCACTGGATCCTATAGTAGGTCTATTTTTAACTTTTTGAGGATCCTCCATACTGTTTTCCAGAGTGGCTGCACCAGCTTGCATTCCTACCAGCAGTGTAGGAGGGTTCCCTTTTCTCCATCTCACTCATCTTTAGGGAAGTACATATCAAAACTACAGTGAGATGCCACCTCACACCTGCCAGAATGGCTAAAATGAACAACATAGAAAGCAAAAAAATGAGGCATAGCATTATATTTTTATTTCACTTTGCAACATTTTAAAAAAGAACCCTCAATTCTGTGATTTATAGTAAAAGTTTTCACAGGGAAATGGTCAAATGCTTATTGTAATGTTGGCTTTAATAAGTAATATTTGGAAAGCTCCTCCAAATAATAGAATGATTTGAAATTGAAATCTATATGTGCTCATATGGAAAATGTGTAAGATATGTTATTAAATTTCAAAATGGCATTATATTTCAAATAGATTATTATCACATTTTATGAAAAATATGCACCCATATACAAATTTCAGAGAAATCTGAGAAACATAGATTCATTGAAGTTTCAAGAGTGCTTACCTCTGGTCTGTTAGTTTCTAGGGTTAATGTAGTTTCTAATTTTTATAAGTCAGGTTCTGTAAAATTTAATAAAGTAGAATTAGATTCTAGATAAAAAATCAATGCTCCCCAAAATATTGTTGGTATTTATCTAGGGACTTCAAATCAGAAAATCATTTATGTTACATATAGCTGTAAAGGAACTTACAAAAGAATCTGTAAATAACTTGCAGCTTGTGATAGAAACAGGCTATGCTGGTTTATTGCCTACTTATAAAACATTTAGAGTTGCAGCAGCACTCAGGTTGATATTATGGATTTGGCAATCTATTACAGGTAGACAGAATTGGAAATACATTCTATGTCTGTGACAAAACAACTTCACCAAGAAAGGTAGGACGATGTCTTCTGCTGTCTTTTCCCACCAGCCTCTCCAAAGGGTCCTCTGAAAATTCCCAGGAAAATTATTGAAAAGAAGAGCAATGAGGGAGACAAATCTATTGATGTTAAACCAGGGAAGGAGACAAACCATAAGAGACTCTTAATTTCAAGAAACAAACTAAGGGTTGCTGGAGGGTGGTGGTGGAAGGATAGGGTGGCTGGGTTATGGACACTGAGGAGGGTATGTGCTACAGTGAGTGCTGTGAATTGTGTAAGACTGATGATTCACAGACCTGTACCCCTAAAGTAAATAATACATTATATGTTGATATAAATAAACAAATAAATAAAATAATCACACACACACACACACACACACACACACACACACACACACACACACAGAGATTGTGTTAGAAAAGAGAGCAATAAAATGATTCTTTACCTTCCTAAGAACATAGAATAATAAGTAGATGTAAGAAACCGGATTCTTTAGTATAAGATTTTTATATAAAAAATATTCTATTTAGGATAAAGTTGCAGTTATTTGGGAATAAATAGGCTAGTGAGTTACACAGTCTTAAAAATGAATTTAATACTTTATATTCATAACAGTTCAAGCAATAAAAGATAGAAATATATAAGCAAATTAACGCTTTGTTGTAGTTTATAATATTGGCTTAGGATCACAACAAAGGCAGAAATCACAGAAGTTAAATTTAATAGATTTTTTTAAAAGATTTTATTTATTTGACAGAGAGAAATCACAAGCAGGCAGAGAGCAGCAGGCAGAGAGAGAAGGGGAAGCAGACTCCCCACTGAGCAGAAAGCCAGATGGATGCAGGGCTCAATCCCAGTACCCTGAGATCATGACCCGAGCCAAAGGCAGAGGCTTAACCCACTGAGCCACTCAGGTGCCCTGAAGTTAATAGATTTTATTCACTGAAGATAAGGAAGCGCTCTATTACCTCAAAAATGTATTCAAAATTCTAAGAGTTAGAAGCTGAACTGGAGAAAAATATCCAAGTATAAAAATAAGTCCTTAATATCAAATTCTTATAAGTTGATATGGAAAATTTGAAGAACCCTATATAAAAACAAGTCAAAGGGGGCGCCTTGGTGGCTCGGTGGGTTGGGCCTCTGCCTTTGGCTCGGGTCGTGATCCCAGGGTTCTGGGATCAAGCCCCTCATCTGGCTTTCTGCTCGGTGGGGAGTCTGCTTCTCCCTCTATCTGCTTGCTTCTCTGCCTACTTCTGCCTACTTGTGATTTCTCTCTCTCTGTCAAATAAATAAGTAAATAATCTTAATTTTTTTTTAATTTAAAAAAAATTTAAAAAGCAAGTCAAGGTAAAACACAAAATGTGTAAGAAAATATATAAATAATAGTTGAATATGTGAAAAAGAGTTTAATTTCAGTAAAATATAGCTCAAGACCACACACATGTAAGTGTTTTAGTGCTTTATTTTGGGTGGTATAGTTATATATACTTGGTCATATTATTCTGTATTTCTTGATTTATCACAAATATTCTTTGTTAAACATGTTTTACATTTTAAATTTGAAATTTTAAAAATTATTTAATAAAACATAATCATAAAAATATCTTTACTTTTCTTCTCTATACTTTTTTCTTGCTTTGGGAGTTATGACTGAAAGTCACTGAAACTCAGGAGTTTTTCACTTGCCCCCACTTTCTTCCATGTTCTTTTTGTATGTCCCAGTTTTTTTGTTTTTTGTTTTGTTTTTATATTATGTTAGTCACCATACAGTACATCATTAGTTTTTGATGTAGTGTTCCATGACCTTTTGTTTGTGAATAACACTCAGTGCTCCATGCAAGACCCGCCCTCCTTAATACCCAACACCAGGTTAACCCATCCCCGCACCCTCTCCCCTCTAAAACCCTCAGTTAGTTTCCCGAAGTCCATAGTCTTTCATGGTTTGTCTCCCCCTCTGATTACCCCTCCTTCATTTCCCCCTTCCTTCTCCTAATGTTCTCCACGCTATTCCTTATATCCCATAAATAAATGAAACTATATGAAAATTGACTTTCTCTACTTATTTCACTTAGCATAATCTCCTCCAGTTCTGTCCATGTTGATGCAAAAATTGGATATTTATCCTTTCTGATGGCTTAATGAAGAGAACTCCCTTTTATTTTGAAACCACAGAAGACATGAGGAATTTGTCAATTAATGACCCTGGGAAAATCTTGCATCTTATAAATTAATCCCCTCAGCAATTAAAAGCCATATATTTGGCAAGCTAGATTATTCAGAATCTCTCATTACTATGTAGTTTTTCACCATCAAATAGAGACAGAAAGAAGGTATCACTGGCCAAACAATATAACCGTGTTTCCATGAACAGACATGCAAACTGAGTGTCTCTTTAAAATGTAGATAACTTTGAATTTTCAAAAAATTCAAAAGTAACAAGAATTTAGAAACTTAAGAGATAAGTTTCATTGTATTATATTTCACTTTGTGATAGGAAATTTCTTATAAATGATGATCATAAAAATCTCTTTCATTAATCCTATTATCTGAATAAAGGTGAAGAGAAGAATGTCATTTACTTGGAAATAACTGATTCCTAAGAGTCACTCTCTCTGATACCTTTCTAATTTTCCTTTATAATTAGTTCCTCTTGGATTTGTGAGCTCAGTTGCTATTGCATTGTGCCAGAATTCTTCATGATTAAAATGAAAGCAATTTGCCTTTCTTTAATTCATCTCTTCTTTTTTAAGCAATAACTAATTTCTTCCTTCTCACATTGGACTTCCAGTGTTTATGAAGTCAACGAATGGCCTATCCAACCATTTTGTCTAATTGTGTTAGTATTTCAGCGAACACCTTGGTTAGCAATATCTAAAACTACTTTATTGTTGCTGCCATCTCTGAGTTGATTATTTCATCCATTGATTACTTCATACATTTCTAGCTTAGACACTTAAGAAAATAACATATTAGTGGGGTTCATGTATTATCTCCAGAGAAGCTATAGTCATTCTTGTATATTTCCTATGGGCATAATCACTCACTTGTCTTAGACATATACTTTGGAGTGGAATTACTGGATCTAGGGTAGGCATGTCTTTTAGAAAGTGCCAGAGAGTTGTAATGTGGCTGCACTGATTTACACTTCTACTCACAGTGTAAAGAATTCTACTTGTTCTGCATCCTTACCAGACTTTGATATTCTTAAGCCTTTTTAACTTCAGTAGTCTGTTATGTACATTGCAATCCTCATTGTGGCTTGATTTATATTTTCTTGATTATACATGAAGTAGAACACCTTTTCATATGGTTATTAATTTTTTGAATATTCCTGGTTGTTTAGTATGTTTACCTCTTTGTGTCTAAATTTAATCAGTACTTGACAGCTTAGAAAACTGAAAATTCCTTGAAATCACAGGTAACACTGGCAAAAGAAGAAAAAAAGTGGATCTTGTGTATATGTTAAAGAAATTAAAACTATAATTTAGGGGGCACCCGGGTGGCTCAGTGGGTTAAGCCTCTGCCTTCAGCTCAGGTCATGATCTCAGGGTCCTGGGATTGAGCCCCACATTGGGCTCTCTGCTCTGCAGGGAGTCTGTTTCCCCCTGCCTCTCTGCCTGCCTCTCTGCCTACTTGTGATCTCTGTCTGTCAAATAAATAAATAAAATCTAAAAAAAAAAAAAAAACCTATAATTTAGAATATTCCCTATAAAAAAAAACAAGGTTGGCTTCATTGATTAATTTTTCCCAGTGTTCAAGAATGAAGTAAGATAGGGACACCTGGGTGCCTCAGTCAGTTAAGCAGCTGCCTTCAGCTCGAGTCATGATCCCAGGGTCCTGGGATCAAGTCCTACATCAGGCTCCTTGCTCATAAGGGAGCCTGCTTCCCCCTCTCTCTGTCTCTGCCTGCCTCTCTGCCTGCTTGTGATCCCTGTCTGTCAAATAAATAAATAAATAAAATCTTAAAAAAAAAAGAATGAAGTAAGATAAATTCTCAGAAAAAGAATGAACACTTTACAAACAGTTGGATTCATCCATTGTAAGTCTGATATGAAACCCAATAGGGACATGAAAATCTGTAAGACATGAAAAATACAAGAATAGTAGAGTAAAAAGTTAAAAAGAAATCAAATATATAAGGTATATCATGACCAAGTTCACTTATCATTTGAAAAGCAGTCACTGTAATTTACCACATTAGCAGTAAAGGATAACAGTGTATCATCAGAGTAATTGAGGCCTAAAAATCAGTTATATACTGAATGTTTGTGTCTCCTCCAAATTCCTTGGTTGAAGCTTTAATCTCCATCCTGATGTGTTTTGGAGTTAGGGCCTTTGGGAGAATTGGATGAGGTTGATGAGGATGGGGCTCCATGAAGAGATTAGTGTTCTCAGGAGGAAAGGAATAGACCAAAGCTCACTCTCTCACCACCATGGGATGACACAGCAAGAAGGCAGCCATCTGCAGGCCAAGAAGAGGACTCTCACCAGAACAGGACCTTGCTGATATCCTGATCATGGCCTTACTAGCCTTTATGACTATGAAATGTAAATGTCTGTTGTTTAATACCCCCAGTATATGATATTTTGTTACAGCAGTCCTAACTTTGCTGACTAAGAAAATAATTGAAGTTAACTTTTCTGAATTGAAGATAAACATCCTAAAATTAATTATAACAGTGATATACAAAAGATGTGGAAGACGTGTCATTTGAAAACTGAAGCATTGCTAAGCAGAATTAAAGAAAAGTTAAATGGAGAAATATACTAGATTTATGGATCAGAAGGCTCAATATTATCCAGCAAATAATATCCCCCACTTCTTATTACTCTATAGATTTACTGCAGTTCCCTTAAAATTGTAGCAGGCTTTTTTGTGATAACTGACAAAGAAATCATGAAATACATATAAAAATGCAGAGGACTTTAAATAGCCTGCACTGAAGAAGAAAGTTTGAATGAATCAGATTCCAATATTTTTTTACAAATCCATAGTAATTAAGATAGTGTGGTTTTGACATAAGGATAGACAAATAGACATACTAAAGGCATATGTACTCCATAAATTGTCTCTCATGGATACAATCACTTAAGATATGATAAAATGGTACTGGGATTCAGTGGAGGGAAAGATGGCTTTTAAAATAAATTGTGCTAGATCCATTAGCTATTCATGTGGAAAATTAAATGTTTCCTGTTTTCTATCTCCTGTCATATACAAAGCATTGATATGAGACATAACACACACCTAACTTCAAAAGTGAAATAATAACAATCTAGAACACAATGAACTTAACAATAAATCAACTTCATAGTCTTAATTTCTTAACATACCTCACCATACAACAAAAAAGAAAAAAAAAGATGTATTGGATTTCATTAAAATTTAAAATTTGTCTAATGGATGAAACCACTAAGAAAATAAAAAGTTGACATATTCCAAAGAAGATATTTCAAATACATACCTCCAACAGGGATCTTATTTTGAAATATACAAAAAATTGCAATAATGTAATATTCATAATGTGTGACAGGTTTTCTCAACCTTGGCACTATTGACATTTTAGGCTGGGTAATTCTCTTTCATGGGAGGTTGCCTTGTGCACTGTATGATATTTAGCTGCATTCCTCATCTCTATAATTACATGCCAGTAGTAGTCCCATGTGTGACACATAAAAAGGTCCCCAGATATTGCTAAAGTCCCTTGGTTGAGAACCACTAATACACCCCATTGGATCAATAATAAGTACAAATATAAATAGTTAGTAGATATAAAAATTTAATAAAATTTTAAATATTTTGAAAGAAGTTACTGTGGCTGATATCTAAGAGGTTAACTGCCTATGTTCTCCTCTAGGATTCTGATGGATTCCTGTCTCATGTTGAGGTCTTTTATCCATTTTGAGTTTATTTTTGTGTACGGTGTAAGAGAATGGTCGAGTTTCATTCTTCTACATGTAGCTGTCCAGTTTTCCCAGCAACATTTATTGAAGAGATTGTCTTTTTTCCACTGTATATTTTTTCCTGTTTTGTTGAAGATTATTTGACCATCGAGTTGAGGGTCCATATCTGGACTCTCTCCTCTGTTCCACTGGTCTATGTGTCTGTTTTTATGCCAGTACCATGTTGTCTTGGTGATCACAGCTTTGTAGTAAAGCTTGAAATCAGAAAACTTGATGGCCCCAGTTTTATTTTTGTTTTTCAACATTTCCTTAGTGATTCGGGGTCTCTTCTGATTCCATACAAATTTTTGGATTATTTGCTCTAGCTCTTTGAAAAATGCCGGTGGAATTTTGATTGTAATGGCATTAAAAGTATAGATTGCTCTAGGCAGTATAGACATTTTAACAATGTTTATTCTTCTGATCCAAGAGCATGGAATGGTCTTCCATCTTTTTGTGTCTTCTTCAATTTCTTTCATGAGTGTTCTGTGGTTCCTCGAGTACAGTTTATTTACCTCTCCAAAGGCAAAGGAAACAAAAGCGAAAATGAACTTTTGGGACTTCATCAAGATCAAAAGCTTCTGCACAGCAAAGGAAACAGTCAACAAAACAAAGAGGCAACCCACGGAATGGGAGAAGATATTTGCAAATGACAGTACAGACAAAAGATTGATATCCAGGATCTATAAAGAACTCCTCAAACTCAACACACACAAAACAGATAATCATATCAAAAAAATGGGCAGAAGATATGAACAGACACTTCTCCAATGAAGACATACAAATGGCTATCAGACACATGAAAAAATGTTCATCATCACCAGCCATCAGGGAGATTCAAATTAAAACCACATTGAGATACCACCTTACACCAGTTAGAATGGCCAAAATTAGCAAGACAGGAACAACATTTGTTGGAGAGGATGTGGAGAAAGGGGAACCCTCTTGCACTGTTGGTGAGAATGCAAGTTGGTGCAGCCACTTTGGAGAACAGTGTAGAGATTCCTCAATAAATTAAAAATAGAGCTTCCCTATGACTCTGCCATTGCACTACTGGGTATTTACCCCAAAGATACAGATGTAGTGAAAAGAAGGGCCATCTGTACCCCAATGTTTATAGCAGCAATGGCCACGGTCGCCAAACTGTGGAAAGAACCAAGATGCCCTTCAACGGACGAATGGATAAGGAAGATGTGGTCCATATACACTATGGAGTATTATGCCTCCATCAGAAAGGATGAACACCCAACTATTGTAGCATCATGGACGGGACTGGAAGAGATTATGTTGAATGAAATAAGTCAAGCAGAGAGAGTCAATTATCATATGGTTTCACTTATTTGTGGAGCTAACAAATAGCATGGAGGACAAGGGGAGATGGAGAGTAGAAGGGAATTGAGGGATATTGGAAGGGGAGGTGAACCATGAGAGACTGTGGACTCTGAAAAACAATCTGAGGGTTTTGAAGGGGCAGGGGGTGGGAGGTTGGGGGAACCAGGTGGTGGGTATTAGAGATTGCATGGAGCACTGGGTGTGGTGCAAAAACAATGAATACTGTTAGGCTGAAAAGAAATAAAAAATTAAAAAAAAATCTTTCCAATTGAAAAAAAAATTTTAAATATTAAATATTAATACAACTGAATGAAGAATTGAGATATGTCCTATAACAAGAGAAAAAATAGTTAAACCATATTGAGAAATATTTGGATGATGGAATTTTAAATATTTGAAATATAAGAATTTTGAAATAATTGGAAATTTATAGGAAAACATATACATTAAAGAAAAAATAAAGATATAAAAAAGGATTCAAGTGGAATTTTTAGGGCTATAAAATACAATATAGAAACAGAAATTCCATTTCAAAGACAAAAGAACATCAACAACAAAAATAGAGGGGCACCTGGGTAGTTCAGTTGGTTAAGTGTCTGCCCTCTGCTGGGGTTATGATCCCCAAGTCCTGGGATCTGCCCCACATTAGGCTGCTTGCTCAGTGGGGAGTCTGCTTCTCCCCCTCTCTCTGCCCCTCCTCTCCCTCATTCTCTCTTAAATAAATAAATTCTTGTTAAAAAATCCCTGGATATAGAATAGAAACCATTTAAGCTAAAGCAATAGCTGAAAAAAATTGTGGAAAAACTTAACAGAGCCCATTGACCTATGATTCAGGGATGACAGAAAACCTATTTGAAGAAATAATGTTTTAAAAGAAAAAAATGTTTGAAAATCACAAAACAAAATTAGGTTTGAATGCTTCATGAAAAAAATCACTTCAAGACATACAATAAATGCTGAAATTGAGCAATTTATAAAATCTTAATATCTGTCAGTGGAGAAAAAGATATATACAGAAGAACAAGATATTGACAACTCTAGACTAGTTTCAGAAACTATGCCCACTATTTTTAAAATATGAAAATGAAAAAAAAAGAAAAATTCAAAGTAGAATTCTATACCAAAATTATCTTCTCAAACTTAAAGGTGAAAAAAAGACATTTTTGAGCAAATAACATATTAAATATTTCATGTTAAATGTTAAATGAAGCTTAATGACTATTACAATTATAATATGTGCAAATAAAAGTATGACATGGCAATATAGTACAAAGGAGGTTAGAGGGTAGAGAAGTTCAGTACAGGTGAAATGGTATAATATTATTTAAAGGTACTAGAATGTTAATTTAAAATTTCATAATATAGGGCGACTGGGTGGCTCAGTGGGTTAAAGCCTCTGCCTTCGGCTCAGGTCATGATCCCAGGGTCCTGGGATCAAACCCCACATTGGGCTCTCTGCTCAGTGGGGAGCCTGCTTCCCCCTCTCTCTCTGCCTGCCTCTCTGCCTGCTTGTGATCTCTGTCTGTCTAATAAATAAATAAAATCTTTTAAAAAATAATAATAAAATTGCATAATATAAATTCTAGAAGAACCAAGAAAAAGAGGAAGTGGGACTAGAATGACAGAATAACAAAATGAAAGAAGGAGGAAGGAATGAGAGGAAGAAGGAAGAAAGGGAGGAGAGGAATAGGGAAAGAACAAAAGAAGAAAAAAAAAGAAAAGAAAAGTAGTTTGTTAAAATAACCATGTATGTCTAATGGCTACTAATCTGGATATATCCCAGGTTTAAACTATTTGGCCCTTTCCAGATCAAATCAAAACATCCCCTTTGGTTATCGATGTAGTTTCCATAATGAAGGCTGCTGTTCTTCATAAATCAGCCACAGTAAATCCTGAAGACAGTCAAACTCTGATGAAGAAGATAAGGGGAGATCTGCGTGATGGATGCTGTCAAGTGCCCCTTACTTCGTATTGCAGAAGTAATTAGGCTCATGGCTCAATGATACCTTTAGATGTTGATAGTTACTTAAGCCAGGAAATCTTGCTGTACAGGCAAGTAAATTGGCCATAGGTAACTGGAAACTAAAACCACTCTCATTTCAAGCATTCAGTCATGCGCACATTTATGGGAACTTAGAGGAAGATTAAAACAAGTCATGTAGAAACCACCCAAGAAAGACATGGTACTGAGGCAGAAGATTGGAATGTTAAGATTTTTGTCAGATGCTTTAGGGATTCCTGAACCATTATCCCTTACTGGGGATAATGAAATAAAATGACATGGAAACGTCCAAGCAGAGAAAAAGTGGACCTACTTCTCTCTCACCCACCAAAGCCATTAGTCTGAACACTGTGGACTTAACTCAGTGTTCATAGGAAGACTGTCATCTGACAATTTTAGATAGATTTCTCTGAAGACAAGATTTCTCTGGAAATCTGAAGACAGATTTCTCTGCACAGAAACAGCAAATGGATTATACTGGACTCCTTCCAGAAGTCCCAGTGGTCTAAAAATGGGAATTCAATGGAACTGACACCTATTCAGCTCTAAGATTTGCTAATCCTCTTGTTAGCAAGCCTACTTTCTCAACTCTAAACCCCAGCAGTTACCTCTTATTACTGAAAAAACCCAACCTCTAGATCAAAAAAGCCCTATCTCATAGCAATGGGATACCTGGAAGACCACCACCCACAGGTCCTCTTCCCTGGACATGATCAGGAACTAAAAACACATACCAACCCCCACCAGTGATCAAGTGCTCCTTGCCTGCTGTCTTGCAGGTACTTCCCTAAACCTCTCCTAGAAAACTCTAGGTGCCCATCTTACAGGCAGAGAGGTCTATTGTAGGGCTTGAGTTTGCCACCTCAGCCAGCTACAGGCATCTGAACTAAATTTTCCCCTCTTTTCCAAACCCTTGTCTTTTGAGTTATTGGCTTCTCTTTCCATGAGTTTATCCAAGTTTGTTTGGCAAGTGTTGCCAAACCCAGCCAGGAGCTATGCTCTCAATTTATGCAGCCCCCTCAGGGTTCCCTGAAACAGAGCAGTTGTCCCCAGTGGCACATCAGGGTTCACCTGCTCATTTCCTGAGTTAGTGGCTGTGATACATGGTTCTATAATAGTTGTTAAAAAGCAGCCACCAAGAATACAATGAAAGGTTTATAATATTGGAGAGTCTATAAGTGTATTTCATGTGGAACAATGCCTCTGATCAAAAAAGGAACTCAACTGTTACTAATATACAAAAACAACTGAAGAAACATTGGATTACATAGCTGTATCACATTTCTTTCTTTTTGAGATCTTATATATCTATTTAAAGAGAGAGAGAGGGAAATCATGAGGGGGCAAGGGCAGAGGGAGAGAGAAAACTTTAAGTTGATTTTTGCTCTAAGTGTGGAGCTGGTTGACAGAGTTTCATCCCACTACCCTGAGATCATGACCAGAGCCAAAATCAAGAGGTGAAATCAAGAGTTACCCCCCCACACACAACTGACTGAGCCACCCAGGCTCTCCTATATCACTTTCCCTTCACTCTTGGAGCAGTGGTCTCATTAAAAATGGTAATAGACAATTCAAAGGTACTTCAAACTGGAGTGGAGAGGCATGAAGATCTGACTAATATTTTTGAGTAAATATATTTTTCAATTGGATATGGAAGAGAGACAATGGGATATTCCACAGGAAACATTTCCTAAATTTGAGGGGTTAGAAGAAGGAAATAGTGAGACTACAATTCCCCAGCTTTACATCTTTATATCTTCTGTTTTGATAGGTCCATTTATGCTTAAAATAGTGCCAAGCCTAAATTAGTATACAGTAAATGGTATTATGCATTTGTAATTGATCTTTTTTAATATTCTTCAAGAAAGTTTTCATATTAGTGCACTCCAGACCTAATAGTGGTTTTATATTTCTTTGGTAAAAAATATCAATTTCAGTAAGTAGGCAATGCCAGGAAAAGTTTTCTCTGTTGTAACTCAGGGAAAACAACATGGCATCTTTAATAATTCCCATTGGTATTTAATCATCAGTTGGGTATTGTTAGGTCTCAAAATTATGTCACCTTTTTATCACCACACTCTGAATATATATGATTCTTTTTAAGTAAAATGTTCATATTTGTCATTATTTTAGGGAAATACTCTTATTTTTGGAAGGAGAAGCTCTCCAGGTTTCAATGTGTCTGACTCAAGTAATGTTCTGAAACACTGTAAAACCGGTGAGTCATAGGAGAAGATTTAACATACATCAAAACAATATATAACCATTTCTAGATATGGGCTTTTAATTTCTTTGTTCATAGGTAGAATGAAATGTTGGAAGTCCTTTAGGAGCCAAACACTATGACAACATTAGAGAGTTCTAGAAGGCATTATCATTCTAGTTATACAGACACATAGCATAGTCTCATTATAAGTGTGACAACGTGGGGCAAATAAGTGAATGCACTTTGATGTACTTCAGGTGATTTTATTTTCCATCTGCTAAAGAGTTTCCATGTCAAACTTCATGATGTCAATATCTTTACAAATAAACATTCAAGAGCATTTCTAATCTGTGCCAAACGCTGCCTCCTCGGGAAGTAAGTGACTGAATGAAATCTTTGCTTTTTGTTTTCAAGCAAGCATGTTATTTCTTGTACCTATAAACCTACCAGACCTAACACTTCAGTTTATGCTGTTCTGGTCAACAAGCAGACAAACAAAAGTCAGCTAAGTTGGCTAGTATCATGTAGAAAAGAGCATGATTTTGGCCAGTCTGACCCAAGTCATAATGCTTTTATCTCATATTCTTCTGTTTTAAGATTTCAAGTACTTTTAAAAAAATACATGTTAATAGAATGAATCACTCCTATATTCTCAGGTAGTTGGACAGACTGCTCTCTGTAGATCAGGCAACTAGTACATCAATCACTGTTTGTCTTTTCTCTTCATAATTTGATGTCTATGATCTCCTGTGAGTAAATTTCTCACTTAACCATATTCTCTGCATGTGAGTCTATGCATTAGAATTAAAATGTTGATTTCAAAGTTTATTTTACTTTTCTCCCCAGCCATTTTGGAATAGCCAGAAAGTTGTTTACAGTAAAGAGAAAGCTAAGGAACTTTGTTTCTGTGGTAAGGGGGAGATGCTGGGCAGATAATCAAAGGATTCCTCTGAAAACCATTATTTTCTCTTTTCTCTGTTGCCCCTAGCCCCCATCCTTACTTTTAGAGATTATGTGAAAGAATGTGTGTGTGTGTGTCTATGGTTTAGTTAAAAACTTATATGTGAAAATGTGCTTTAGAGGAAAGTTATAGATTAGTGCAAGTTATACTATCAAAACAAAAAATAGTTGAAAAATCTACGATTTTTTAAAATTTTTTTAATTTATTTTCAGCGTAACAGTATTCATTGTTTTTGCACCACACCCAGTGCTCCATGCAATCCATGCCCTCTCTAATACCCACCACCTGGTTCCCCCAACCTCCCACCCCCCGCCCCTTCAAAACCCTCAGATTGTTTTTCAGAGTCCATAGTCTCTCATGGTTCACCTCCCCTTCCAATTTCCCTCAACTCCCTTCTCCTCTCTAACTCCCCTTGTCCTCCATGCTATTTGTTATGCTCCACAAATAAGTGAAACCATATGATAAGCCTACCTACTCCAACACAGTTATATATCACTAGCCCCAATTGGATAAAATGTACACATGGGATTGTCTGAGAGAAACAGACTTTATAGCATTATGATCCTTCTTCCTTCTATTACTGAAGACTGGGAACATAAATTGCAGAAAATGAATGAGAATATGGGAAAAGGAGATGCAAGGCTATTCCCAGGATTCACATGAGACACTTTCTCATGAAAGTATTTTCTCCACTCTGGTAAGTAATGCAAAAACAGAAGCCTGTACTTTATTATGATGATGGTGATGATATGTTAGTCACCATAGAGTACATGATTAATTTTTGATGTGGTGTTCCATGATTCATTGTTTGCATATATTTACTGAAGGAGATTTATAAAAATCTAGGTGATTGAAAACCATTAGTGATGAAAATAATTTTTTAAAGCGAAACTGGTAAAACTATTATTGTTATAAGCATGGCTGATGGGAAAGTTGTGGCATAAATTTAGATCATCTAAATTTATGCCATAATACAGAGAAACTGTATTTCTCTTATCCACATGAATCAGTTACTTCAAGCCACCTCATTTTGTCATTTGGAAGCTTGTGATAATGATACATGCACCAGCACATATAATGATACATTGCAACCAGCAATCCTCTTTATAGCAACAAATAAGTGAAAGAGTGAATGAATCAATACATACTGAAAATGAAATAAATTCAGTTCCATTTGGCTGTGGACTTTCTACATTCATGGTATTTCTTGCTTAAAATCCTAGAAGAGACATTTGATGTGAACAATGTTAAATGTTGACTGAATAATTTATACATGGTTAACATATATAATAATGTATGTATGGCATGTATATAATTTCATGGTTTCACTCTTACAAAGTATGCGATGACCATTACTGATACTAGCACGAGCTCTGATGGTTTCATGCAAGAATAGAGCAGGAAAGAGGCAATACATTTCTCAGGAGCCAAAAACTTACAAATAAGACATAATTTAAGGTTTAATTAGTAGTTCTTTACCAGAATCTCTTTCAAAATATGGGTCTTTAAAATCCGTGCTGTATTTTCTACATTTATCATTTCCAGGATAAGAAACTCAGTATTTTTCTATGACTGTAGAACCCACCACCATCATAATCATATTTATATACCTCTTCATACGATAAAGAGGCATTCAATATCATGTAATCTGATTGTTTTTATTTCATTTTACTGAGGAGGAAACTTAATCCTTGAAAGGAGATACTTGTCCTATGTTGCCCCCCAGTGAGTGGCTCAGCTAGGTGTTGTATTGAGGTCTTCAGATTCCAAGTCCACAACACAATGATGATTTCATGTGCTGTTTTTATTTTTGTCTTTCAGAAATATATATTATGAATTCTCCTTGATTTTTTGGTACACTTCTCTGGGCCATTTCAGAATCACTGATTAACAAAATCACCCCCCAAAAGTGGGAGGTGCTTTAAGTTCAGGTACCCAGTTTAAGTATCAAAATTAGATACCAACATGAACCATACTTTCTGTAACCACAACTTTTCTGCCCACAATTCTCACTCACTTTGATTATGATGGGATAAAGTTGACAACATGGAAAGGGCAAACCATTCAGTGGTGTCCGAGTTCATTTTGTTGGGACTTTCTAAATCTCAGAATCTTCAGATTCTATTCTTCCTAGGATTCTCTGTCATCTATGCAGGGATTGTGTTAGGAAACCTCCTCATCTTGGTCACTGTGATCTTTGACTCACGCCTTCACACACCAATGTATTTTCTGCTTATCAATCTCTCTTGTATTGATATGATCCTAGCTTCTTTTGCTACCCCTAAGATGATTGTGGATTTCCTCCGAAAACAGAAGACCATCTCTTGGTGGGGATGTTACTCTCAGATGTTCTTCATGCACCTCTTAGGGGGAAGTGAGATGATGTTGCTTGTAGCCATGGCAATAGACAGGTACGTTGCCATATGCAAACCCCTCCATTACCTGACCATCATGAGCCCACGAGTGCTTGTTTGGCTGCTGTTATCCTCCTATACAGTTGGATTTGTGCATTCATCTAGTCAGATGGCTTTCATGTTAAATTTGCCCTTTTGTGGTCCCAACGTGGTGGACAGCTTTTTCTGTGACCTTCCCCTTGTGATCAAACTTGCCTGCAAGGACACCTACCTGCTACAACTGCTGGTTGTTGCTGATAGTGGCCTCCTGTCCCTGGTCTGCTTTCTCCTCTTGCTTGTCTCCTATGGGATCATCATATACTCAGTCAGGCACCGTGCTGCCGGTGGTTCAGCCAAGGCCTTCTCCACTCTGTCAGCACACATCACAGTTGTGACTCTCTTCTTTGCCCCATGTGTCTTTATCTATGTATGGCCCTTCAGCAGATACTCTGTCGATAAAATTCTCTCTGTGTTTTATACAATTTTCACACCTCTCTTAAATCCTATTATTTATACATTAAGGAATCAAGAAGTAAAAGCAGCCATAAAGAAGATAAGGACTCGACATATAAATGCGAAACACACTTTGTAGATGATGCTTCTGAAGAAATAATTTCTTGTGTGGACATTTTAAGGAATGAACTTTGAAGCTATTTCATGTTCTGTAAAAGGAACCAGTAGGTGTAACTGTTAAAGAGCAAACCCCTTTTTTTGTCACTGTCAGTTATTAAACACATGACATGTAGAGTCTGGAAGACATGCATTTAAATCCTCTCTTCACTGCTTCTTCTCATGCAAATTTGAAAAAAATGAATAAATTCTCTTTATCTACTTAATTATCTACAGAAATTTCTTTATATGTTTCTTTTATTATTTTGGAATGTTTTTAATTTTTACAATTATTATTACTATTTCTATTATGCTTGTAGTTATTACTGCTGCTATTATAATTGTAGCTGTTATTGGGAATCTATCAGTAGAAAATGTACACAGATGACTTCTCACATAGGCCGTTTAGCTGAGTGTCTGATTAACTAGTGCTAAAAGAGTACATTTAGTAGGTAATCCCTAGTTAATGTGTATTAATTTTAGTTACTTAGTTGCCCCAGATACAGTGCCTCCAACCATGCTTCACATATTTTGTGAGCCTACAATGAGCCAGAAGATACATCCTTGATTTCAGGAAGTTTACAGCCCATTGATGGGGAGAGTGCACTAAATTTGCAATCATGTTGTGTCATGATTGACACAGTACAGTACTATACTATAATATAGTACGATACAGTACTATATTACACGGTTGCAAGTCCAGTACAACTTTATCAGTAATAACACCAATATTTGTCTCTGCCTTTTTTTTGAGTTCACTGATAAATTGACTCAGAGTCTATAGAGAAGAAGGGGTAACTGGTACTCCTGAAAAGTCTATATTCAATTCTTAGTACCAGAATCAAACTTTCTTTTTCATTTTTTAAAATACAGTTTACAGGGGCACCTGGGTGGCTCAGTGGGTTAAAGCCTCTGCTTTCGGCTCAGGTCATGATCCCAGAGTCCTGGGATCAAGCCCCACATCGGGCTCTCTGCTCAGCGGGGAGTCTGCTTCCTCCTCTCTCTCTGCCTACTTGTGATCTCCATCTGTCAAATAAATAAATAAAATCTTTACAAAAAATAAAATAAAATAAAATACAGTTTACAAATAGAAAAAACAATCATTCTCTTTAGTGTACAATGCTGTGAATCTTGACAAATGCATAGTCATGTAACCATAACAAGGAGAATATAGGAGAATTTCAACAACGCTCAAATTTCCCTCTGTCCCTTTCTGGTCCACTCTTCTGTCTCATGTTCCAGCTCTGATAAAAGTGATCTGGTTTTTTTTTTTTTTTTTTTGGTCCCTAGTTTGCCATTTAATAACTGTCATATAAGTTGAATTATATAGTGAGTAGCCTTTTGAGCATGTTTTTTTTCAGTCAGCATGATGCCTTTGGGATTCATTCAATAGCAAGTTGTTTTCATTATTAAAAATCTATTTTACATTTTAATATCTATTATATAAGTCCCCTCATTGCTATTCTTCCTCAGATTATCTTGAAACCAGATCAGTTATTCATAGATATTAGCTGGAATGATTTTATCAAATGATATGAATACTAAGTAATTATAATTTCATTAATCTTATATATTGATTTATGGAGAAATATTAACAGTATTGGTCTGTTTAATCCTAGAACATGGTTTATATTCTGAACTTAATATAGGCCTTTTATGTCCCCCAGGCACATTTTATAACTTTCTTCATTATATACAGAAACTACCTTAAACTTACAATTTTTTTTTAAGTTTTTGAGTTCATTTTTTTAGTTGTGTGTGGTTTTGTTTTATTTGGGTTTTTGTTTGTTTGTTTGTTTTTTGCTATTTCTGGAATAAAGGAAAGGTAGAGTTATATGTATATTTCTTTGAAATTAGCCACTGACCTGAACACTGCCATTGAAATTTTTCGCTGATTTTCTCGGGCTTAGCATATAATGTTTCAACTATTATAATCTTATGTTCTTCTATTATTTTTCAACATTTTACTTCATATTTTAACTTATCACATGTCTAGGACTTAATATTGTCTCAGAATTTTTTCCTGGTTACCAAAGAACAAAATAGATATATCTCATAAAATTGCTGACACATCTGTTTTCCAGTAAGGAGAATTACTGCCTTTAATACGCTTACACAATATAATGAATATTTTACACATTTTTATAAAAATGACACATATTGGGATGATAACTACTAATCACACTTGGTTTATTTGACATGGAAAATTTTATTAATTTCATTGGAGCTATATTGAACATTTCCAAAGAGTAGAGGTAAATCTTTTTTAGCTGTCGAAGAAATCTAAGAAAAGGAATCTAAATTTTGGTGTTAAAACTAAAAACTGGAAAAGTTTACAAGAAGCTTGCCTGCCACCTAGTGGCCGTAATCTCCTATGTTTCCCTTTCTAGCTTTAGCAAAAACCAAGAATAGGAAGGAGGATTTGTAAAAATGAGGAATTTGAGAGGCAGGGTGGGAATTGTGGGGGGCAGAGAAGGAAAAAATAAAACAAGGGATCGGGAGGAAGACAAACCATAGGAGACTCTTAATCTCACAAAACAAACTGAGGGTTGCTGGAGGGGCTAGGGATAGGGTGGTGAGGTTATGGACATTGGGGAGGGTATGTGCTATGGTGAGTGCTGTGAAATGTGTAAGCCTGATGATTCACAGACCTGTACCCCTGGAGCAAACAATAGATTATATGTTAATAAAAATAATTTTTTAAAGGGGAAAATAAAAGGTCACATGTTTTTAAGTTTCTTTGTTTATTTTCAAATGACAGAATTTATGCTGACAAAAATTTATACCGATAAAAATCTCCATTTGTTTAAAAAAAAAAGAATGGGGGCACCTGGGTGGCTCAGTGGGTTAAAGCCTCTGCCTTCAGCTCAGGTCATGATCCCAGGGTCCTGGGATCAAGCCCCGCATTGGGCTCTCTGCTCAGCAGGGAGCCTGCTTTCCTTCCTCTCTCTCTCTGCCTGCCTCTCTGCCTACTTGTGATCTCTGTCTGTCAAATAAATAAATAAAATCTAAAAGAAAAAAAAAAAAAAGAATGGTCTGGAGCCTTTGCAGTCCCCCAATAGGCAATCAGTATGCAGCCTATACCTTCCAAAGAGGCAGTGGAGCTGATTACCATCTCACCATTACCAAAAATAGCCATTTTCATGGACAAATTTTAGTGTTATTTTAAGGGCTTCCCATCTGCTAATACCCATCAGCTAAGTCCAGAATTCCACTGGACGTCACAACTCATTAAGTCACCATTAGGAGTTAGAGTGTTCTGAAAAAGGCAAAGCAGACTAGTACCTATAAACTGTCTGTATGTTAAAAATCATTGTTCATGATTTTTAAATCTATTGCCTGCCATAAATTTACAAAACTGTCTTTAACTTCCCTAAAAGAATGGATGATCCCTCCAAATTTCAAGAGGAACTAAAAATATATCTTCTCATCATTTCAGTTTGGAAGACTGAACCCTTTGCTCAGAATATGCTGCCAAATGATTTTACTTTGATCATAATTGGTCAGATAGGAAAGTAGGACTTGTTTGAGGCTACTAAAAAGAGTGGCCAAAAGCCATTCTTCCATCTGTATCTAAAAGATAGTATTGGGGAAATTAAGTTAATAATTAGGCTGTCTAGGGAAGTCTTTCAGTTTCTCAGTCTTAAAAGTGAGGTGCTACTTCCATCCCCATTCTCTGTATGAGGGAATGGAAGCAGAAGGCTTTGATAACTTGCTTAATGTTCCACAGCTAGAAAGGAGAGGAACAGATTCCAACTAGTCTATTTTTAGAAGCCATGCATGTCTTTATAATTCTGTGCTACCTCTAACAGTATTAACCAAATTCTGGAAACCCATTTGTAAATTACCTCTTCTCCAAATCCAGAAATTTTTTTTTTAAGATTTTATTTGTTTGACAGAGATAGAGAGAGATCACAAGTAGGCGGAGAGACAGGCAGAGAGAGGAGGAAGCAGGCTCACTGCTGAGCAGAGAGCCCGATGCGGGGCTCGATCCCAAGACCCTGAGATCATGACCTGAGCTGAAGGCAGAGGCTTAACCCACTGAGCCACCCAGGCGCCCCAAATCCAGAAATTTTTAAAAAATATAACTGAGGGCTGGGAAACTGACTCCACAGACAAATAATGCAGAGGCTAATTTATTGCTCTCATATACTTGAGTCAAAGAAAAGTGATATAGAAACTTTCAACTCTAAGAGTCACTCAAAGGAATTTGGGTTTTAAAAATGACTATATATAATAAAGAGGATGAAATTTACAAATAGTGTTGATTGAAAAAAAGGTAAATATAAATAGTAACTGGTTTATATTTCTCTCTGTAGCAAGTCTAAATAGAGGTATAGTCTTTACCAAACTGAAACTTGTCCTTGCTTCCAATGTACTGTAAGCCAAATTCTGAGACACTGGTTTTGATGCAAAGAAAGCTTTATTATGAGACATTAGCCCAAGGAGAAGGCAGGGAATCATTCTCAAAGCTGCCTTCCTCTGTTGGTCCTAGGCACAGCTTATATACATGAGAGGAAGGTAATGTTTCTTGAAAACTTGGTGTGGTGTCCTTGAAACAGTCTGGAGGTAAGCATTCTTCTGGACAATGTGGCAATATTAGGATCTGGTATGATCAGATATGTCAAGATAAATACTACTGTCCAGCCCTCCACGGGTTTCTACAATTAGTGGGTAAACAGAGAGTAACGGTAAAAATGGCAAAGCTGATGATTGTGCATGATGTTAAGAGGTGTATAAACCACAATAAGTAGGGAACAAAACAGAACATGGAGCCAAGTTAATAATACAACTAATACAACTATCGTTCTGCTTATGCTTTCAAAACAGGTCCAGGAACCTGGCACCTGCTTCAAATCCCCATTCTTATTTTATAATTCCTCAATCATGGGGAATAGAAATAATGACTGCTCTAGCTGCTTCCTGCTTCTAAGAGGTGAAGAGCAATAGCCTGGAGAGTGGAAGTGGGAAAACTGCCCTCAAAAATATTCTGGAGTGTCTGGGCACAGGGCTTGGACCTTGCTTTTGAATGTTACTGTTTCTTGGGGAGATTTTCCTGAGGTCACAGAAGCTGGCAGAGTAGTATGCTGTCTTATTTTTATTTCTTCGTTTTTTTCTGTTTTCTGGACTTAATCCCATTTATTAGAAACCTTAAAAGCATTCCCTACCAATGCCAAAGTAGCCATCACTAGAGCTATCTCTATTTTATGTAATTTCTTTTGAATATCTGGAACACTTTGCTAATACAAGTCATATTTATCACTTTTAAGTTTTCAGGTGCTTCAGGATCAATGTCAGCATATTGATGGTGTGCTTGATTGAGTCATTCAAGAAAAGATGAGGGGTCTTCTTGAAGCATCTGATTAACTTGTTGAATCTTGTTTAGATTCTATTGTCTAGGTACTCCTGTTTTTATTCCTACCAGGATAGATTCTCGATACTTTTGGAGTCTGGGAAGTCCTTCTGCATTATATCATGATTGGGGTCACAGGTTGGCTGCTTGTCTGGTTGCTCTGATGCCTCTGGCCTGGCAGGATAGTTTGGAGCTAGTAGATGAATCCCAGGTTTGTTCAAGTTAAAAGAATGGGGAAAAAATGGGAAACCTTTATTGGGAGAGTCATAGACAGATACTCGAACAACCCAGGAGAATTTATGATCTAGTCAGTTGTTTAGGTGAAGAACAAACATGTGAAGACAATCAGAATTAGAATTTAACATTCAGACATTCAGAAATGTGTGTTATTGAAATATAATTTTTTCTATCTAAATTTACCCTCATTTTTATTGAAGGTAACCAGATTGAGACTAGTATGTTTGCAAAATAAATCCGGTTTTAACAAACTTGGCTTAACTACTTACATAAGCCCAACAAGAATCATGATCAGCCACACAGGTTCTTTTAAACCTGCTTTGCTAGATCTATTCATAAGGAATATCAGATTGAAATTTTAATAGTCTTTTGAGACCCAAAGCCAAGTCAAATACTTGCCATTTGATTTGTCTGCAGTACCTGTAGCTTTGGATTATTTCCTCTCTTCTCGAAGTCCCCCAAATATCCTGAGGTTCCTGCACCTACCAGCATGAAACATTCTCTACTCTCCCAGTAAGGCTCCTGAGAACTCCATAAGCAAGATATCAGGCTTACATTTCTAAGGGGCTCACTGGCACTATAAAGTCAACCTTAGTTCATTAAAGCTGTCTGGTCATATGTGAGTTTATGCATGCCCCCTCCCAAATATGGCATTCTAGGTAAAGCCTTCATAAAATAACCAATGTTTCCAATGTTTTGTTACAAGGAGAACAGATGTTATTGAACTTATGGAAATAACTATAATTTTCAGAAAAGAAGGAATACCGACTCTGAGTTTCTGATTTCTGGAGGGTTCAGGTAGGGAGAAAAAGTGAATTTGTTCACAAAGGCATATTTTATCAAATCTCTGTAAATCATAGATCTCTTAGGAGAGAGTTGTCTTAAATCTGGAAGAGCAAACAGTAGAGAAAGAATAATGTTTCAAACAAGACTCATAAAAGCTAAAACTCCAAAAGACATGTCCATTTTCATTAAACCAACAAACTCAAGCTTTAATTTAACAGAGATTATTCCAGATTATATGAACCAGAGAAGCATTTGAATTAGTTTCTATCTTTGCGTGGTAGGATGCCCCATTCTTGTAAGTGCTTGTCTTGAACTAAATAGGGCTCTTTTATCATTAACATTAGTAATACCATCCAGAAGTAGATAATGCCATATTACCAGACACAAACAAAAGACTGTACAGTAAAGATTTGTATTTTTCCTTGACCAATAACCTTATGGAAATTGTGAGCTAGATTTTTTTTAAAGTAGGTTCCACACTGGGCATGGACCCCAATGCAGAGATTGAACTCACATCCCGGAAATCAATACCTGACCTGATACAAGAGTCAGATGCTTAACTGACTGAGCTACCCAGGTGCCCTTTGGGCTAGATTTTGAGAAGGGTGTTTTTCTATCTGTTTATGCTTTTAAAAGGCCTCTTTTCTCTTCCCTTTTCTTTTTTCAGTCTTAGGCATGGAGAATGATTTTGATAAGTTGTTCCCAGAGAGGTTGAGGACTTTGAATTGTTTCTGGGGAAGTATTGCTATATTGCAAAAAACTGTTCCAGTTTTATTGTGGCCAAGCTAAAAGAATATCATTCTTTTCTTTTTGTTCATAGAAGTGTAACTAAAACAAGGCCAGATTTGCATAATGCAACCCAAACTGCTACATTCTAGATTGAATTGATGTTTCCCATAATGCAGGTAAGACAAACAGACAAGACAGACAGGACTAGCAATATGAGTGCCGTAGGAGAAAAACCTAAGCAAATGATCCATCAAAAAAAGAAACTCAGGATGGTTTTATGACTGTTTAATCTTGTAATATGTGAGGGCCCTTCTTTAAAGGTCTTCTTAGGAAAGGTTCCTAAGAGAGGAAATACAGTTGCTGATTGTGTTCTCTAAAACTCACCCTCAACAACAGAAGTTCTCCCAGAGCTCATGGAAAGTGTCATTCCTTCACTTAAAACTTGGCCTTGAGAAGAGGCCAGTGCAGGTCTAGATGGCAGCCAGGGGAATTCCCTTGGATTCAATGGTGATCCACGATCCTGTGGAAAATTCCCATGAAGTCACTCTTGTGGCCAAGACTTGCCTGCCTCAGACACAAACCTCCTGGCTGGCTCACCAAATTTGTTCAGGAACTCAAACTTGTCTGTGCACCCAAGGCGCAGTCAGTTAATGTCTGCGATCCCAATTTTGAAGGAAAGACAGCTTTATTATCAGAAGGGCAGTCCATTGAGAAGGGCGGGGATTTCCAAAGCCAACATGCCCAGTTGAGCCTAGAGACAGCTTATATACATGAAAGGAGGGTAATGGGTTTTTTGAAAACTTGTAAGGGATGGAGAGGTGGTGGAGAGAGGATGCTTGAAGCAATATGGAGGGAAGCATTCTTCTGAACAATGAGGCACTACTCGAGATCTGGTATGATCAGATATGTCAAGACAAATGTTACTGACTAGTCCTCATTATGTTTCTATAATCAGTGAGTAAATAGAGAAGAGGGATGAAAAAGGCAAAGTTAATGGTTAATCATGCATGAGATTAAGAGGTGCATAAACCATAATTAAGGAACAAAACAATGTGGATAAAGTTAACAATGCAATTAGTAAAATGATAACTCTGCTATGATTTTTCAATAGTCCAGGAACCAAGTGTCTGGCCTCACTTTGGGTATATAGAATAGTGTCCCCTCAAACTCATGTCTACCTGGAAATTAAGAGTATGACCTTGGACATGGGGTATTGGCAGATGTAATTAGGGTAAGGATCTTAATGAGATCATATTGCATTAGTGTTGATTTTACACTTCTGCCTACAGAAATGGGAAAGAAAAAATTTGTCATTTTAAACCATAATGCCTGTGGTAATTTATTATGGTAGCCCTAGAAAACTAATACAAACACAAAACTAACTTCTCCTATGAGAAAAAATTAAATGTACAATACACATTTACACCATGAAATTAATAGAAAATCAGAATTTTGGATGATGCAAATTGGTGACAAGAACATGGCAATATAGGGCTCCTTGTGCAGTATTAGTGAGAGGGTAAACCAGGTTGCAGAGGAATTTGGCATTATTAAGTGAAATTAAATACATACATACACAAATGCCAAGCCATTTGTCTCCCTCACACATGGGTGCTTAGAAAGTGGCACCTATCCCTGTGAGGGCAAATGGTGCAAAGTGTGGCCGTTGTGGACGGACCTATCTCTGAGGCTCAACACACCTCCATTGTTTCCTGCCTCACAGGTCCCACTCAGGTACTAGTACCATTTCAGTCACCGGCCAGCCCCTGCAGAGAGTGTAAATTGTCTCTTTGGGGATCTTGAGGGGATAGCCTTCTGGAGCAGCCCTTCCTGGAAAGACTCCTGGCTATGCCTAGAGGGGAGAGGCCAGTGATTGCATGTGGAAGAGGCCCAAAACAGAAGGGAGCAGTAGGCTAGATGCCTGCACTGTTACCTGTTTCCACTAATTTGGGGGAGAATGCCTCTCTGGCCATCCTCCCCCAGCAGCTGCAGTGAGCTATTACCTCCTCTAAGAGCTCTGTCTCCCACAGGCATCCTTTCAACCCCTCTGTGCTCTCAACTCTGACAGGAAGTCCCCTCAAGCAGCTACCTCAGTGATCATGGTCAGGGTGGGGACCTTGCCTGTGTCCCCAAAGCCTAGACTAAGCATCGGGCACACTGAAGATGAGACACAGAGAGGTTAAGCAATTTTCAAAGATCACAGATCACTAAGGCAGCCCACTTGCTATTTTCCCTTGGGTTTTGAGGTTCATTTTAATTAGTAAAAATTTTTGCTTTACTCTCTTGAATATGAACTTTCAGGGAAACTTGGCACAGATATGCAATATGGTAAAGCAAAAATAACCTGTCTTGAGACTGTTTGAAATCATCCAAAACTAAAACAACACTCAATCATAATGCCTAGAAAAATTTGTCACATAGTAGGAATTAAATGTTGAATAAATGAATAAATAAAAGAAATTTTCTCATTATGTGACAAATGAATGCAAATCCATAAAAGAAGTATTGGAACCATATAGTGTTAATGAGAGAAAATTAATTAAATACTATTATTTAATTGATTGATGTGTTCTCTATTATTGAGTGATGTGTTATCAGTCACACAACGAAAGTTCCTCTGTATAAGAATTTTAACCCTCTCAATTCCCCACCAATCTAACACTAACATACTCTATAGTTAATGTTAAATTTCATACAAAGTAGTAAAAAATTAGTTTTGAGGTGTTATATGTCCTCAGTGATGTTTTTGTTTAAACCTGAGTCCTCTGTATTATTTACCCATTGACCCTGCTATGTGCTAGTGTCATTCCAAGTTCAAGTTTTTATTGCATTCATTTGTTTTTTTTTTTTTTTTTGTCAATGCTACCAGCAAAGTACTTCTTGAGGCTTGCAGTGGTGTCTCATTTGTCTTATTCTCACTAGATCATTGCACAGTCTCAGGGCAGATACATCTTAATCCATTGATGAGTTAGTAAATCATTAGATGAATATCTAAAAGATTTAAAAGGAATCTATTATATCTTCATTTTCAAATGGTGTGACAGTGAAATGATCAGTACATTTCAGAGTACAATAGTGGCATGAGATTAGAATGACAAAGAAAAAAGGAAATGGAATAGAGGTGTTATAGCAAAAATTGTACTTTGGTAGCTAATATAGTTGCAAGATTCCCAATAGAAATGCAGATTCCCAATTTATATAATGATATCAGATGTCTTAACCTTCTTTATTATTTTTTTTTGCTACAACTTAACATATTATTCAGACAGGCATGGTTATGAAAGTTATTTCTTCTGCACATATATAGAATTCCTTTTTAATAGTAATTTTAGCATTATCTTCTCTTAGTGACAGTAGCAGAGATTCCATCATAATAACTGTCATTTCAAGTAACATTTAATGAGCTCCTGGGTTATACTAGTTATCATGGTCAGTAATGAGGTGCAATGGATAAGCCGTGCTCCCTGATTTTTCAAGTGTAATTATTTAGGCATTTCTAGATAAAGACATGCAAACTGATACTACAATTTAACGGATGTCGTTAGTTTTTATTTTTATCTTTTTAATAAATAAAGGAATGTGGGATCCCATTTCTGATGTGAGCAGGATTATGAGCAGGTAACCCACAGAGATCAGATCACCAGAGCATGCACCTACATGGAGAACGAGGAACCCTCATGAAACAGTTGAGTTAGCGAAAGTGAGTTTATGGAAAGCAGCAGTAGCAAACGCATGAATAAGTGTTGGTGTTCTTCAGTGACTGAAAGCAGTGGCAGATTTGGCATAAGAATACTATTTTTTATATAGGCTGGAATAGAGAGTTGAAGGCAAGGAGATCCATCCTAAAGATTTTTGAGAAGGAAGTTCATGATAGGAACAACAGTAAAAGTTGTCAAAGTTGTCAAAATCTTAAAAATATTAAGAATGTTTCTCTGGGATAGTTAATATAAAAAGATTAGAGTAGAAGGAAATGTGGAAACTTTAAATACATGGAAGCCTATTTGAGATAACCACATGGGACTCTAGGAGAAGGACTGGAGGTGAGTGTTCCAGTTTGATGTGTATCAGACAGTTTCCCAAATGTCCTGGTTCAGTAGACATTTCATTCTCCTTGCAATTTTGGTCTATGATTGGGGAAGGACTCAGCTGAGCAGTTCATGTCTGAGCCACAAAGGGTCAGCTTATTTTAGAGTTGAGCTCACCTTGGACTTGGAAAACTCATTTACAGGATGGCTTCTTCACTCATTTGTCTGGCATCTGTACTGTAAATCCTGACAGGGGGAGACATGGTCACAGTGCAGAAAAATATGTAGAATAGAAGATTTTGATTTTAAACATCTTTGGAAAATAAGATCAGCAATAAGAAGATAGGCTTAATTGTAGCCCAAAATCATACCTACATTGTATGTGTGAAGGCTATTGAAGCAGAAGAATAATAGGGAATATCATCAATAAAGAGATGGAAAAAATAAAAAGCAGAAATATGAGGAAAAAAAGTACAATAACAGAAATGAAACATTCTCTAGGGGGGCACAACTGCAGTTTTGGTTGTCAGAAGAAATACCAGTGAACTTGAGGAAAGTTTATTGAGTTTCTCCAATCTGAGGAACAGAAAGAAAAACTGAATCCAAAGTAAAGAACTGGAATTTAGAGATCTGTGGGGCACCATAGAAAGTAGCATACAAAGTATACACATACATATATTAGTATATATAGTGTGTATATATGTTTTATATATGTATATAAAATATATTCAAATTTACCCTTTCAGTTTTCCTCCCAATCTGTCTACAAATACAGTATTTATGATCTTATATAATGGCAACTTTATCCTTGGAGTTTCTTAGGCTACAATACTTGGAATCATGCTTGACTTCTCTATTATAATTGCAACCTATAATAATCTTCAGGTAGTCCTGTTAGCTCTAATTTCAAAATGTATCAGGAGTCTGACTGCTTCTGTCTTTAGTGTACATTTGTGGAATGAGCCGTCATCAGAGCTGGTCTGAATTAGTGAACTTGCTCCTTCTCTGGCCTCCTAGCTTCCATCCTGGTGTTTTCCAACAGGAGCAGTTAGAGCTGTTCTAACACCTGTCCACTACTCAAAACTCACACTCACCACTTCACTCAGAAGAGAAAGCCATGTGCTGGTAGTGTCTTACAGGGCCCTATAGGACTTATGCCCTACCCACAATTGCTTGTCATCCCAACCACTCTCCATCTTACTCCACTTCAGTCCCTTGTTTAACAACCTCAGGCAGCAGCCACCTGAGTTCTCTGCACTGGCTGTTCTCTCTCTGTTTTGCTTTTCCCAGATGTACACATAGATACTCCCATGTCCTCCTTTAAGTCTTTGGTCAAAAGTCACCTTCTCAGTGAAACCTATTCTTAACATCCTATTTAAAAAGAAAACTCTGGGATTCCCACTATCTCTTATCCTGCTTGATTTTTTCCATAGCATTATTGTAAATTACCATCTTGTTTTTGATTATGTATCTGCATTTTCTGTGAGAATGTAAATACTGTGAGGGAGACAATGGTCAATTTCATTCATCAATGCTTTGGAGAATGTGGACTACATATATAGTGTGGTGTCCTTTTTTTAAAAACAAAACACCATGAACTTTTCTTAATGTATTGAAATGTGTGTTGAAAACATTATTTTTGTTATTATATTTTATCACATTGATCATTCATTTTATGTATTTGGGCAAAATGAAATGGTTATATTTTTCATATATTAATCCAACTCTATAGTAGACATCTTTATCACAGAAATACTAGGTAGAGGTCTACTGGCATTTTTCAGGGAGCCCAATTTATATCTCCCAAGTGTCTGTCCAAAAGTTGTACTGACTTACATTCCTCTTAACAGTGAGGGAGTTGGCCTTACACAGCTTAAGAATATAGATTCTATAGAGCCCATGCACCTGCTTAGAACATCAACTCTGCTACTGGCAGTGTGTGTCCAGACACATTAGCCTCAGTCTTCTCATTTATAAATCAGTAATGATGGTGTTTCTCTCATTAGATTGTTGTGAAGATTAATTGAAAGAATCAACCCGACATAGCACCGGCATAGAGGAAGTCCTCAAGAGATGTCAGGTGTTATTTAAATTTGTATTGTTACTTTTATTGAAATTATCCATTTTCTTTAGACCTGACCATGAGTTTGATGTATTTATTCCAAAACTAACATATGGATAAAAGTATGCCTTGTTAAGTTTTATTTATTGAGAATAACTTTCTAATGTTTATTGGCCTATTAATCCTTTTCCTTTTAAAAAAATTATTTTCCTAAATTCTTTCCTCTTCTTTCTCTTCAGGTTTCCTTCACTTACTGATTTATAAATACTTTTTCTGTGTAAAGTATATTAGGGCTTTGTCATTAGGGCTAAAATAGCCACACTGGAACTTTGTATAAATTAGAAAAGAAGTGCGTCCAAGGGGAAAGTCCTGGCCTGTTTAGGATATATTGTTTGTTGGATGGTTGGGGCACAGGCTGGATGTCAGCCCTGATGGGCCCTTTGTCTAGTAGGCCTTGAACACTTAAAGTCTACACAACTCTAAGTAGTGACTTTGTGGGTCTCAAGATTGGAAATCAAGTTTACAAATTTGTGGTTGGATTTACACTGTTCTTTTTGTGGTGCTTCCTAAAATACAAGTTTTTAAAAATATTTACATATTTTTGTGTATTGTTATTTTACTTTCTGAATTTTTCTATTACTGGCTTGATAGTTATGGTATCTGTCAGGGTTTTCAGGAAAGAGAAGAGGAAAGGGACAGAGAGAGACAGAGACATAGAAAGAAAGGGAGAGATTTATTACAAGAAATGGCTCATGTGTTTTTCAGAGCCCTGCAAGTCTGAACTCTGCTGTGTGGACTGGAAGGCCTGAGTCCCAGGAGAGTTGATGGTACAGATGAAATCAAAGACCATGTACTGGAGAGTTCTTTTTTGCTTGGGAAGGTGAGTCTTTTTGTTCTATTCAGGCCTTTGGCTGATTGGATAAGGCCCACCTATCTTATGAAGGAAAATATACTCAGAGTTCACCTGTTTCAACTTTAATTTCATCCAAAAACACTCTCCCAAGTTGACACTTGAAATTAGTCATCATGTTTAGCCAACATTTCCCTACCTCTATGCAAATATTCACTTGTTTTAGCTGTCATAAGCTTCTCCATTATTCTTGGCTTGACATAGTTTATTTGTACCTAAATAATGACTATATATCAAATACAAATAACATTGATACACAAAGTTTACTTCTACAATTTTTCTTTATCATTTATGGTTTGTGTGCTTTAAGTAAAGAAACAACTTAGAAAAGTTTTGTGATTCTTTTTAAGTGAAATAAACTACCTAAAGCCAAGATAGAAAATACTTTATACTATACCCAGATACTGAATTGGCAGTGAAATGTCTTATAATTGCAATTGTGCTTACATACCTAATATGGAATTGATGTGATGTCAATAGTTGTAAATGTGATTATCATTCATCAGAACATTCAAGATATTTGTAATCAGCATGCAGCCTTTAGCTGAAGGGCCTGAATTAACTTCAAAATGATTTGGGGAGGTAAGTGGATAGCAATTATAAATAATGTGCAAAGTAGCCTGGACACCAGGAGATTTCATTATTCATAACTATATGAATCTGAAGAAAGCAAATATTTTGGCACATACCAATGTGATGTCCCAAAGTATTGTGCTTGATCAAAGTTACATAGAATAATGTGCAAGGTTGTCAGATTTTCAGTATATTTTAAAATGTAACTTGTTAACCTATTGTCTAAAGGAAAAGTATATTTTACAGTGTATTAACTAGATAAAGATACATTTATCCTGCTTAAACTATTAAAATAATTGTACCTGTGTTCATAGAATCTGACATCTTTAAAATCTTTCTAACTTTGTCACTCAGGGAAATGAACGTGACTTATTAGCAAAAATTTCCACTTGAACATATTCCTCAAGCTCCATTATGGTAATTGGCTCTCAATGTCCCATCTTTAAGGGATTCTTAATTTGATGGGAGAGAGAATATAGATATTTCTATCTAAAGTCCAAAGAAGACTCATATCTGAAGTCCTCTAACTTCTTAAAGTGATGATTTTCTGAAACTGTTTTCCAGGAGGAGGAGAAAGAACTTTTTAAATCCTCTACAAAATAAAAAACACATACGTTTTCAAAAGTTCTGTTCAGGGAGAGGGGGTAGGTTTATGGACATTGGGGAGGGTATGTGCTATGGTGAGTGCTGTGAAGTGTGTAAACCTGGTGATTCACAGACCTGTACCCCTGGGGATAAAAATACATTATATGTTTATAAAAATCCAAAAATTAATAAAAAATAAGTTCTCTTCAGGTATAGATTTGAAATATAAGTTGAGGGACTGGCAGCACCAGCAGTGAGCATCTAACTCCAGGTTAGTAAACAGTCTTTGATAGACATTTAGTGAATGTGTGTCTGAACATACAAGTCAACTAGAGACCAATTCATTCCATTACTTTTTACATTAAAATCATTGGAGGAAATAACATTAACTTGTCAGGTAAAATCAAATTTTGTCATTGTTATATTTGTTTCCTAAGTAGCATTTGCAGGTATACAAAATCAATCTCATTTGTTTCTGATTATAAATTTAATATTTTAAAAACCTCTAAAATGCCTTTGTAAATCATGAAGTGTTTTCTGAAATCAGAGCCCTATTTAAGTTCATTTAGTCGCACTTCTTTAGACAGCCATTTTTACAAGAGCTTGATTGACATAATTTACATACCACAACATTCACTCATTACCACTGTATAATAAAGTGACTTATAGTACATTTACAGAATTGTGCAACTATCATGAATATCTAATTTTAGAGCATCTTTAATTCAATAGCAAGTAAAAAGATTTCTTTGTTTTTTGTTTCCTGAGTTTTCCATTTGATTGTTTTGAGTTTCCACCCATTTAATTTCTAAAACACACTAAGTGAAACTGAGTTATGTTTTAGGTTAACATGTGAAAAATTTTGTGGCCATAGAGGAAAAGTATACCAATAAAGAACAGCCATTATGGTCTGTAATAATGTATGCTAGCTAGTGTCAGTGTCATCTAACAAAACTTGTGAAGACATCCTGAATTATGATTATATCCATTGTGCACACAGCACTGTTTAACTTCAGATATATAATCCCATTCTAAAGAAGGATAGCACCTATTCCTAAGAAGTCTTGCAATTAAATCTTTTAATATAATCCATTTATAAAAGTTTAAGAGGAACAAAAGAATCTGAATCTCTGTTATCCTTACAAAAACCTGGTTGAGACTGGTGCTATTCAAGTTCACTGAAACAGGTATAATAAAAATGAATTCCTTTAGATTTTTTATTCTATCACAGTATCATGTTCACATCATTAGAATATTTCAGATCTGGGACATGTAACTTTAGCTCCCATAAGAAGCCTTCCCAAACTATTACTCCATGTTATAGTCTTCAATTTTGTAAAGGGCTAACATAATAAAAGTTCATACAAAGGACAGTTCTCCATCATTTGTGAAATTACTCATGAAGAATTCTGTTCAATGTCTTTATAAAAACGTTTATACAATATCTTACTCTTAGTGAGAAAACTGGGGTACCACCTAATTACTCATGATAAACTAATAATGAAACCTATCCTTCCCATCCCCGTTCTTCTGCAAGTTCAGCACTACATTCATAACTCAAATGCTGAACTTATCAGTACTCATGTATACTGTGAAAGCTAGCCCCTGCCCAAATTATTGGATAGGTTTTATGCTCTGGCTCATGTTGAGAGGTTTTGGGAAATATTTCTTTCATTGAAGCCATTCTAAAATATTTTCATAAGTAATTTATACACAAGAAGTCTACAAATGAATTGGATCATTGGCTTTTTAATCTCAAACCTAACTGATCAATAGAGATGACAAGAGCAGTAATAAAAATGTGGAATCAGGGGAACTGTATGAGCCTTGGGTTAATTGATTTATTTCCTTTCGTACTGATGGCTTTATTAACTGAATTAAGTGAGAATGGAAAACTGTCAGTGTTTCATAGACATGGTCTGAATGAGTGAGCTTGTGAATGAACAAATGAATATGGAAGGAGGAGATAGTTCCACTATTATCAAAAGTCCGTGAAGGAGACTGGGGTGTCTGGAGTGTGAAGATTTCAAAGCAAGCATTGTGGAAACAGGCTGCATAACTCAATAAATTTGTTTAAAAATCATTATGTTTTACACTTAAAATAGGTGAATTTTGGTAGGTAGGTACACTTTATCTTAATAAACTGGATAGTAAAAAATTTTAAAAAGCATGATTTTAAGCAGCCTTAACATGGGAGACAAGCAAACTGTTGTTGGGCTTGACTTTAATCGTTTTTGTATTGTATTTTATATATGGCTTACAAATTAAAATTATATTCAGATGAAATTTAGGTGATCACTTTCATGTGCTTGGCAGTTGACAGGCCCTTTCATGCCCACCTCTTTTCTTTATATAGATTCAGGACACAATCTGAAACTTGAGATAATGGAGCTGCATAATTATTCCTTGTGCCAGAATTTGTGTTTTATGGACTCTGCACTTCACAACACCTCCAGCACTTTTTCTTTATATTTTTCTCTGGGATCTATGTGGACACTGTGCTGGGTAACCTGATCTTTGTGGTCAGTGTAATTTCTGACTCCCATTTGCACTCCTCTCCTATCCACTTCCTGCTGGGAGATCTATCTTTCTTAGATATGTGGCTAGCCTCAGTTGCCACCCCTAAGATGATCAGGGACTTTCTTAGTGATCGAAAGCTCATCTCCTTTGGAGGATGTATGGCTCAATTTTTCTTCTTGCACTTTGTAGGTGGGGCTGACATAGTACTTCTGATTTCCATGGCCTATGACAGATATGCAAACCTTTGCATTACATGACCATGATGACCCGGCAGACTTGCATGGGGCTGGTGTTGGTTTCATGGGTCATTGGATTTGTGCACTCCATCAGTCAAGTAGCCTTTACTGTGAATTTACCTTACTGTGGCCCCAATGAGGTAGACAGCTTCTTCGTGACCTTCCTCTCGTGATCAAGCTTGCCTGCATAGACAGCTATGTCTTAGGTATACATATGATATCAGACAGTGGGTTGCTGTCCATGAACTGTTTTGTGTTCCTCTTGGTCTCTTACACTGTTATCCTCATCACTGCCTAACAGCGTGCTGCTGGTGGTGTATACAAAGCACTCTCTACTTGCTTTGCACAATCATGGTACTCACACTCTTCTTTGGGCTCTGCATTTTCATTTACATGTGGCCTTTCAGTCAGTTCTCTGTGGACAAGCTCCTGTCTGCGTTTTATACCATTTTTACTTCACTCTTGAACCACCCCCCTTATCTACACAATGAGAAATAAAGAGATGAAAACCGCTATGAAGAAACTGGGTAACCAACACATGACTTCTCACTGAATTCCAGCTTTCCTTGGACCTACGTGTTCTTACTCATTCAGCGGATATCCTTTCCTTAATAGGATTCTGCGTAAAGATTTCATTCTGATGTTTTATTGATATAATTTGTATTGTGTTATATTATAGAGAAATAGTTGTGGATTACAACAAAAATCATGTGTATAGTTTTATTCTACATAAATTTATACTTTAAATAAAATTTTATCATATAACTATAGTATTGCTACCTTATAATGTAAGATATATATTACATTATAGTTATAGTTTTATCATATTTTATGTGTAATTTATCAATATAATTTAATGACATTGTAATATCATATTAGTATAATGGTATAGTAGTTACTATATAATATATATAACTTTATGTAAACAGACATACATGTACATACACATTCAATCCACACATTCGCTTTGGAATGGACTTGGCAATTTTCTTTCTCTCTTTGTTAAACTGAATTTCTCTTATAGTTTATTTTGCCTAAAATATGTATACAAATTGCATTTTAATTTCCTAATCATAGTTCAGTATAGGAAGAGCTGTCACTTCATGGGCATTCAAGACATGAGATACTCAGCAGAAGGAAGTTAGTCTGAGAATAAAATGCCCTATGAATCTTTCTCTGGTTTTCAAAGTCTGTGAGGAAGAAAAAGACATGAAATCCTATTGATTTAAAAAAACACATTTTTCTTGAGACTAGGTATTATGCTTAATCTTTTTATTGAAAAAGTTAATGTATGCCAGTGAAATTCAATTATAGAAGTTACTTTCCACGTGAGAAAAACCTGTATTTTATGGCTCAGTATTTCATGGTGTAAATTAAGCTATTGGTTGCTACTTAATATGAATTAGGAAATTAATCAGGTTTTACCCACAGACTTTAAAAAACACCACATCTACACTGTATCTTACTGAATTGATTCTGTCCCTTGTGGATCTATTAAGAATTGTGTTTGAGTACCACAGAGTCAAATCTTATTCTAAGTTTTTAAATGTCTTTGCATCCTAAAAGGACAATCATAAGCAAGAGTTAACTTTTGTATTAACTAAACTAATCATCAAAGAATTCAATTCATTTTCTTGTATGTTGATTCTGAAATGTAAAACAAAAGGAGATAATTGAGCAATGACTGGTTTACTTGAGTAACCGAATGAAACTTCCAATAATTTTGGACAATGTTTTCAATAAGAGGTATGCTCCTGGGTTCTTATGGCTTCTTATATGACTGTAACCTCACACATTTTCATAAACACTAAAAGAATACAGATTTAAAACTGCCTTGGGATAAATTTCTCAAGAGTCCTCTTGCTTGCTATTACAATACTACTGTGTTGTGATTTTACAGACTTTGGACTTGCCAAATTTTATGACGAATTACACCCCTGTATGTGAACAATTAAAGAGCTTAAAAGCTCCACTCTATTTTCACTACTGCATTATTTACAATAGCCAATATATGGAAGTAACCTGTGTCCAAGGGAAGATGAGTGGATAAAGAAATGGGGTGTGTGTGTGTGTGTGTGTGTGTGTGTGTGTGTATACATGTCTTTGCTGCATCCCAAAGATTTTGGACAGTTGTGGTTTCATTTTCATTTGTTTCCATGAATTTTTTAAATTCTTCTCTAATTTCCTGGTTGATTCATTCATCTTTAGTAGGATGCTCTTTAGTCTCCATGTATTTGAGTTCTTTCCAACTTTTCTAACTAGATATAGATATATAGATATAGATATATAGATATTATTCAGCCATTAAAAAAGAATGAACTGTTACTCTTTAGACAAAATGACTGGACCTAGAGGGTATTATGGTAAGTGAAATAAGTCAGACAGAGAAAGACAAATACTGTATGATTTTACTTATATGTGGAGTCTAAAAAAACAAAAGAAACAAACTAAAGAGAAAAAGTCTTAGAGATACAGAGAAAAAACTGTTGGTTGTCTGATATGAGGAGGGTGGAGATGGGCAAAGTAGGTGAAGGGTATTAAGAGACACAAACTTCCAGTTATAAAATAAATAAGTCTCAGGGATGTTATGTACAGGATAGGGAATATAGTCAAGAATATAGTAATGACTTTGTAAGCTGATAGTAACTAGACTTCCTAGGGGATCATTTCATAAAGTATAAAAATATTGAATCAATCTAATACATACTTAAAACAAATAAAATATTGTATGTCAATCATACATCAATTAAAACAAAGAGTGGAGGGTGCCTGGGTGGCTCAGTTGGTTAAGCCACTGCCTTCGGCTCAGGTCATGATCCCGGAATCCCAGGATCAAATCCAACATTAGGCTCCTAGCTCTGTGGAGTGTCTGCTTCTCCCTTCAACCTTCTTTCCTCTCATGCTCTCTCTATCTCTCTCAAATAAATAAATAAATTTAAAAAAAAGAGTGGATACCAACATAGCTTTTAGGACGATGATACCTTATTCTTATATTGTTGTAGAGCAAAAGCAAGGTTAAAATCTGAAAGTGAAAAGTTTTATTTATAAACATGCTAGAATACATTGAAATAAAAAAGGAAGAAAACATATTGTATCTTTAGAGGTTAAGTCCCGTTATAAATGAATGTCATGTCTATGGGAATCTATTTCATGTTTCCCTCTTAATGCCTTTATTTAAAAGTTTTGCGGGGACATTTGAGTTCCCTCTGAACAAACGGGGAAAGAAGTGTTGGTTATCCCAACCCCCGACCCCTCCCTCCTGACCAGTAAGGCCCAGCTGGGAGGGCATTTCTGTTGCCTCTGAAATCTTGAAATAAACATCAGAAGAAACAGCATCAGGTGTCAATGTTGCGCTAAGGCAGGCAGTGGGTCCTAGAAACCTGTCTGCCAGAGCATCACCCAGTCTGCACCGCAAGAACACGCAAGGGCTCCAGGCTGTGGTGGAGCCTGGCGTGAGCCAGGTGTGGGCGCAGCAGGGAATCTGGGCCCCGGCCAGGGGGAGGTGGGGCTGCCAGGAGGGCCGCCAATAAAGCGTTCAGGAGGTGGTGCGGCGCTGGCGTGCCTTCCTTTGGGCCTCCATGCTTGCGTGTCTGCTGCTCTACCGGGGCTGAGGTGGCTGGTGTTGGTCAGAGGGCCTCGGGGCAGGGTCGGCCACTGGTGGAGCACACACTGGGGCCAGGCCTGGCTGCCTTTGTGAGACCTCAGGTGTGTCTTACCAGCTCCTTGAAGGGCAGAGAGGCCTTCCTGACAAACGTGGGTGTGCTTGCCAGCGGAGACTCCTGTTAGGCATGGCCGGCTTCCTGTTGCGGACTCCATAGGTGTCACCGGCCACTTGTCGGGGACGCTGGATCTCCATCAGGTAGGTGAGCCGTCAGCACGCTGGGGTGGAGGCGGCGCCAGGTCGTGTTGAAGATCCAGATCGCGTCTTCGTTCTGGCCGGGTCGCCTTGTGGAAGATCATGCCCCAGGTGTTGTTTTCCTGCAGTGCCCCTCTTTGTGTGATGTTCCTGCAAGGCTCCTTCTTGATGGGCCCCACATAATGGCCCATCTTGAGTGTTCTCAGGATAGGCTTCTGGTATAGCTCTCCTTCCTGGGGCCCTGTAGCTGGGGCCTGTATTGTGGTGTTGTCACAGCATATGCAAATAGGGAATGAGAACTTTGGATTCCAGAACTTTGTCCCGACCTTGGGCAACCATCTGTCAGGGATGGGGCAGTGATTTCAGAGTTGTGTGGGTCAGTCAGCAGTTGTGGTCAGTCTGGTCCCAAAACTGACTGGGAAAAGAAGTTGTGGTTGTTTCAGGGAGGGGGTGATGAGTGCTGTTTTACAGGTCATCCTAATTAAATGCCAAAATGGAGGGCTTCCAGAGAGTTCCTGAGAACAAGACTCAGAGAAGGGGCTAGTTTTTAGTGTCTTCCATTTCAACTGAGACTGCATTCTTTAGGGAGAAGAATCCCGCCATAGCCATTTCAGATTCTGCAGTGTTTCCATTGTGCGGTAACATGGGGGGAAAAAAAAGTATAGAGAGAAGTTAAAAGGAAATCTATCTGCCTTTAGGATTAATTTCCTTGGTTTTTATTGGTGTAATGATTATTGACTTTGTAGATTATAGAGATAACCATTTTTTATCAAGATATGTCTAATAACTATGCATTTGTTCAGTTAATTTCAGGGACCTACTATATTTCAGATTAGATCACACATTCTCAGTGTAGTGGAATAAAAACAAGGAAACGGTCACAAAATATGCTGTCATGTGAGGTCTATGATAGTGATAAACATGATATTTGAGTACAGGAGAGGGAAATTTAGTCCAGTCCTCATGGTTAGGAAACACTTCCCTTATTAACTCAATTTTTCTCTGATTTCCAAGGATTTTGTGTTTTGTCTTATTATTACACACATGTAGGATGCTTAGCACAGAACCAGTCCTCTAGTAAATGCTGATAGGTACTAGATCCCACAAGTGTTCATGATTTTGTAGATCTATACAGTGGCTAATTTTTTTTTTAAATTTAAATCAAGTGGCTCTTATCTGGAATCTCTGCCCAGCTCTTCATCTTGCTTTGACCAGATCCATAAGATAGTGTGGACTCTTGCACCCTCATTTTAGATGCAGAAATCCCTGGATTTTAGTTGTCTGGAGGGGAGGAGATGCCTGCTTGAATTGTTAGTGAAACTTGAGTGAGCAGAGTCACCAGTTTTCCCCCAAACTATGGGCTTTTGTAGGGACTTTGTCATTTTTCAGTGCACAGGGAACTATAGATTGTATTTTTTTTTTAAGTTTTTATTTAAATTCTGGTTACTTAGGGCACCTGGATGGCTCAGTGGCTTAATCATCTGCCATCAGCATGATCCCAGGGTCCTTGGATGGAGCCCCAGCTCAGCGGGGACTGCTGCTCCTTCTCCCTCTGCCTGGCCCCCTTCTTGTGTGATTCTCTCTCTCTCTTTTCTCACCCCCTCAAATAAATAAAATCTTAAAGAGAATTCCAGTTAGTTTACAGTGTAATATTTTCAGGTGTACAATATAGTGATTCAGTGCTTCCCTTCAACACCTGGTGCTCATCACAAGTGCCCTCCTTAATCCCCACCAACCACCTCGTCTCTGGCAGTTGTTTCTTCTCTACACTTAAAGTGTTTTTTGGTTTGTCCCTCTCTCTCTCTTTTTTCTCCGTTTACTCTCTTGTTTTGTTTCTTAAATTCCACCATTTTTTTCCTTTTTTTAAAGTACGTTTCATGCTCTGCGTGGAGCTCAGCAAGGGGTACTGGCTTAGCCACCCAGGCTCCCCTTGCACCACAGGTTTTAAATAGAGGAACTTTTTTGAATTTCACGGTAGTGTTCATGAAGTTCACCTTCCTATTTTGACATAAGGTAAATAAAATACAGAATATAGTGTTTTCCAAAGTGTAACTTGAAGACTGCCTACATTGAAATCACCTGTGATGCCTTTGAATGCAAAGAACATGAATCTAGTATTGCTTTGCTGAATTAGCATTCTAGGAATGAATCCCAGAAATGTGCTTTTTACACTAAGCTGCTTCAGGTAATTCCAATTCACAATCCTGATTGAGAACCACTGGATTATTGTTGACATTATCCATCCGCAGGAGTATTTGCTATTAAGGCTTGGTTAGAAGGATTTGCTTATGTGATTAATCTCTCTTAACGGACCAGGATGCATTCTCAGATAAACATCATGAGGACATATTAAATCAAAAACTATGACCTCATAGTTATGTTGTTTATAGACAGAAAAGTTGGTTACTGAGAAGTTGCTGTGAAGTTGAAGGGCTCTTAAATATTTCTTCTCTACATGCAGTCATTGAAATCAGCTGCTTCCTTTTTTAATTTTCTGAGATACTAATGTTTTTCTTTAACGTCGATATTTAAGTAGCTTTTAAATCAAATTTTTTTTGTAAAGAATCTTTTAACGTAATTTCTAAATGCTAGATTCTCGGGGATGTCTGGTTGGCTCAGCGGGTTAAGCCTCTGCTTAGGCTCAGGTCATTATCTCAGGGTCCTAGGATCGAGCCCCACATCCGGCTCTCTGCTCAGCAGGGAGCCTGCTTCCCCCTTCTCTCTCTGCCTGCCTCTCTGCCTACTTCTGATCTCACTCTCTGTCGAATAAATAAATAAAATCTTAAAAAATAAATAAATAAGTGCTAAATTCTCAAAGAGGAGCCCCTAAATTTAAGGATTCCTATTTGAAGTAAAATTCCATTCCTATACATGGGAAGATAAGTTTTTTCATTTCTCTCTCTTACTCCTTGGTCTTAGATGCTGTTTGAAGGAGAAAAGGTTAGGGAGACTTTCATGGAAAGAAACGTATGTCCAACCACTGGATTTCCTGGTATTACCTCCTTCAGCCAAGGGCCCAAAGGATTTTGCTGGAGGAAGGGACACTTTTGTGATTCTACGCTTAGGTTTAAGAAACACTTCCTCCACAGGTTTGAATACTTAATAAAGGAAATCAACTTTCAGTGTTCATGGGCCTGCTCCTGGGTTCCTAAGTAAACTATACTTTAACATTTCCAAGATCAGAATGGCTTAACCAGACCTGAGAGCACAGACTCAGTTTCTGCCCCAGCATACCTTGTACATCTGTTTCATTAACAGATAAACTAAAATAAATACTTCAAACTAAAGGTAAGAGTAAAAATCTGCCTACGTTCTGATCCCATACCTCCAAAGCCTTGCACATATGAAAAGCATAAGAAAAAGTATACACTTTTCTGGAGTGTCATTCCTCATGATGATTTGTAAGACTTCTTTTTTAAGAGTTACTTATTTTTAGACAGAACATGGGTATAGTGCATGCATGGGAGCATGCAAGCTTTGGAGGGTGGAAGGGTGGGGCAGACAGGGAAAGAAAGAATCTCCAGTCAATTTGCCTCTGAGCATGAAGCCCAACATGGGGCTAGATTTCATGACCCTGAGATTATGACCTGAGCCAAAATTAAGAGTCAGATCCTCAACTGACTGAGCCACCCAGGCATGCAGATTTTTAACTCCTTATGTAACAAAAAGCATGTATAATTTCATATTAAAACATTCGTTTTCCTAGGCACTCTTCTTGTGAAGATTTTGTATCCCAGGCAACAGTCCTAACTTGGGCTCCAATAAAACTTTCTGAAATTCTAAAAGGTTTATTCATTTTGTGTCAACATATCTAGAATCAGACTTTCTAGGAATAAAACGCTGGTGTTATATAATTTTGATATTACATCTGTTTTCAGTGAGCGATTAAATCTGAAGTTTCCAGGTCTATCTTTGTTAAATTCAGTCTGTTTCCATTTTTATCTAGATTCTTCAAATGTAGGTATTTTGAAAATTAGAGACTATGACAATTATCTGAGTACGCAAGTCTTTCCTCTTTGAGACTGTGGTGTGAAGGCTAGCTTCCTTGGGCACACCAGTTTCTCAGCTTTATCTCCTCAACTGAGGAAGTTCATCCGACTCTATCTGGGTTTCTTTTCTCTGTGCTGCAGCCTACTTTTTTTTTTTTTTCCCCATATAGGTGATTTATTTTTAGAGAAAAATAAAACAGGTTTTTCCAATAAAGGGAAGAATAACAATATAAGATCATGTCCTGATTACATGTCAATTACCACATTCCATTCAATGTGGATGTGATCAACATGTATTCAGTGATCGTATGGTTCTTGGTGCTATAGTAAATGGAATCGATTCTCTAATTTCCCTTTCTGTATTTTCATTGTTAGTGTATAAGAAAGCCACTGATTTCTGTACATTGACTTTGTATCCTGCCACATTACTGAATTGCTCTATGAGTTCTAGTAGTTTGGGGGTGGAGTCTTTTGGGTTTTCCATGTAAAGAATCATGTCATCTGCGAAGAGAGAGAGTTTGACTTCTTCATTGCCAATTTGGATACCTTTTATTTCTCTTTGTTGTCTGATTGCTGTTGCTAGGACTTCTAATACTATATTGAACAAGAGTGGTGAGAGTGGGCATACTTATCGTGTTTCTGATCTCAACGGGAAGGCTGCAAGCTTTTTCCCATTGAGGATGATATTTGCTGTGGGTTTTTCATAGATAGATTTGATGAAGTTCAGGAATGTTCCCTCTATCCCTATACTTTGAAGCGTTTTAATCAGGAACGGGTGCTGGATTTTGTCAAATGCTTTTTCTGCATCCATTGAGAGGACCATGTGGTTCTTCTCTCTTTTCTTATTAATTTCTTCTATCACATTGATTGATTTGCGAATGTTGAACCATCCTTGTAGCCCAGGAATGAATCCCACCTGGTCATGGTGGATAATCTTTTTAATGTGCTGTTGGATCCTGTTTGCTAGGATCTTGTTGAGAATCTTAGCATCCATATTCATCAGTGATAATGGTCTGAAATTCTCCTTTTTGGTAGGGTCTTTGTCTGGTTTGGGGATCAGGGTAATGCTGGCTTCATAGAAAGAGTCTGGAAGTTTTCCTTCTGCTTCAATTTTTTGAAACAGCTTCAGGAGAATAGGTGTTATTTCTTCTTTGAAAGTTTGGTAGAATTCCAACAGTTGAGATTTAAAAATCACATACCACTTGCCAATACTGTAAATCAGTAAGTGTCAAAATAAATACCCAGAAATAAGTAAATTTTAAAAACTGGACAAGCCTGGACACTTGTAGGACTCCATTTATTTGTTTCCTGTCCCAGGGACTACTGTATCCTTCACTGCCTGAAGTCCAGGATTCTGAGAATGGTTATTTCATATTTTTAAGTTGTCTCAGATGGGAGAGTAAGTCCAGTCTGTGTTACTCCATGTTAGGCAGAAGCAGAAGTCATGGGTTATGTGATAGAGAGAAAATTTCTTTTCCTGAAAATAAGCCTAGATATGAGTGCGGTAAATGGAGTGTAAGATTCTAGTGATACCATTAGAGGTGCTGGGTGGAAATTAGAGGTTCATCATGAAAAGTTTGAAAGAAGAAGAAAACTTGGTTATATTGTTGAATTCACAGCTTTGCTCAATTATAAACGAAAAGCAGTGACTGTAAATAGTAGAGAGTAGCTCCATTGCCAAATTTGGAGACCTGTCAATTGAACAATTTCTTTACATTCTGTCAAATGATTTTTTTCTGCACAAATTAAAATAATATTTTTTTTTCTTTAATCTGTTAGTATAGCACTGAGAATTTCTATAAAATTGATCCATCTTTTGACAGATCATCCTAGGATAAAACCCTGTTGGTGTAGGAATGCTTAAATATAGTATTGGTTTGAGTTTGTAAGTGTGAATTTTTTTGCATTTGTTATAATTAGGTTGGTTTATAATTTTATTTTGCTGTTCATTTCTTCCTTTGGCATCTTATGATAAGTTTGAGAATGTATTTTTTTCTGGAATACTTCTTCGTAAGGGAAAACATTTATTTTCCAGAAAATTCATCAAGATCATTTATAAAGCTTTTAACGTGGTACATTGGGGAAGGATTAAACAGGAAAGTATTGCTACCAAAATTCAGTTTCTTTTGGCCTTATTTATATTTGGCTCCAAGTATATTTTATTGCTATTGAAATAACACTTTATCTTTCTACCATTTTTATGTAAACATTTTTATTGAAGAACTATGTACATTCAGAAGAGTACACATATAATAATTTTATAACTCAATAAAATTTCAAAAATTGAGCATACTTGTGTAACCAGCACCCATGTGGAGAAACACCGTCAGTACACCAAAAGCTCCTTCACTTCCCCTTTCATTCTCTACCACTAAGAGTATAGTTATGACTTTTCATGCATGCATTTTTTTCTTTTCTTGAACTTAAAGAAATTAAATTATGCAGTATGAGCACTTGTGGCACAATCATTTGTAAATGACTGTTTTGTCTTTTTGTTTTCAAAATGTATGGCTTTGAGTTTCTTTTCTTTGTTCCTAGATAGCAAATCTGGGAAAATATTAGACATAAGCCATCATATTGGGAATCCTAGGTTCATTTCCCATATCATGGGAAAAACTTAAAAAATTCACATGAAGGGGTGCCTGGGTGGCTGAGTTGGTTAAGCAGCTGACACTTGATATTGGCTCAGGTCACGATCTCAGGGTTCTGGGATTGAGCGCTGCATCTAGCTCTCCCTCTCCTTCTGCCCACCCCCATTATTGCTCTCTTTCTCAAAGAAGTTTTAAAAAAAATTTTTAAAAAAGAAATTCACATGAAGTAGGGTGTTTCCAGTAGGTCTTATTTGATATCTTATCTAAGATTAAGGAATTTCCTGCTATTTTTATTCTCCTAGGGAGTTTCATCATAAGTGGATAATGAATTTCATCCAGTTTTCTATATTTGTTGAGTTAAATAAACAACTATTTTTATCTTTCACTTCTTTTGGTTTTGGTGTTATTCTATGCATCATAGTTTTAGTGCTTTGCTTTTAATAATGTTTTCAATTTTTGTATTGCTAGTGTATGTGATAGAAATACAATAGACTTTTAAAACTTCATATTTTGATACAGATTTGGAGGTATTATAAATATAGTGCAGAAAGGCCCTTGTGCTTTTTATCTAATTTCTCTCAAGACTTATATTTTATATGTGTATCATACAGGATCAAATCCAGGAAATTGACATTGGAACAATTGCTTGGTCCTATGTCATTTTGTCAGTTGTTAGGTTCATGTAACCACCAACCCAGTTAAGATACAGAATTATTCCATCACCACAATTCTGTCTCTTGTACCCATTCTCCCCATCATTTTTAACCGCTGGCAACAACTAATCTGTTTTCCATCTTGATAATTTTGTCATTTGTAAAATGTTACATAAATGAAATCAAGCAATATGGTGTCTTTTGAGATTGAGTTTATCTCATTTAGAATAATGCTCTTGCAATCTACTCAAGTTGTTGCAGTGTCAGTGGTTCATCATTTTTTCATTGCTGAGTAATATCCCATGGTTTGGATATTATACAGTTTGTTTACTCACACACCTATTGAGGGACACTGGGTGTTTCAAGTTTTTGATTATTACAAGTAAAGGTGCCAAACATTAGTGTCCACTTTGTTGATATAAATTGTCGTTCTCTGAGATAAATGTCCAAGAGTGCTATTGCTAGGATATATGGCAACAGTGTGCAAAGTCCTTTAAGAAAGTATCGAATTATTTTGCAGAGGGGCTGGACCATTTTACATTTCCATTGAAACCTATGAGAACTCCAGTTCATCCACATCCTCACCAGTATTTAGTATTCTCACTTTTTAAAGAAAATTCCAGCTGTTTTAATGGGCATGTAGTAATATCCCGTCATGGTCTTAGTATGAATTTCCCTCAAGAATAGTGATGCTGAACACCTTTTCAAGTATTTGCTACCATGTATATACCTTAGTGAAATATTTCCATTCAGTTTCTAATTGGATTTTTTTTCCCTTGTGGAGCTGTGAGAATTCTTTACCTATTCCAGAGATAGGTAATTTTTCAGAAATGTGTCTTGGAATTTCTTTGAGAATACAGAGCTATTTAAATTACCTGTTTTATGTTGGGTGAGTCAGGCTAGTTTGTGCTTTTTGAGAACAAGGACCATTTTGTCTAAGTTGTCAAATGTATATATGTGGAGTTATTGCCAGTATTCCATTATTTTATTGATATCTGAAAGTTATGTAGTGATATTTCATTTTATTCCTAACATTGGTGATTTATGCCTTATCTCTTTTTTTTTCCCTTGGTCTTGCTAGGGATTTATTTTATTGATCTTTTCAAAGAGCCAGCTTTTTATATCATGATTTTCTGTTTTTCTGCTTTCAATTTCCTTGGTTCCTTCTCTTCTCTTTATAATGTACTTTTGCTTGCTTTGGATTTATTTTGCTCTTTTCCAGGTTCTCAGTGTGGGAACTTACATAATTGATTTGAGACTTTTCTCTTTTCTAATGTAAGCACTTAATGGTATAAATCTCCCTTTCAGTATTCATTTAACTTTGTCCCTATGAATTTTGATATGTTGTATTTTCATCTTCATTCAGTCCATTTTACATTATTTTTAGTCCAATATATTTTTCATTGTCCTTGAAATTTGTGCTATGAGTCATGGATTATTTAAAAGTGTTTTGTTTAATTTCCAACTGTTTGGAAATATCCAATTATCTTTCTGTTGTTGCTTTCCAGTAAGTGACCATTTTAGAGAACAATCTTTATACAATTTTAATTGCTTTAAATTATTTGAGTTTTTTTTTATGTCCCAAGATACAGTCTGTTTTAGTAATTGTTTTGTGCATATTTGAAAAGATTATGTATTCTCCTGGAGTTGGATGGTGTATTCTAATAAATGTCCATTAGGTTCTGTCAGTTGATGGTATAGTCAAATTCTTCTGTATACTATATACTGAATTTCTTTCTAGTTGTTTTATCAGTTGTTGAGCAAAGGGGTATTGAAGTGTCTAAATATAATTGTGAATTTGCTTTTTCCTTTTAGCCCTGTCAGTTTTTTCTTCACATATTTTGCAGTCCTCTTGTTCAGTATATATACATTTATGATTGCTAATCTTATCGGTCTCCTTTTTTGCTGTATAATATTCTCTGTATCTGATAATTCTCTTTGCTCTTGTATTAATGGTTATTCTAGCTTCTTCAGTTGTGTGCATGGTAATTAATTTTCAACTACTATATCATTACATTTGAATTAAGTTTCTTATAGATGGCATTAAGGGGTCATTTTTCCACTTTTGCCAACCTGTCTCCTTAAATTGGTGAATTAAAACTCTTTAATGAAATGTTGATATGTTAAGTCTGAGTCTCCCCATGTATTTTATTTTATGCTTGTTTCCTTATTTTTCTTTTCTCTCTTTTTTTTTTTTTTTTTTTTTTTTGCTGTCCTGGGCTTACTTGAATATTTAGAATTTTATTTTGATCTATCTGTAGAGTCTCAGTGTAGCTCTTTTTTTTCCCCCAGCTTTAGTGAGATACAGTTGACATCCAGTGTTGAGTAAGTTTTAGGTATAAAATACATCGATTTCATACATAGATTTTTCTCAAAATGATTACCACTATGGTGTTAGCTTGTTAGTTAACACCTTCATCCCATCACATAATTAACATATTTTTGTGGTTAGAATGTTTAATATCTACACTCTCAGCAATCTTAAAATATGTAATATATTATTAAGTATAATCTTGGGGTATACATTGGTCCCCAAAACTTACTTGTCTCATAACTGGAAATTATACCCTTTGACTAACTTCTCTGAGTTCTCCTAAACCCCTGGTAAGTACATTCTATTTTTACCTGCTGTAAGCTTACATCCACATACAGTATTTGTCTTTCTCGGACTTATTTCACTCAGTATAGTGCCCTCAAGATCCATCCATATTGTCACAAATGTCCTTTATTCTCATGCTGAATAATTGCCTGTGTGTGTGTGTGTGTGTGTCTATATCTCACATTTTCTTTATTGAGTTACCTGTTGACAGATATTTACATTGTTTCCATATCTTGGTGATTGTGAATAATGCTGCATTGAGTGTAGGTACCTCTTTGACATCATTTTTTCTTTCTTTTCTTTTTTTTTTTTTTTCAGATATATACCAAGAAGTGGGATTGCTTGATTATATGGTAGTTTGATTTTTAATTTCTTTTTTTACTCTTTTCCTTAGTGCCTGCACCAGTTAATATTCCTACCAACAGTGCCCAAGTATTCGTGTTTCTCTGCATCCTCATCAATACTTACCTCTTTTCTTTTTGAAGACCTTCCTCATTCTAATATGTGTGAGCTGATAGCTTATTGTGATTTTAATTTACACTTCCCTGATGATTAGTGACATGGGGTACCATTTCCTGTACCTGTCAGCCAGTTGGATGTCTTCTTTGGAAAAATTCTATTCAGCTTTACTGCCTATTTCTAAGTTAGATTGTTTATGGATTAATTGATTGCAATTGAGTTGTATGAGTACCTCATATGTTATGGATACTAACTTTTTTTTTTTTTTTAAGATTTTATTTATTTGAGAAGGAGAGAGAGAAAGAGAGTGAACTCACACATGAGAGGGGGAAGGGCAGCTGCAGCAGGAGAGGGAGAAGCAAACTCTCTGCTGAGCAGGGAGCCCTATGCAGGGCTTGAATCCAGAACCCAGAGATCAAGACCTGAGCAGAAGGCAGGTGCTTAACCAATGAGTCACCCAGGTGACCCTTGGATATTAACTTCTTAACAGATATATGATTTGCAAATATTTTGTCCTATCCTGTATGTTGCCTTTTCATTTTGTTTCTTTTGTTGTGTAGAAGCTGTCTGATAATATCCCGCATTTGATTTTTACTGTTGTAACTTATGTTTTTGGTATCATATACAAAAACTTGGTGCTAAGACCAGTGTCAAGGGATTTTTCCCTATGCTCACTTCTGGGAATTTTGTGGATTCAGGCAGTATGTTTAAGTCTTTAATCCCTTGCAGCTTCCATTCAGCCAACAGGAGAAGAATTAGGCACAAACAAGTCAGCTGCAAGAGATTGGGAGCAGGGGACAACAGTCGAAAAGACTGCTGCACCAAGCAACTCCTCAGTCTTACTTTTATTAGATAGAAACAATAGCCAACAGAGGAACCAATGAAGGTCAAACATTAGTCACATGTCTTGTGGACAAAGAAGGAGGAGGATAAAGTTTATAGTTAACCAAGCACATTCAAAGGACTCCTCTAAATAACAATGGGCACTTCTGGGAAGAGAAAGGAGCCATAACGGAAAAGGGAAGTGGGCAGTATTTCCCTCCCCCTTAGCTTACCTGGCCTTCCCGCTGCTCGGCTTCCCTGAAGCAGGCGGCTTTCAGCCCTGAGCTGGCAGGGCATCCCCAGCTACCCAGATTCACGGTCCTATATCATCCTTTTCCCCCAAAGACCTGTTGCCAGTATATGTTATTCTTAAGGCCCTATCTAAATGTGCTTGGTGACTAGTAAAATCCTCCAGGGGTTATAGTTTAAGTAACAAATTGTTCCGAGGGGCAGTAGCAGTCCTTTAACTTTAATGAACATCAATCAATCAATCAATCAATAAATAAATAAGTCTTTAATCCATTTCAAGTTAATTTTTTGTGTTTTAAGATAGAAATCTAGTTTCATTTTTCTGTGTGTGATTATCCAGTTTTCCAGCACCATTTTTTGAAGGGACTGTTCTTTCCCCATTGACTATTGTTCACATACTTGTCAAATACTAGTTGGCTATATATGTGAGGGTTTATTTCTTGGCTTTCAATTCTATTCCATTGTTCTATGTATCTGTTTTTATGCCAATAACCATCCCATTTTGAGTACTGTAGCTCTGAGTCAGGAAGTATAATTCCTCCAGTGTTGTTTTTCTTCTTTAGAATTTCTTTGGGTATTCAGCCTTCTGTGGTTTCATACAAATTTTGGGATTGTTTTTTCAATTCTTTAAAAAATTACTCTTGTGAAATTGATAATGGAATTACATTAAATATATAGAAATCTTTGATAGTATGGACATTTTTCCATTCTGTGAACACAAGATGTCTTCCCATTTGTGTCTTTTTCAATTTCTCTCATCAGTCTTATAGTTTTCTGTGTATAGATCTTTCACCTCCTTTGATCAAATTTATTCTTAAGTGATATATTGCTTTTTATGCTATTGTGAATGGGATTATTTCTTTTTTAGATGTTTGGCTATTAGTGTATAGAAATGCAACTGATTTATCTGTGTTGATTTTTGTATCCTGCAATATTTCTGAATTTGTTGAATTTTTTTCTAGCACTTTTTTGGTTGAGTCTTTAGTATTTTCTTTATATAGGATGATATAATTTGCAAACAAACACAGTTTTTCTTTTCTGATTTGGATGCCTTTGTTTTTGGGTTTTTTTGTTTTGTTTTGTTTTGTTTTGCCATATTGTTCTGGCTAGGCCTTCCAGTCCTGTGTTGAATAAGGGTGGCAAGAGTGGGCACTCTTGCCTTATTCCTTCTTTTAGATGGTAAGCTTTTAACCTTTTACTTTTGAGTGTGATGTTAACTATGAGACTGTCATAGGTAGCCTTTATTACGTTGAGATTTGTTTCCTCTATACCAGGTTGTTGTTGTTGTTTTTGTTGTTGTTGTTGTTTTAGTCATAAAAATGTGTTTTTTTAATGCTTTTCTGCATCTATGATCATAAGATTTTTATCTATTATTTTATATAGATGGTGTATCATATTTGTTGACTTGCATATATTGAAACATTACATCCCAGGGATAATTCCTGTTCATTCATGGTATATGATCCTTTTAATGTGGAGTTGAGTTGGGTTTGATAATCTTTTGTTGATAATTTTTGCATGTCCTAGGGATATTGGCCTGTACTCTACTCTTCTTACAGTGTACTTAATTAGCTATAGTACTGAGGTAATTTTGGCCTTGTAAAATAAGGTGAAAGTGGTCCTTCCTGTTCATTCACCACCCGCCCCCCCCGACGTGGAAAATTTTAGGAAGAATTGGTATCACTTATCTCTTAGTGTTTAGGAAGTTGCCAGTAATACTAGCTGGTGCTGGACTTCATGACAGTCTTGGCTGATTGTATGTGTCTAGGAATTTATCCATTTCTTCTAGGTTTATCCAGTTTGTTGGTGTACAATTGTTAATGATGTTTTATGATTCTTTGTCTTTCTTTGACATCCATTGTAATATCTCTGCTTTCATTTCTTATTTTTAGTCTTATTTTCTTAGTCTAGCTAAAAGATTATTAGTTTATATTTTTTAAAAATCCAGCTTTTAGTAGAAGGAATACAGAATAGCACATTTTTTCCATCTTGTTTCAGATCTGGGAGTCTATAATTGATTTTACAATAAAATATTGACTTCTTATCCAGTAATTGTGTTAAACTTCTTTATTGAGCTTCTGTAGATTCTTTTGAATTTCCCATATGTATACATTGTATCATCTGTGAATAGTTTTTTCCCCTTCCAATTCTATTCCATTTTATTTCTTTTTGTTGCCTCATTATACCATCTGGTCCTCCAAAACAGTGTTGTTAAAGTGATAATACCCAGCATTCTTATGTATTTCCCTTTATCAAGGTGAGCACAATATCTATTTTATTTAGTTTAGTTATTTGTGTGAATACTCTATCAGATTAAGTATTTCCTAGTATAAGATTCTAGGTTGCTGGCAGTTTACAATTTTTTTAATGAATTAGTGTTGAATTTTATCAAATGTTTTACTATATCTATCAGTATATAAACATGGTCTATTATGTGAATTGATGTTTGAATATCAAACCAGCCTTTCATATCTAGAATAATACAGGTTAGATTCACTTTGCTAATATTTTAGTAAGGATTATAACTTTCATGTTCATAGGTGAAATTAATTTTGTTATAACCTCATTGTCATGTTTTGGAATTAAAGACAAGCTGATGGCATAAAAAGACTTAAAATTTGTTTTCCATTTTTCACAGGTAGAGTTTCCTCCTAATATGTTTGAAGAATTCACTAATGTGAATTTTCTTTTTGGGAATGATTTTAAGAATAGATTTAATATTTTTAATCTAAACTTACCACCTTGAATAGTTATGGTGTTCAGGAAATTTTATTCAAATAATTGAACTTATTGGTATAATTGAAGAGCTCATTGTAGTAAGTGGAGATTCACCACATAACATTTCCCTACCCTAATGTTAATAAGAGTCCCAAGTAGAGGTGGAGCAGAGACCAGCTGCTGATCTGTACCCATATCTATAGTTTGGTAGGAATGAGGAATAAATACTTGTGTTAAGAGAATGAAATTCTAGGAATCATTTATGATTTTTATTATAAGCTGAACAATACTGTCAACATGGTTTAGAATTATTTTTATGATGGAAGTATACTTAACATTCAGTGTTGTATTGGTTTGAGGTTTACAGTATAATTCTGTAATTATATGCATTACTCAGTGCTCATCAGTATAAGTGTACCTTTAATCCCCTTTATCTATTTTACTGATTTCCCCACCCATCTTCCCTCTAGCAACCACCTGTTTTCTGTATTTAAGAGCCTGGTTTTTTGTCTGTTCTTTTTTTTTCTTTGTTTTGTTTTTTAAATCCCACTTATGAGTGAAATGAGGTAGTGGTCTTTGTCTTACTCACTTCACTTAGCATTATACGCCCTAGATCCATCCATGTTGTTGCAAATGTCAAGATCTCATTCTCTTTTATGGCTGAATAATATATACAAACACACACACACATACACACCACATCTTCTTTATCCATTCATCAATGGATGGACATGGTTAGGTTGTTTCTTTATCTTGGGCACTGTAAATAGTGCTACAATAGGTATGTGGGTATATGTATATTTTCAACTATGTCTTTTTGTTTTCTTTGAATAACCTGAAAAGACCCTGAATCACCAAAGAAATTTTGAGAGACAAGAGCAAAGCTGGATATTTCACAATCCCAGATTTCAGGATATACCACAAAGGTTTAGTAATCAAAACGGTATAGGACTTGCACAAAAATAGACACATAAATCAATGGAATAGAGGAGTCCAGAAATAAACCCAACATTTATGGTCAATTGATCTAGGACAAAGGAGGCAAGAATATACAATGGGAAAAAGAATATTTTTACAACCAGTGGTACTGGGAAAACCGAACATCTTCATGCAAAAGAATGATATTGGACCACTTTCTCACACCATACACAAAAATAAACTCAGAACAGATTAAAGACCTAAATGTGAGACCTGAAACCATAAAAATCTCAGAAGAGAACAAAGGCAGTAATTTCCTTGACATTGGCAATAGCAAATTTTTCTAGATATGTCTCCAAAGGCAAAGGAAACAAAGGCAAAATTAAAGTGTTAGGACTACATCAAAACAAAAAGTTTTTGTACAATGAAGGAAACCACCAACAAAGCAAAAAGGCAAGCTATTCAATGGGAGAAGATATTTCTGAATGATATATCTGATAAGGGGTTAATATACAAAATATATAAAGAACTTGTAAAATCCAACACCAAAAAAACCAAAAATAATGCCATTAAAAATGGGCAGAGGGTCATTTTTTCCCAAAGAATACATACGATGGCCAGGAGCCACATGAAAAAATGCTCAAAATCACTCATCAAGGAAATGCAGATCAAAACAACAATGAGATATAAATTCACACCTGTTGAGATATCAATTCACTTCTGTCATAATGGCTAAAATCAAAAGACAAGAAATAACCTATGTTGATGAAGATGTAGACAAAAAGGAACCCTCATGCCCTGTTGGTGGGAATGCAGATTGTGTAGTAACTGGAGAGAACAGTGTGGAGTTCCCTCTAAAAATTAAAAATAGAACTACCATGTGGCCTAGTAATTCCACTACTGGGTAAGAATTTTTGTTTAAAATCAGAGGTTTCATATTTTATTTGAATAAAAGCATTATATACTAGGTTTGAAGATTTAAATGTATCATTGGATATGAAATGAAAGTGGCCTTTGAAAAGGATAAGAAAAGAAGCAATTTAAAATTGCTAGTATGGTGAACAATTTGAGTATTTGTTTAAATATACAGAAGCAATATTTTTGAAATATGTCTGTTTTCTTGAATTTCTAGAAAGCTTTATCCTAGATACATATTTTCACTTATCCTATAGGATTTACAGTTATGTCTGTTTATATTTTCTGAAAACTCTGATTTTATCTTAATTTTTATCTTCTCCTATCACAAAATATTGAATAGTTTTTTTAAATTCCCAAACATTCCTTTTTCCATGTATCATTGATTAGTGGAAAATTTCTAGCAGTACTAGAGAGACACTCTGTATTAATCTCCAGTGAAAACTAAACTGGATTGTGTCATTATGATTGCCTCAATTTTGCTGAATTTTGAACTTCAAATACCTCCTTTGTTGGTAATACTGTTATTAAAGTACTAAGAATTAAAATTCTGACTTTGCTGATCCCATAGTCAGTATTGATATATGAAATCACATGATTTATAGTTGCTTGTGTTGTGAATTTGATTACTTAATTACCTTTTTAATTTTGATATCTGACTTCTCTGACAATGTTATATATGCATAGGTGTTTTGATGTGTCTATTTTTTTTTATTAAATATTGCTTCTGTGACAACTCTCAAAGTGTTTCCTATTTCTCAATGAAAAACTTACAAGTTATCTTTCCAAGTGAGGGAAAAGAAAACCTCTCTGAATTAACTCCTCCTTAATCCTTACCAAATTGATCAATGAACATATAAAAACCTCCTTCATTTACCAAACATATTTTTGTTGAGTCTTTTTTATTTTAGGTGTTTTAAAAAGCTTTGGGAACAGAGCGATAATAAAGACAAAACTGAAGTCTTCAATGAAATTACCTAACAATTTTGGCTTTTGTCTCTGTCCCACAAATTAGTTGCTGAAATTGCTTCTGTGATTCCCTTACTTTAAAAACAGTAAAAATAGGAGAACCTGGGTGGCATAGTCTGACTCTTGGTCTCTGCTCAGATGGTGATGTCAGGGTCCTGAGATTGAGCACCACAGCAGGTTCCATGCCAAGTGTGGAATCTGCTTCTGCTTGGGATTCTCTCTCCTACTCCCTCTGCCCCTCCCACTTGTGCTCACTTGTGTACTCTCTCTCTCTCCAAATAAATAAATAAGTGTTTAAAAAACTTTAAAAATCAAAGTTTGTTAAAAATGCTTTATTATCGGTAACGGCCTTCGAGCCAACAGTTAACGCGGATGGAGGTTGAGAGTGTCGATTTGGCCCTGAGGATACAATGCCCCTTTGCAGAACACAGCAGTTTGGACTGCAGGAACTTACAAAAGAAATAAACATAATTGCCCTCCCTGAGTTTCTATTGATATAGGAGACATAAGACCCCTAAAAATGAGATGGAACGGCAACTTAGATAGATGCAGTCTCCCATGGGGAGCACACAGTATCTGAGCAGCAACAACCCGGAGGGATGGAGACATGATAATGGATTCTGAATTAATGCACAGTATAGTAGGAAGCTATCATAAACCGAGTGTTTATTCCATCATTTACCCAGAATGATGCAGCATCTCAGACTCACCACTCCACAAACATAGAAGCCACCTTTCCTAAAATGCTTCATAGTCCAAAGAGCCAAGCTCTTATTTTAGCCTTAAAAACTCTTCAGGAAAAGATTCATCATTTAGAGTTGGAGAGAACACAGGCTGAGGATAACCTAAACATTCTATCCAGAGAAGCAGCACAGTATAAAAAGGCCTTGGAGAAAGAAACAAATGAAAGAATTCTGGCACACCAGGAACTGATAAAACAGAAAAAAGATATTACTCTACAGTTAAGCTCAGCTCAGTCTCGCTGTACTCTTCTAGAGAAACAATTAGAATATACAAAGAGAATGGTTCTCAATGTAGAACGAGAGAAGAATATGATCCTAGAACAACAGGCCCAGCTTCAAAGGGAAAAAGAACAAGATCATAGGAAGCAGCAAGCAAAACTTGAAAAGCTTGATGTCTTAGAAAAAGAATGTTTTAAATTTACAACCACTCAGAAAACTGCTGAGGACAAGATTAAACATTTAGAGGAAAAACTTAAGGAAGAAGAACATCAGCGTAAGCTGTTTCAAGACAAAGCATCTGAACTTCAAACTGGACTTGAAATCAACAGAATTTTAATGTCTTCAGTATCAACTCCAAAACACTCTAAGGAAAAGAAGAAGTCTTTGAAGAAAACTAAATGTTTAAAGGGAGGACCACCTCAGCAAACTTATTCAAAGTTTGGATCACTGCCTATTGTGGCTGAGGAGTCTGCCAGTGCGAGCTGTTTTGTGAATTCAAGTATGCAAAGCATCCTGCAATTGATGCAACATTATGGGCCACATACCTGTCAGAAACTTCCTGAAGTTACTGAGCCTCCATGTCTCTACAAGCCTCTTAGAACAACTTCCCAGGGTAAAGCTGAACCTTCTGATTCAAAAATTACCATTTCTATTGGTGACAGTTTGTCTGAACTTTTGATGGCAATGCAGGATGAGCTGGACCAAATGAGTATGGAGCATGAAGAACTACTGAATCAAATGAAGGACACTGAAAGTCATTCGGTCTGTGAAGACACTGAATGTGAATTAGAGCATTTAGCCAAGAAAATGGAAATTAAAGAAGAACAGATTTCCAAACTGTTGAAGCATCAAGACAATGTCCGTAAACTGCAGCAAAAATTTCAAAACTCAAAGACGAGTGAAGCTTCAAAGATTCAGCGAGAAGAGAACAACCTTAAAGGATCAAAGACCATAAAAAATAGTCCCAGAAGATGTTTGCTAACTAACTCTCTTCAGAAGAACAGCAACTTTCATCCAGTACAAGTCCATAATCTTCAAATGAAATTGAGAAGAGATGATATCATGTGGGAACAGTAACAATAGTAACAATAGTAATAGTAATAATAACAATAGTAATAATAGTAAAAAATAATAGTAACAATAGTAAAACTGTCACCTTAAATGAACTCTGTCAGTGAGATCTTGAATTATCTAGAGTGGTTTTAATTTAATATACCTTTATGAAATTTTGAATTATGTTTCTAGTCCCTATGAAGTGTCAAGTTGTAGTATTTTTTAAATTAATGACTAATGACCTTCTCAGAGTCACAAATAATAAATGACTGTGCTTTTTTTTCTCTTAAAAAATGCTTTATTATCCATTTGTATTTCGTGTTCAGTTCTTAACTTCTATGACAATTCAATTTACCTGTCTTTGATTATAAAATTTTAGTAAGGAGTACATAAACCTGTGAACTAGTCTTAATACTGAGGATAACAAATGCCAGTGAGGGTTTTTTTTTATGATAATGTTGATAATAATATAGGGTGTGCCCCAAATGGATAAAGATGGACATGTCTTGGCTCATTGCTGTACACTTTCTAGCATTTTCCTGGAACTGGTTATGGTAGATCATACTGTTATTTCATTAAGGGTAATAAACCAGTTTAAATTTTCACCATATGTATCTTTCTGTCATTGAAAAATCTAATGAATAAGCACTAAACTAAACATATTCCCATCTCTTGCCATTTTTAGCTCTCACCAAGTCACTGAGAGGTAAGCATCATTCTATGTATGCTATAGCTGAGGAAAGTAGGGCTACAATAATTTAAATGACTTGTCTAAGATTCACTTGATTTGTAATTCAAAAATAGTTGAACCCACACTATTAGGCAATTGCCGTCTGAATTGTACTACTAGATGGTAGTGGTATGATGAAGTGATGAAGCCAACTAATATATCCCATTAGTTTGTTGTTAGAAGTTACATAAATTGGATTCACTCTAATTCATCTAACTGATAACGCTCTAAATATTTTGTGAGAGTAATAAACACATATACATTCCTAATTCAGTTCATTGCAGATATCTAGTTAGAATATAAAAGTTGAGAAGACAGTAAAACCAGAGACAAGGTGGAGAAGAAAGTGGTAAGAGTTTGGAAAGGTGTGTTTATGCCAGTGTGTGTTGTCAAACTAAATAAAAAGAATGGATGCAATAAGGTTTGATCAGATCAATGGGTAGAATGAAAGAACACAATTTATGGAGAAACAGCAGACAGATGCTTCAGAGAAGAAAAAGGAGGCAGAAGACAGAATAATTCAGTATGATAGGAGTTTTTCTGAGTTTCATTATAGTGCCATTAATAGGACTATTAGGATTTAATGGGAAAAAAAAAACGAACAATTAGGCTATCCTCTCCTAACTCATTAGTGGAAAAGTAATTATTTTAACCTCAGATTCTCTGCTGTCAAAAAATCACTTCAACTTCTTATGTCTCCTGCTTTTTCCAAGTAAGTCCACTCCTATCCCACAGTTTCCACATGGCTGACTTGACCTCTTTGTTCTGAACTCTATAGATGAGAGGATATGGCATGGGGGTGATAATATTAGATAACGTACACCATCTTATCCACAGAAAAAATGTGGAGAAGGGATGAACATAGATAAAATACAGGGTCCAAAGAAGAGTGCTACTCCTATGAGGTGGGAGCCACAGGTGGAGAGTGCCTTTCATCTTCCCTCCTTGGAGAGAATCTTGACCAGGATAGTGGAGTAAGAAGAAACCAGCACCACAAAGGAGCCAGTAGAGCTCAGCCCACTGTTAGATACTATTAACAATTCAATGACAAATGTGTCTGCACAAGCATGTTGATGACAGGGGGAACATCACAGAAGAAGTTGTCCACCTGGTTTGGTCCACAAAAAGGCAGATGGATAGTGAGAATCATCTGGACAGAGTGCACAAACCCTCGCATTCATTAGGCAGCCACCAACACACAACATAATTCTCAACTCATGATAATGGTACAGTGCAGGTGGTTACAACTTACAACTTGCAACATGGTGATCACTGTGAGTAAGAATATCTCAGCTGACCTTCAAAATGCGGAAAGAAGAAGTGCACAATGCATTGGTCATAGTGAATGAGTTTATCTTTATCAAGAAAGTCAGCCAGAAGCTTAGGGGTAGTACTGTTGAATAACTATAATAATAATAAGTCCAGGAAAGAGAGGTTGCCAAGAAGGAAATGCATGGATGATGAATTAATATAGTTATCAGAGGCCACTATGACCATGATGACATTGCCTACTCAAGTTGGACACATAGAAGAAAAGACATAGTCCAAATAACATTCCCTCAATAGATGGGGTCTCTGAGAAGCCTGCCAGGACAAAGTTTCTCACCACCTCTGGTTTTTATCTATTTGACCTGGCTCCTTGATCAAAGAAATTAAACAAGGGGCATTAGTAACTTTGGAAGTGAATGAGATACTTCACACAAAATGCAAGAATCTTCACATTTCAGAGGAAATATGTCTCTCTAGGAAGAGAGAGATTGATTCATTAGAAGTTATTTTCTCCTTAGCTGATACTGAATATATATTCTTCAGTAAGTTTCAACTTTAAGACCATGATGAAGTAGCCAAGGTATTTTGGAACATGAAGTCACCTCGTCTGGGGCATTTAACTTCAACCTGATGCATCTCTGCCTTCCATCAATCAGTATTTTCTTCCCCTCTTTATTTTTACATTCACCATCAAGACCTAAGTTAATTTTCCTTGACATACTAGTTTTTTTTGGTTGTTGTTTGTTTGTATGTTTTTTAATAAAAGTCTTCAGGAAAAAAATTTCAAAGGTAGAATTTAAGATTCCATGCGATGGGCATTAGGATCTGTAGAGATTTTCCTTGGGATGGCAAATCGTCCTATGTAGATGGTTAGGCTGCTGTAGTAACCCTGTTAACTTCTCTATCCCTATAACTCTTGTGGGGCTCTACCCTTTGCACAGGGCTGGAGGAAGGATCATTTCACTTTGAGTTTATTGCTAGGTCATTGACCCTCACTTAAATTTCCTGAATGTCTGCCCATCTAGAGTACATTTCTGTCCAACTTATTGTATATAACACATTTCTTATCATCTGTACTAACTGTGGAAATATGGGTGCAGGTTGTGCTCTTAATGATAAAAATAGAATGATAAAAGGGCTATTTATGCATTCAGGTGACTCCCTTTTTTATACTATTAAATTGAGTAAAAAGAAATTATTTTTCTGAGATAAAAGAATTAGCATTTAAAACATGGTATGCTATAATGAAGTACTCTCTTGACAACATGTACATCATCTATTATTTTATTATTCTTACAAATAGTGCTGTAGTAAACAGTATTGCATTTTAAATTTTGTTCATTGTTTTTTAGACATTTATTATTTATAAGGGATAGAGAACTGAAAGTGAAATTTCTGAGGTAGATGTTGACAATATTTATTTTTTTTCTTCAAAAGTAGCTAGACTACCTTATGCTCCCATGAATAATCTACATGACACTAATTTCACACTCTTTTCCACACTGGATAATATCAGTTGTTACCGTTATTTAATTTTAATTTTACAAGTGTGATGGGTAAAAATTATATCTTGTTATCTTATTTTGCATTTGCCTTATCACAGTGTGAATGAACATTTTTTAAGATTTTTATTAGTTAGAGGGGAGGAGTCAAGATGGCAGAGAAGTAGCAGGCTGACACGACATCAGGTAGCAGGAGATCAGCTAGATAGCTCAAACCATTCCAAACACCTACAAATCCAACAGGAGATCAAAGAGAAGAAAAGCAACAATTCTAGAAACAGAAAATTGACCACTTTCTGAAAGGTAGGACTGGCAGAGAAGTGAATCCAAAGTGACGGGAAGATAGACCACAGGGGGAGGGTCTGGCTCCCTGCAAGTGGCAGAGAAACGGAGCACAAAATCAGGACTTTTAAAAGTCTGCTTCACTGAGGGACATCACTCCAGAGGCTATACTGGGGTGTAAGCCCATGCAGGGAAAGCATGGCCTCAGGTCCCGTGGGGTCACAGAAAGATCGGGGGTGTCTGAGTGTCACAGAGCTTACAAGTATTAGAGCGGGGAAGCCGGGGAAGCTGGCTACAGAGACAGAGCTGAGGAGTGAGCTCTCAACTCAGGGTTACCTTGAACCATAATCTGTGGCACAGGCCGGTGCTCTGAGTGGGGTCCCCACAAGATCCGGGGAGACCCTGACCTGGAAAAGCTCAGGGATCTGTGAGGTTCAGAAACTCCGGGCAGAGCTGTGTGTCAGAGACAGAGACACTTGGTCACAGGCTGGGTGATCTCAGAGCACAGCCAGAGGCCAGGGAGACGGGAGAGATTGAATGCGTTATTCTGAGGGCACACTGAAGAGTGGGGCCCTGAGCTCTTGGCTCCTTCAGGCCAGAGATTGGGAGGCCACCATTTTCATTCTCGTCCTCCAGAACTCTACGGAAAGCATTCAGGGAAAAAAAGCTCCTGAAAGCGAACCCCAGCGGATTACTTAGCCTGGCCCCTGGTAAGGGTGTGCTGGAGCAAGGACACTTGAGAATCACTACAACAGGCCCCTTCCCCAGAAGATCAACAAGAAATCCAGCCAACCCAAGTTCACTTACCAAGGAGAACAGTAGAATTCCAGAGGAGGAGAAAGCAAACCATGCATTCATGGCTTTCTCCCCATGAATCTTTAGTCTTGCAAAGTTAATTGTTTTTAATTTTTTTCTTCTATTTTTTTTAACTTTTACCCTTTCCTCTTTTATAGTTTTTAAGTAGTTTATCTTAATACCTTTCTTAAAAAAAATCTTTTTTGAACTTTTATTATAGTCATATTATATCCTTCATTGTATCTAACTTTGTTTTTTGTATACACATAGGGTTTTTCTTCCAAAAAATTTGGGGTACAACTTCTTTTAATAGATCAAAATATACCCTAAATCTAGCACTGGGCTTGATCTAGTCTCCAGCCCGAGAAAATTCTCTGTACTTTCTTTGTCTTTATTCTCCCAACTAACTTGCTTTATCAACTCCTTTGTTAGAAATAAAAAAAAATTTTTTCATCTTTATAGTCATATTACATCCCTTCATTGTGTTTACCATTATATATGTTTTTCATTCTTTAAAATTTTGGGAGGAAGTTTCTACTAAGAGACCAAAATACTCCCAAAATTAAGCAGGTGACCTGTTCTAGCCACCAGTCTAATATATATGTATATTTTTATCTTTTTTATATTTTTTCTTTGTTTTCTTTTTAATGTTTTTTTCTGAACTTCATTTTGCCCTCTTTCTCCCCCCAATATTTGGGGTCTCTTCTGATTTGGTTAAAGCACATTTTCCTGGGGTCTTTGCCACCCTTTTACTATTTCATTTGCTTCTTCATATATTCGTATCTGAACAAAATGACAAGGCTGAAAAACTCACCACAAAAAAAAAAAAAGAAGAAGAAGAGTCAGTACTGAAGGCTAGAGACCTAATCAATACAGACATTGGTAATATGTCAGATCTAGAGTTCAGAATAACGATTCTCAAGGTTCTAGCCAGGTTCAAAAAAGGCATGGAAGATAGAGAAACCCTGTCCAGAGAAATAAAAGCCCTTTCTGGAGAGAAAACAAGAACAACAACAACAAATAAAAAAAAAACAACACTAAAATCTAACCAAGTTGAAATAAAAAATGCTATTAATGAGGAGGTGCAATCAAAAATGGAGGCTCTTACTGCTAGGATAAATGAGGCAGAAGAAAGAATTAGTGATATGGAAGACCAAATGACAGAGAATAAAGAAGCTGAGCAAAAGAGAGACAAAAAATCTACTGGACCACAAGGGGAGAATTTGAGAGATAAGTGATACCATAAGATGAAACAACATTAGAATACTTGGGATTCCAGAAGAAGAAGAAAGCGAGAGGGGAGCAGAAGGTATATTGGAGAGAATTATTGGAGAGAATTTTCCTAATATGGCAAAGGAAACAAGCATCAAAATCCAGGAGGTGCAAAGAACCCCCCTCAAAATCAGTAAGAATACATCAATACCCCATCATCTAATAGTAAAATTTACGAGTCTTAGTGACAAAGAAAATCCTGAAAGCAGCCTGGGACAAGAAGTCTATAACATGCAATGGTAAAAATATTAGATTGGAAGCAGACATATCCACAGAGACCTGGCAGGCCAGAAAGAACTGGCATGACATATTCAGAGCACTAAATGAGAAAAACATGCAGCCAAGAATACTATACCCAGCTAGGCTATCATTGAAAATAGAAGGAGAGAGAAAAAGCTTCCAGGACAAACAAAAATTGAAAGAATTTGCAAACACCAAACCAGCTCTACAGGAGATATTGAATGGGGTCCTCTAAGCAAAGACAGACCCTAAAAGTAGTAGATCAGAAAGGAGCAGAGACCATATACAGTAACCTTACAGGCAATACAATGGCCCTAAATTCATATCTCTCAATAGTTACCCTGAATGTTAATGGGCTAAATGCCCCAATAAAAAGACACAGGGTATCAGAATGGATAAAAAACCAAAACCCATCAATATGCTGCCTACAAGAAACTCATTTTAGACCCGAAGACACCTCCAGATTTAAAGTGAGGGGGTGGAAAAGAATTTACCATGCTAATGGACATCAGAAGAAAGCAGGAGTTGCAATCCTTATATCAGATCAATCAGAGTTTAAGACAAAGACTATAATAGATGAGGAAGGACACTATATCATACTGAAAGGGTCTGTCCAACAAGAAGATCTAACAATTTTAAATATCTATGCCCCTAAAATGGGAGCAGCCAACTATATAAACCAATTAATAACAAAATCAAAGAAACACATTGAGAATAATATAATAATAGGAGGGGACTTTAACACTCCCCTCACTGAAATGGACAGATCATCCAAACAAAAGATCAACAAGGAAATAAAGGCCTTAAATGACACACTGGACCAGATGAACATCGTAGATATATTCAGAACATTCCATACCAAAGCAAAAGAACACACATTCTTCTCTAGTGCACATGGAACATTCTCCAGAATAGATCACATCCTGGGTCATAAATCAGGTCTCAACCGGTATCAAAAGATTGGGGTCATTCCCTGCATATTTTCAGACCACAATGCTCTGAAGCTAGAACTCAATCACAAGAGAAAATTTAGAAAGAACCCAAATACATGGAAACTAAACAGCATCCTTCTAAAGAATGAATGGGTCAATCAGGAAACTAAAGAAGAACTGAAAAGTTCATGGAAACCAATGATAATGAAAACACAACAGTTCAAAATCTGTGGGACACAGCAACGGCAATCCTGAGAGGAAAATATGTAGCCGTACAAGACTTTCTCAAGAAACAGTAAAGGTCTCAAATACACAACCTAACCCTACACCTAAAGGAGCTGGAGAAAGAACAACAAAGAAAGCCTAAACCCAGAAGGAGAAGAAAAATAATAAAGATCAGAGCAGAAATCAATGAAATAGAAACCAAAGAAACAATAGAACCAATTAATGAAACTAGGAGCTGGTTCTTTGAAAGAATTAATAGGATTGACAAACCCCTGGCCAGACTTATCAAAAAGAAAAGAGAAAGTACCCAAATAAATAAAATCATGAATAAATTAGGAGAGATCACCACCAACACCAAAGAAATACAAACAATTATAAGAACATACTTTGAGCAAATCTACACCAACAAATTTGACAATCTGGAAGAAATGGATGCATTCCTTGAGACATATAAATGACCACAACTGAACCAGGAAGAAATAGAAAACCTGAACAGACACATAACCAGTAAGGAGATTGAAACAGTCATCAAAAATCTCCAAACAAACAAAAGCCCAAGGCCAGATGGCTTCTCAGAGGAATTCTACCAAACATTTAAGGAAGAACTAATTCCTATTCTCCTGAAACTGTTCCAAAAAAATAGAAATGGAAGGAAAACTTCCAAACTCATTTTATGAGGCCAGCATCACCTTGATCCCAAAACCAGACAAGAATCCCATCAAAAAAGAGAACTACAGACCAATATCCTTGATGAACACAGATGCGACAATTCTCACCAAAATACTAGCCAATAGGATCCAACAGTACATTAAAAGGATTATTCACGGGGCGCCTGGGTGGCTCAGTGGGTTGAAGCCTCTGCCTTTGGCTCAGGTCATGATCCCAGGGTCCTGGGATCGAGTCCCCCATCAGGCTCTCTGTTCAGCAGGGAGTCTGCTTCCACCTCTCCCTCTGCCTGCCTCTCTGCCTACTCGTGCTCTCTGCCTGTCAAAAAAATAAATGAATAATCTTTAAAAAAAAATTATTCACCACGACCAAATGGGATTTATTCCAGGGCTGCAAGGTTGGTTCAACATCCGCAAATCAATCAATGTGATACAACACATTAATAAAAGAAAGAACAAGAACCATATGATACTCTCAATAGATGCTAAAAAAGCATTCGACAAAGTACAGCATCCCTTCCTGATCAAAACTCTTCAAAGTGTAGGGATAGAGGGCACATACCTCAATATCATCAAAGCCATCTATGAAAAACCCACTGCAGATATCATTCTCAATGGAGAAAAACTGAGAGCTTTTCCTCTAAGGTTAGGAACACAGCAGGGATGCCCATTATCACCACTGCTCTTCAACATAGTAATAGAAGTCCTAGCCTCAGCAATCAGACAACAAGAAATAAAACACATCCAAATCAGCCAGGAAGAAGTCAAACTATCACTCTTTGCCGATGATATAATACAATATGTGGAAAACCCAAACGACTCCACTCCAAATCAGCTGGAACTTGTACAGGAGTTCAGTAAAGTGTCAGGATATAGAATCAATGCACAGAAATCAGTTGCATTTCTATACACCAACAAGACAGAAGAAAGAGAAGTTAAGGAGTCAGTCCCATTTACAATTGCACCTAGAACCATAAGGTACCTAGGAATAAACCTAACCAAAGAGGCAAAGAATCTATACTCCAAAAACTATAAAGTACTCATTAAAAAAAAAAAAATAGAGGAAGACAAAAAGAAATGGAAAAATATTCCATGCTCCTGGATTGGAAGAACAAATATTGTGAAAATGTCTATGCTATCTAAAGCAATCTACATGTTTAGTGCAATCCCTATCAAAATCCCATCCATTTTTTTTTCAAAGAAATGGAACAAATAATCCTAAAATTTATATGGAACCAGAAAAGACCTTGAATAGCCAAAGGAATATTGAAAAAGAAAACCAAAGTTGGTGGCATCACAATTCTGGACTTCAAGCTCTATTACAAAGCTGTCATCATCAAGACAGTATGGTACTGGCATAAAAACAGATACATAGATCAGTGGAACAGAAGAGAGAGCCCAGAAACAGACCCTCAACTCTATGGTCAACTAATCTTCAACAAAGCAGGAAAGAATGTCCAATAGAAAAAAGACAGTCTCTTCAACAAATGGTGTTGGGAAAATTGGACAGCCACATGCAGAAAAATGAAACCGGACCATTTCCTTACACCATACACGAAAATAGACTCAAAATGGATGAAGGACCTCAATGTGAGAAAGGAATCCATCAAAATCCTTGAGGAGAACACAGGCAGCAACCTCTTCGACCTCAGCCACAGCAACTTCTTCCTAGGGACATCACCAAAGGCAAGGGAAGAAAGGGCAAAAGTGAACTATTGGGACTTTATCAAGATCGAAAACTTTTGCACAGCAAAGGAAACAGTTAACAAAACCAAAAGACAACTCACAGAATGGGAAAAAATATTTGCAAACTACATATCAGATAAAGGGCTAGTGTCCAAAATCTATAAAGAGCTTATCAAACTCAACACCCAAAGAACAAATAATCCAATCAAGAAATGGGCAGAGGACATAAACAGACATTTCTGCAAAGAAGACATCCAGATGGCCAACAGACATGTGAAAAAGTGCTCCTCATACTGGGTATCAGGGAAATACAAATCAAAACCACAATGAGATACCACCTCACACCAGTCAGAATGGCTAAAATGAACAAATCAGGAAATGACAGATCCTGGTGAGGATGCGGAGAAAGGGGAACCCTCCTACACTGTTGGTGGGAATGCAAGCTGGTGCAATCACTCTGGAAAACAGCATGGAAGTTCCTCAAAAAGTTGAAAATAGAGCTACCTTACAACCCAGCAATTGCACTACTGGGTATTTACCCTAAAGATACAAATGTAGTGATTCGAAGCGACACATGCACCCGAATGTTTCTAGCAACAATGTCCTCAATAGCCAAACTACGGAAAGAACCTAGATGTCCATCAACAGATGAATGGATAAAGAAGATGTGGTGTATATATGTATAATTAAATACTATGCAGCCATCAAAAGAAATGAAGTCTTGCCATTTGCGACGACATGGATGGAACTAGAGGGTATTATGCTGAGCGAAATAAGTCAATCAGAGAAAGACAACTATCATAGATCTCCCTGATATGAGGAACTGGAGTTGCAACGGTGGGGAGGTGGTAGGGAGGTAGGAAAAGAATAAATGAAACGAGATGGGATCAGGAGGGAGACAAACTATAAGAGACTCTTAATGTCACAAAACAAACTGAGGGTGGCTGGGGGGAGGGGTGTAGGGAGAGGGTGGTGGGGTTATGGACATTGGGTAGGGTATGTGCTATGGTGAGTGCTGTGAAGTGTGTAAACCTAGCAATTCACAGACCTGTACCCCTGGGGCTAATAATACATTATATGTTTATAAAAAATTTTTAAAAATTTAAAAATGATGTTAAACTATTCCTAGGCTATCTGGCTCCACAGTCTGGTGTTTTAAACCACTATACTTTCTTGATAAACTCTACTTGGTCAGAAGGTAGTATTAAAATATCCTTCCAAATTCCGGGTGCTTGTGATTTATTAAGGATTTTGTACTACCATTGTTATGTTTAATATTGGGGCTATCCTAATGTTATCAAATGAATTAAAACAAACTTTTGAATTAAAAAAATTATTAGTTACATATTCTGAAGATTTTATGTTCATATTGTCACTTTACATTCTGAGTGTTTGTTTTCATTATTAATATATAGAAGTTCTCTAGATATAAAGATATTGCAAGATGCAGATGTTTGGAATATTTACTTTTAGTTCAAATTTACAATCAATTGAATTTTTACTTATGTAAACTTCCAACCAAATGGAAAAATAGAACATCAAAGAGGCATCCTCATGCCATCCTCTCAGTCAGTAATCCTTATGGTTAACTTTTTTAGTGATTTATATCACATTTGATTAACTTTGAACTTCATCTAAATGAGATTATATAATACATGTGCTCCATATATTTGATTCCTTGATGTGAAATTTATCCAAACCATTATGTTTATCAGTATTTGTACACTTTTATTACCATTGAGATGTATTATTGCTTGCATTGTATGAACATATCAAATTTACTTACACATGACATTGTTGGACTTTTTGGATGGTTTCTCATTTTTGGAAGATACAAATACAGATGTTATGACAATTCATATACATGTTTATTGAAGGACATAACTCTCATTTCTGTTGGATATTATATTAAGTGGGACTTTTAATCCTTGAGTAGATAGAGATTTAGTGTTACAAACTCTCAGATATTCTTCAGATGTGATTTTACTAATTTACAATCCCTCGGCATTTTAAGAGAGTTTCTGTGGCTCCACATCTTCTTCAACACTTGTAATTATCCATCTTTAAAATGTGTATGTTTGAGGGACTCTTAGGTGATGCAGTCAGCTAAGTGTCTAGCTCTTGATTTTGGACCAGGTCATGATCTCGGGGTTGTGAGATCAAGCCCCATATGGATCTGCTTAAGCCTCTATTTCTGTCTCCCTCTACCCCTTTACACTCTCTCTCTCTTGCTGTCTTTAAATAAATAGATCTTTAAAATAAATAAATAAATATAGATAGATAGATATATGTATATATCTATACACACACACACACACACACACACACACACATACGTATTTTAGCCATTCTTCTAGGTGTGTATCTCTGCTTTAATTTGTATATTCTTGGTAAGTAATGATAGTGAAACATTTTTCACATGGAAATTTTTTTTTCTGCTCAATTTTTTTTCACTCAAAATTTTTATTTTTTTATTTGAATATAATTAACAATGTTACATTAGTTTCAGATGTATAGTATCATGGTTTAGATAATCTATATGTTATGCTGTGCTCACAAGTATAGCTACTGTCACCATGCAGTGTGTCAGCTACTGTCACCATACAACTGTCACCATACAATACAATGGTATTGTAACAACATTGTACGGTGTTACAATGTTGTTACAATACCATTGACTATATTCCCTATGCTATACCTTCCATCCCCAATGACTACTTCATTCCATAACTGGAAGTCTGTGTCTCCTATTCCCCATTCACCCATTTTGCCCATCCACCTATCCTCCTCCCCTCTGGCAACTGTGTTTGGTCTCTGTATTTATGGCTATTTCTGCCTTTTGTTTGGAAATCTTTTTCATGAAGTGTCCATTCAAATTGTTTGCTCGGTTGTTAGTTGGATCATCTGTACTTTATTGACTTACACAAGTTTTTTTTTGAATAATGTATAATAAAATCCTTAGTTGGATATATGTTTGCAATGATGTAACCTTTTTGATGACTTAGAATTTCACTTTCTTAGTGGTGTATTTCAGTAAACAGAAGTTCTTTAATAATATCAAGTTTTTTTTAAATATATATATGGTTACAGACAGTAGTGTTTTAAGAACTCATCTCTCTGAAAATCATGAACATATTCTGTTATAAACTAGATGCCTAAATATTTTAGCTTTTACATCTGAGAATATGATCTGTTTTAAATTAAATTTTGTGTGTGGTGAAATTTCTTCACTTAATTTCTCTCAGTTATGTGTTTTCCTATTGAGATGAAAGGTCTTGTATCATTTTTTTTTGTTAGAGATTTTTTCATCTTTATGATATTTTTGAACTATTGTAAACATTTCCCCACTATTTTCTAGATGGGTTGTAGCAAGTTTGCTAAATTCACATAGCATAGATACTACATTGAATCTGTAGTTCACTGTCAGTTATGTGGACATCTTAACAATATTAAGTCTTCCAATCCATGAATGTGCAGGATACATTTAAATTTATTTGTGTCTCTAATTTCTTTATTGATGTTAATAGTTTTCAGGATAAAGTCTTTCACCTCCTTGCTTATATTTATTCCTAAGTTTTTGTTTTGATGCTATTGTAAATGAAATTGATTTCTTAATTTCTTTTTTGTACTCTTATTGTTAGCACATAGAAATGCAAGTAATTTTTCTTTTTAGTTTTTATTGAAATTCCAGTTAGTTAACACAGAGTGTAATATTAGTTTCAAGTGTAAAATTTAGTGATTCAAAACTTACATACATACCCACTGCTTATCACCACAAGTACAACCGATTTTTGTGTGTTAGTTTTGTGTCCTGCAACTTTGCTGAATTTATTAGTTCCAAAAGTGTTTTTGATGAAATCTTTATGATTTTCTACATATAAGATCATGTAGTGTACAAATATGTAATATTATTTCTCACTTTCCTATATAGAAGATACTTTTTATCTCTCCTCCTTGCATAATTGCTTTGGGTTGTACTTCCAATATCATGTTGAAAGAAGTGGGAATGGGCATTTTTGCCTTATTCCTGATCTGGAGAAAGAGCTTTTAGTGTTTCACTACTGTAATGTTAACCTGTGGCTTTTCATAGATGTTATACTGAGGTACTTTTCTGCTTCTATTCCTTGTTTCTGTTTTTAATTTTTTTTTATTATTGATGCATAATTGACATACGATGTTATATTGCTGTCAGATTACAACATCTTAATTCAGCAATTCTATTACTCAATGCTTACCACAAAAAATGTAGTCACCATCTGTCACCATACATTATTACAATATTATTGACTATATTTCTTAAGCTATACTTTTCATCCCCATTACATTTATCTTATAACTGGGAATTTCAACCTCTTAATCTCCATCTACTACACCTATTCCCCCACCGACCGCTGCACTGGCAATCATTAGTTTGTTTTCTGTATTTAAGAGTGTCTTTTTGGCCCATTTCTGTGGTTTTTAAGATTTCACATGCAGGTAAAATAATAAGGTATTTGTCTTTGTCTGTCTTATTTCACTTAGCATCATACCTTTTGAGTCCATCCATGTTATCACAAATGGTGATATTTCATTCTTTTTTATGGCAGGGTAATATTGTTTTATAGATATATTTATTTGTTGGTAGACACTTGGGTTACTTCCATATCTTGGCTATTGTAAAGAATACTGAAGTGAATGTCAGGGTACATGTATCTTTTCAAATTAGTGTTTTTGTATTCTTTGGGTAAATACCCAGAAGTGGAATTACTGGATTATATAGTACTTCTATTTTTAATTTTTTGAGGAAACGCCATAATGTTTTCCATAGTGACTGCACCAATTTACATTCCCACCAACAGTGCAGGAGAGCTCCCTTTTCTCCATATCTTTTCCAACACTTGTTATTCTTGTCTTTTTAATTCTTTTGTACTAGCCATTCCAGCAAGTGTGAGGTGGTATCTCATTGTGGTTTTGATTTGCATTTCACTGATGACTAGTGATGTTAACTATCTTTTCCTCTGTCTTTTGGCCATTTGGAGAAATGTTTATTCAAGTCCTCTGCCCCTTTATTAATATTTTTTGGTTGTTATTTATTATTAAGTTGTATGTGTTCTTTATGTATTTTGGATATCAATGCCTTATTAGAGATATGGTTTTATAAGTATCTTCTTCCATTCTGGAGCTTGCCTTGTCATTTGTTGGTGGTTTTCTTCACTGTTTAGTACTTTCTTACATTTTCTTGCTTACTGTTTAAGTTCTTCCTGTGTTCATCTGTTTCCCTGAGATTAGTGAGTATCTTTATGGCTATTACTTTGAACTCTTTATCAAGTAGGTTGCTTAACTGTTTCATTAAGGTCTTTTTCTGGGTTTTGTCTTATTCCTTGCTTTGGAACATATTCCTCTGTTTCCCCATTCTGCTTGTCACTCTGCGATGGTCTATATACATTAGGTGAAGTAGCAACCTCTCTTAGTCTTGAAGGAACTGTCTTGTGTGTGAGCTATTCTACATGGGCCAAAAGTACAGTCTTCTCTGATGAGCCATGCGCTCTGTGTGGACTATGCATGCCTTCCAGCTGTGGTAGGGCCACAGGACTGCCCAGGGAGGTCAGGGCCAGGAGCACCTGCCTGGGCATTTTCAGACTTGGCTACTGCACAGGGAGAGCATGATTTAAGTCATTTGTTTTTCCAGTTGCACCTTGTCTTCTGCATGGCATGGGTAGGGTTCAGAGCACTCTCCCTGCCCTGTTGTTTACATATCAAATGCTGAAGAGGTTAGGGGGAGTGGTAGGGGCAGGACACCAAATGCTTACCCTTCCTGGTACCCTTCCTTGTGTTTCTTCTTACTTTCTCACCAGGATTTAATTAAAATACTCTTAGTATGTAGATCCACATTATTGCCAATAAGTTTTCCATTGTATATCCACTTTCATGAATTATTTTTTAAGAGCTCTATTTTGAATAAACCATGGATTGTGTTTTTTCTAATACACCACTTAAGGCCATATTAGAAAACTGTGTAAGGTTACATAGTTTAGGAGATAGGCCCCAGTGATTCCCAGATAACCTTATAATTAGAGAAATTGTTAGATTTGCGGAAATTGTTAGATTTGTTGCTTGTACCAATTACGTCAAGGACACTAGTATCTCATATTCTCAAACAGAATTTTCTTTATCCCACAAAGAGATGCTGGACCCATAGGCAATCACTTTCCAACCTCACCTCTCTCTAGACCCTGGAAACCATTAATCTACTTTCTGCTTCTGTAGACCTATTCTGGACAGTTCGTATAAATGGAATCACAGAATATGTGGCATTTTATCACTGGCTTCTTTCACTTAACATAATGTGTAGAAGGATTATTAAAGTAGTAACATATGTCAGTAAATCATTTCTTTTGATGGCTGAATAACATTCCTTTATATGGATATACCACCTTGTATTATCTATTCAATAGTTTGTGGACATTTGAGTTGTCTCCATTTTTGGTCTATTATGAGTTATGCATTAAAAATTTTTTTGTGTGAATGTATGTTTTCACTTTCCTAGGGTCTATCTCAGGAAGTAGAATTGCTGGGTCATATGTGAACTCTGTACTTAACATTTTGAGGAATGGCTGGCAGTTTCCCAAAGTGGCTGCACCATATTACTATCATTCCAGCCCAGAACATAGTGTATGGGCATTTCAGTTTCTTTGTGTCCTCATCAACGCTTGTTTTCTTTTTCTTTACTTTTTTTTTTTTTTAACTTTAGCTGTCCCTGTGGATAAGAAGTGGTATTCCACTGTGGTTTTCATTTGCATTGTCCTAATGATGTTGAGTATGTTTTCATGTGCTTATTGGCAATTTATATATCTTCTTTGGAGAAATATATATTCTGATCTTTGACCATTTTTTAATTGAGATTTTTATCTTTTTACAGTTGTAGGAGATCTTTATTCTGGATATAAGTACCTTATCAGACATATAATTTGCAAAATTTTTTTGATCTATTTCCTGCCTTTTTACTTTCTTAATTGTGTCCTATCAAATTTTGGTTTTTGATGTAGTCCAATTTATCCATTTTTTTTTACTTCTGTTACTCATATTTATGTTACTTCAGATATTGATATTACATATATATGATGTTATGTCATTGCCTAACCCATGTTCACAAAACTTACTACCACATTTATTTATATTTTTATGTTTTGTTACAGATGACTTTTTCCAACTTTTGTATCCACTTGGTTATTTTATAGGAATTTGTTAAGAGAGGAGTCAAATGCAAGCTCCAAATCACTCCTCTGAAATAAAACCTCTTCAAACACTTGATGGCATATTCAAATATGTCACAAAGTTTATAGGGTCATATGAGTCAAAGTATAATCAGTTTTTAAAATTTTATGGTTTTGATATCCCTGAATAGATTGTTTCATAGCACACATTTTTAGGAGGAATCTGCTTATGTCGTTGTCAAATCTTGATCTAGTCCTTATCATGATAACTGTACTCTTAATCTTCTTCATCTTCACCTGTTTCATTCATCTCCAATCACCTCCCCTCTGGTAACCATTAGTTTGTTCCCTATAGTTAAGAGTATGTTTCTTAGAATAAATGAAACAAGATGGGATTGGGAGGGAGAGAAACCATAACAGACTCTCAATGTCACAAAACAAACTGAGGGTGGCGGAGGTGGGGGAGGGGGGTAGGGAGATGGTGGTGGGGTTATGGACATTGGGGAGGGTATGTGATATGGTGAGTGCTGTGAAGTGTGTAAACCTGGCGATTCACGGACCTGTACCCTTGGGGCTAATAATACATTATATGTTTATTAAAAAAATAAAAAATAAATTTAAAAAGCATGATAGAATTCTTGAAAGAATTCGTGTTGTACCATCTAATCTATTATGAAATTGTAGTAAATGTAGCAGAAGTGATTTTTAATCAATGGGTGATATCTACAAGCTTCAATGTACTTCTTTTCTCAATTTATGGTAAATTAAACTAAGGTCTACACTAAATGATACTATAGTCATGTAAATGTGATCACTTTAATAGTAATAATTATATCTGGCAAAATATATAGTAAATAAATGAAAGCAAATGAAACTGCAAATATGAGAATTTGAACCAAGAGATTTTTGGAAAAATAATTGAAACAGACATATTATCACTGACTGGGACAAATAGTAAAAAGACTAAGATATGTTTCTTGGTTTGTCCCTTTTGTTTTTCTTTGTTCATTTGTTTTGTTTCTTAAATTATACATATGAGTGGAGTCATATGGTATCTGATTTTCTCTGACTTTTTTTCACTTAGCATTATACCCTCTATCCCTCCCCCCACGTTATTGCAAATGGCAATGTTGCATTCTTTTTTATGGTTGAGGAATAAAACTGCATTAAATATATATACCACATTTTATTTATCAATTCATCTATTGATGGACATGGACATGGGTTGCTTCCATATCTTCACTATCATAAATAATGCTGCAATAAACATAAGGATGTATATATCTTTTTGAATTAGTGGTTTTGTATTCTTTGGGTAAATACTCCATAGTGGAATTAATGAAACACAGAGTAATTCTATTTTGAATTTTTTGAGGAAGCTTCATACTGTTTTCCGCAGTAGCTGCACAGGTTTGTGTTCCCACCAATAAAACCACATTTGTTGTTTCTTGTGTTTTTGCTTTTAGTCATTCTGACAGGTGTGAGGTGATACCTCATTGTGGTTTTGATTCGCATTTCCCTGATGATGAAAGCTGTTGAGCATCTTTTCATATGTCTGTTTGCCATCTGTATATCTTCTTTGGAGAGATGTCTTTTTATGTCTTCTGCCCATTCTTAAGTGTTATTTTATGAGTATTTTTGGTGTTCAGTTGTATGAGTTCTTTATATATTTTTGGATACCTACCCTGTCATTTGTAAATATCATCTCTCTTTCAGAAGATCCACAGTGATCAGCTGTGTGAGGGGACATGTAACCACCTGGAAAAAGTCCTACCAAAGCCAGCTGGAACGGAAGGGGGAGATTTGCAGAAGTGTTCCAGGGTGAGGCACACTGTTAGCAAGCTGAGGAAAGTGTTGGAACTGTGCTGATTCCTGCAGTTGTCCTTGTATCTGGGCTAGGGTGTGGGGGACGTAAATGGTGCCAGCCTACTCTTTGGTTTTCAGAGAAGTCTCCTAAAAATCCCTTGCTCCTCCAATACATGCTCTCAGAGGAGGAAATAAATCTTTCCATATACTCCAGGCATTTTTTAAACTGCTGGCTCTGAGCTGTGTCTCAGTGGGGCTATTTGTTCTGCTGTCCCTTTAAGAGTGGGGTCTCCACTCTCTTGGCAAGAGCACTGATTTTTAGTTCCAGATGTTAAGCCCCCATTGGTTGTTAGGCTCCTCTTTTTTTCAAAGCCAAATGTTCTGTGAATTCTTCTTCCCTGTGTGGGCCCCTTTTGCTTGAGGTACTCGGTGTGAGGGCCTTGGTCCTCTCTTCTCTTCATACCTGCCTGGTCATTCCCTCCTGCAGACAATCCTGTGGATCATCTTGGCTTCCAGTCTTGTCTCTGCCCTCCTACCCTCTTCTCTGTGGCCTCTTTTCTACAGTTAGTTGTGGAGTGTCTCTTCTGCTAGTATTTGGGTCAGTTTCTGGGTTATTTTTACACTGATGTGTGTGTTACCTATTTGCATTCATAGGATGAGGTGTTTGAGATTCTTCTACTCCACCATCTTCTGTGGAAGACTGTCAGTTCCTCTTTAATATTTTATAGTGTTTACCAGTGAAACCATCTGGTCCTGTGCTTTTCTTTGTTGGGAGTCTTTTGGTTACTGATGCAATCTCTTCACTTGTTATTGGTATATTCAAGTTTTCTGTTTCTTCATGATTCAGTGTTTATAAGTTGTAGTTTTTTCCCAGAATTTATCCATTTCTCCTAGGTTATCCAATTTGTTGGCATGCAGTTATTCATAGTAGTCTCATGATTCTTTTACATCTCTGTTTTATCATTTATAATGTCTCCCCTTTTATTTCAGATTTTATTTAAGTCTTCTTTCTCTTTTTCTTAGTCTAGCTAAGGCTTTGTCAGTTTTCTTTAACTTTAAAAAAAATAGCTCTTAGTTTTATTGATCATTTCTATTGGGTTTCTGTTCTCCATTTCACTTGTTTCTGCTTTGATTGCTGTTATTTCCTTCTTCTATTAACTTTGGGCTTAGGTTATTCTTTTTCTAGTTCCTTGAAGTGTAAAATCGTGCTTTTTATTTGATATCTTTCTTCTTAATGTATGCCTTTATCTGTAAACTTACCTCTTAAAACTTTTGCTGCTTACTATAAGTTTTAATGTGTTGTGTGCACATTTTCATTTATTTTAGTTATTTTTTATTTATATTTATTGAGAGAAAAAGAAAAAGGGGGAGAACACAAATAGGGTGTGGAGGGGCTTAGTCTCACAACTCTGAGATCATGATCTGATCCGAAATCAAGAGTAGGACGCTTAAAAAACAGAGCCACCACCCAGGTGTCCCTGTTTCAATTATTTTTTTATTTCCCTTTCAATTTTTTCTTTTACCCATTGGTTGTTCAGGAGTGTGTTGTTTAATTTCCACACATTTGTGAATTTTCTAGTTTTCTTTCCTGTTACTCATTTCTGGTTTCATGTCATTATGACTGGAGAAAATACTATTATTTCAATCTTCTTATCTATTTTAAGGCTTGTTTTGTGACTTAACTTATGCTCTGGAAAATATTCTGTGTGTGCTTAAGAAGAATATGTAGTCTCCTGGTGCTGGGAGGAATAATCATGTAAATATTTTCCATGAATATTTGAAAGTGTTCATCAGTGAAACTTTTTAGGCCTGGAGTTTTTGGAGATAGTTTTAAGTTAAAGATTCAATAGCATTAATATGCTTGACATTGTTAAAATTTTCTATATTTAATGGTTGTAGTTTTGGTGTACTCTGCATCAGTTTTTTCATTCATTGTCTAAAAGTTAAAATTTACTCAAGGGGTGCCTGGGTGGCTCAGTCAGTCAGAGTTTCCCAACCCCCGCCCCCAATCTTCTGGCTCTCTCTTTCAAAAAATAAATTTTTACTGAAGTGCTTCATAATATTCTCTTATTAACCATTTAGTGTGTGTAGGATTTGTAGTGATGCCCTTTAAAATTTTCCATTATTCTTAATATCTGGGGTTTTCCTTTTTTTTTTTTTTTCTTTTTCAGTATTGTTAACTTTATGTTACAGATTTCCTACTTAATTCTACAGTTGTCTGAGAACATAAAATCTATGCTTTTAACCATTGTTAAGACTTGCATTTTGGACCAGAAAAGTGGTTATTTTGGTAAGTGTTCTATGTGCCCTTGCAAAAGATTGTGCATTTTGGGGTTATTGCCCAACTATGATTTTACTTTTTTACATATGTCAGTTTAAGTTAGTTACTCATGCTAATACATCTAAAATCTTACTGATATTTTTATCTGTTTTCCTAGTTACCAAGAGAGGTGTGTTAAAATCTGAAGTAATTAAAAACTTTCTATCCTGCTATAACTTTTGTTTACATACTTTGAAATTATGTTATTAGCTACATGCAAATTTGGAACTGTTATTTCTTGATGATTAATGGGTCTTTGTATCATAAGAAAGATCTATTTTTTTTCTTAAGTGTTGTATTTAATTTTTTTCCATCCTTTTATTTCAACCTTTCTGTGTCTTGATGCATAAAGTGTGTTTCTTAAACAGCCTGTGGTAATAATCTTTTTAAAAAATGGAATGTGAAAAATGCCTATTTTTATGTAATTATCAATATAATTCAGTTTACCAGTTTGTTTTTTATATTTCCATCTGCTCTTTATTTCCTTATTTCTCCTATTTCTCTAGTTTTGCATTAACCAGTGACTTCATAAATTTAATATTCTCTATGTTGGATTTTTTAAATATTTATTTTTTTTTATTTTCAGTGTAATAGAATTCATTGTTTATGCACCACACCTAGTGCTCCATGCAATACATGCCCTCCATTTTTTTTTTTGTTTCCTTTTTTCTTTAGTTGTCAAAGATCCTATTCATATATCATCTAGTTAAGAGATTCTTTTCTCATCCATGTCCTATCCACTAATGAGCCCATGAAAGTCACCGATCATGTCTTTTACCATGGTTTTGATCTCTAGCATTTCTTTTTTGTTCTGACTTTGGGTTTCCATCCCTCTGCTTACATTGGCCATTTGTTCTTTTTTATTTTATTTTATTTTATTTCTTTTCAGCGTAACAGAATTCATTGTTTTTGCCCCACACCCAGTGCTCCATGCAATACATGCCCTCCTTAATACCCTCCACCTGGCTCCCCCAACCTCCCACCCTCCGCCCCTTCAAAACCCTCAGATTGTTTTTCAGAGTCCATAGTCTACATGGTTCACCTGCCCTTCCAATTTCCCTCAACTCCCATTGCCTCTCCATCTCCCCATGTCCTCCATGTTATTTGTTATGCTCCACAAATAAGTGAAACCATATGATACTTGACTCTCTCTGCTTGACTTATTTCGCTCAGGATAATCTCCTCCAGTCCCGTCTATGTTGTTACAAAAGTTGCGTATTCATCCTTTCTGATGGAGGCATAATACTCCATAGTGTATATGGACCACATCTTCCTTATCCATTCATCCGTTGAAGGGCATCTTGGTTCTTTCCACAGTTTGGCGACTGTGACCATTGCTGCTATAAAATTGGGGTAGAGATGGCCCTTCTTTTCACTACATCTGTATCTTTGGGGTAAATACCCAGTAGTGCAATTGCAGGGTCATAGGGAAACTCTATTTTTAATTTCTTGAGGAATCTCCACACTGTTCTCCAAAGTGGCTGCACCAACTTGCATTCCTAACAACAGTGTAAGAGGGTGCCCCTTTCTGCACATCCCCTCCAACACATGTTGTTTCCTGACTTGCTAATTTTGGCCATTCTAACTGGTGTAAGGTAGTATCTCAATGTGGTTTTAATTTGAATCTCCCTGATGGCTAGTGATGATGAACATGTGTCTGATAGCCATTTGTATGTCTTCATTGGAGAAGTGTCTGTTCATGTCTTCTGCTCATTTTTTGAAATAATTATCTGTTTTGCATGTGTTGAGTTTGAGAAGTTCTTTATAGATCCTGGATATCAAACTTTTGTCTGTGTGTTGAGTTTGAGACATTTTTTATATATCCTGAATATCAACCTTTTGTCTGTACTGTCATTTGCAAATATCTTCTCCCATTCTGTGGGTTTCCTCTTTGTTTTCTTGACTGTTTCCTTTGCTGTGCAGAAGCTTTTGATCTTGATGAAGTCCCAAAAGTTCATCTTCACTTTTGTTTCCTTTGCTTTTGGAGACATATCTTGAAAGAAGTTGCTGTGGCTGATATCTAAGAGGTTACTGCCTATGTTCTCCTCTAGGATTCTGATGGATTCCTGTCTCACGTTGAGGTCTTTTATCCATTTCCAGTTTATCTTTGTTTTCGGTGTAAGAGAATGGTTGAGTTTCATTCTTCTACATATAGCTGTCCAATTTTCCCAGCACCATTTATTGAAGAGACTGTCTTTTTTCCACTATATATTTTTTCTTGCTTTGTCTAAGGTTATTTGACCATAGAGTTGAGGGTCCATATCTGGACTCTCTACTCTGTTCCACTGGTCTATGTGTCTGTTTTTATGCCAGTACCATGCTGTCTTGGTGATCACAGGTTTATAGTAAAGCTTGAAACCAGGTAACGTGATGCCCCTAGTTTTATTTTTGTTTTTCAACATTTCCTTAGCAATTCAGGGTCTCTTCTGATTCCATACAAATTTTAGGATTATTTACTCAGTTCTTTGAAAAATACCGGTGGAATTTTGATAGGAATGGAATTAAAAGTATAGATTGCTCTGGGCAGTATAGACATTTTAACAATGTTTATTCTTCTGATCCAAGAACATGGAATGGTCTTCCATATTTTTGTGTCTTCTTCAATTTCTTTCATGAATGTTCTGTAGTTTTCCAAGTACGATCCTTTACCTCTTTGATTAGGTCTATTCCCAGGTATCTTATGAGTCTTGGTGCTATAGTAAATGGAATCGATTCTCTAATTTCCCTTTCTGTATTTTCATTGTTAGTGTATAAGAAAGCCACTGATTTCAGTACATTGACTTTGTATCCTGCCACATTACTGAATTGCTCTATGAGTTCTAGTAGTTTGGGCGTGCAGTGTTTGGGGTTTTCCATATAAAGTATCATGTCATCTGTGAAGAGTGAGTGTTTGACTTCTTCATTGCCAGTTTGGATACATTTTATTTCTCTTTGTTGTCTGATTGCTGTTGCTAGGACTTCTAATACTATGTTGAACAAGAGTGGTGAGAGTGGGCATCCTTGTCATGTTCCTGATCTCAACGGGAAGGCTGTGAGCTTTTTCCCATTGAGGATGATATTTGCTGTGGGATTTTCATTGATAGATTTTATGAAGTTCAGGAATGTTCCCTCTTTCCCTATACTTTGAAGCATTTTAATCAGGAACGGATGCTGGATTTTGTCAAATGCTTTTTCTGCATCCATTGAGAGGACCATGTGGTTCTTCTCTCTTCTGTTATTGATTTGTTCTATCACATTGATTGATTTGCGAATGTTGAACCATCCTTGTAGCCCAGGAATGAATCCCACCTGGTCATGGTGGATAATCTTTTTAATGTGCTCTTGGATCCTCTTGGTAGGATCTTGTTGAGAATCTTAGCATCCATATTCATCAGTGATATTGGTCTGAAATTCTCCTTTGTGATGGGGTCTATGCCTGGTTTGGGGATCAGGGTAATGCTGGCTTCATAAAAAGAGTCTGGAAGTTTTCCTTTTTTTTCAATTTTTGAAACAGCTACAGGGGAATAGGTGTTATTTCTTCTTTGAAGGTTTGGTAGAATTCAGCAGGGAATTCATCAGGGCTCTTGTGTTTTGGGAGGTTTTTGATCACTGCTTCAATCTCATTACTAGAAAGTAGTCTATTAAGGTTGTCAATTTCTTCCTGGTTCAATTTTGTGAGTTTATAGTTTTCCAGAAATGCATCCATTTCATCTAGGGTGCTTAACTTATTAGCATATAACTGTTGATAATAACTTCTGATGATTGTTTCTACTTCCTTGGTGTTCGTTGTGATCTCTCCCTTTTCATTCATAATTTTATTAATTTGAGCTTTCTCTCTTTTCTTTTGGTTTAGTGTGGCCAATGGTTTATCAATCTTACTGATTCTTTCAAAAAACCAACTTCTAGTTTCATTGATACGTTCTACTATATCTCTAGTTTCTATTTCATTGATCTCTGCTCTAATGTTAATTATTTCCCTTCTTGTGTGTGGGGTTGGCTTAATTTGTTGTTGACTCTCCACTTCTTTAAAATGTAGAGACAGCTGGTGTGTTCTGGATTTTTCAATTTTTTTGAAGGAGGCTTGGATGGCTATGTATTTCCTCCTTAGGACCACCTTTTATGTATCCCGTAGGTTTTGGGCCAAAGTGTCTTCATTCTCATTGGTTTCCATGAATTGTTTAAGTTCTTCTTTGATTTCCTGGTTGATCCAAGCATTCCTAAGCAAGGTGGTCTTTAGCTTCCAGGTGTTTGAGTTCCTTCCAAAATTTTCCTTGTGATTGAGCTCTAGTTTCAAAACATTGTGATCTGAGAATATGCAGGGAATAATCTGTCTTTTGGTATTGCTTGAGCCCTGATTTGTGACCCAGTATGTGGTCTATTCTTGAGAAGGTTCCATGTGCACTTGAGAAGAATGAGTATTCTGTTGTTTTAGGGTGGAATGTTCTGTATTTATTTATGAGGCCCATCTGGTCCAATGTGTCATTCAATGTTCTTGTTTCTTTATTGATTTTCTGCTTGGATGATCTTTTACTGAGAGGGGAATGTTAAGATCTCCTCCTATTAATGTATTCATATCAATATGACTCTTTATCTTGATTAATAGTTTTCTTATGTAATTGGCTGCTACCATTTTGGGGACATAGATATTTACAATTGTTAGATCATCTTGGTAGATAGTCCCTTTAAGAATTATGTAGTGTCCTTCCTTATCTCTGAGTACAGTCTTTAGTTTAAAATCTAATTTATCTGATATGATAATCGCTAATCCGGCCTTTTTTTTGAGGTCCATTGGCATGAAAGATGCTTCTCCATCCCTTCACTTTCAGTCTGGGTGTATCCTTAGGTTGGAAATGGGTCTCTTGTAGACAACATATGGATGGGTCCTGTCATTTTATCCAACCTGCAACCCTGTGTCATTTTATGGGCGCATTTAGGCCATTCACATTGAGAGTGATTATTGATAGATACATTTTTATTGACATTGTGTTACCTTTGAAGTCTTTCTTTCTGTAGATTGTCTCCATATTTCTGTTCAATGATAGTCTTAGGATTTTTCCTCTTTTATAGAACCCCCCCCCCTGAATGTTTCCTGCAGTGTCAGCTTGGTGGTCGAATACTCTTTTAAGCCTTGCCGGTCTTGGAAACTCTTTATCTCTCCATCTATTTTGAATGTCAGTCTTGCTGGATAAAATATTCTTGGCTGCATGTTCTTCTCATTTAGTGCCCTGAATATATCTTGCCAGCCCTTTCTGGCTTTCCAGGTTTCTGTGAACAGGTCTGACATTATTTTGATGGGATTTCCTCTGTATGTAAGGAGCTTCTTTGTCCTGGCTGCTTTCAAGAGAGCCTGTCTACAATTATGATTCCTCATTCTTACTATCAGGTGTCTCGAGGACTTTCGAGATTCTATAATCTTGGGGGGAGACCGTTCTGCCTCTAGTTCATGAATGCTGGTTCCATTCACGAGATTGGGAATATTTTCATGGAGAATTTGTTCCACTATATCTTCTAGACTTCTTTCTTTCTCCTCCCTTTCAGGGATTCCAATAATTCTGACATTGGAATGTTTCATGGCATCATTTATTTCCCTAATTCTGTTTTCGTGCCTTCTAAGCTGTTTGTTCCAGCCTTCCTCCTGGCCCTTTCTCTCTATCTGTTTGTCCTCCAGATCACTAATTCTATCTTCTGCCTCAGTTACCCTAGCTTTTAGAGAATTTAGATTTGATTGGAACTAACTGAGAACATTGTGAACATCATCTCTGGTGGCTTTCAGTTCTGCCCTAAATAATTCCATTTTGTCATCCATGGCTTTCTCCAACCTAACTATTGCCTGGATAATTGTTAGCCTGAATTCCCTTTCCAACATATTGTCTATGTCAATAGCCATGATTAGCCATTAGTTACAGAAGGCACAGCCTCTGAATTATTCTTCTTTTGAGCATTCTTCCTCCTGGTCATTTTGGTGAGAGATGGCTGAACGCATGTAGCTGAATGTATTGACCGTGGTGCAGTCAAGGTGCACCCTGGAATGCTTCTGAGCAATCAATTGTCCCCACCCAGATGAAAGAAAAAAGAGAGAGAGAGAGGGGAAAAAAGATAAAATAAAAGAGAAGGCCCAGCCAAAATGGGCCCCAAGGTAAGATTTATGAACTATACAAACAAAAGCAGACAAACAAAAAGACTGATAAAAGTAAATGGCAAGAGAAAAAAAAATACATATATATATAAAAGTGAAACAAAAAAAGGACCTCGTCAAAAAGAACCCCAAGTATAAGATTTATATACTACCAGGACAAACACAAATACACAGAAACACTGGCAGAAGAAAAAGATGGGAGAGTGATTATAAATTCTCAGTGTGGGTGAGGAAGGTTATTTTGATTCTTCCTGGGTATATCTTGATATCTTTGTTAAAGGACTCAATTTTCCTAAGATAAAGTGGGATTAAATATTGGTTTACCTATAGGGGTAACATTGATTGGGGAAAGGGGATTACCTTGAAGTTTAACTCTATATGAATATTAAAAAAAAAAAAGAATAAACTAAAATAAAATTTAAAAAAATTAAAAATAGAAAAGCAAAAGAAAAACATGGGTATATGTATCAAAAGTTCAGGTTAAAAGGTTATTATGGAATTTGATGTACTGGACATCTCACTTTGATGGTAACTAGGTTAAAAAAATTATCTATAAAAAGAAATGAACCAGAATAGTGGGAACAAATTGAAAATAAAAGTTGTATCTATGAAGTAGTTGTGGTTGTTCTCTTGTCGTTTTTTGTGTGTGTCTCCCACCGCCCCCCCCACGTGGCTTTCTGGGGGAGGGGCCTGCCGCGTGTGTTTTCAGGCAGTGTTTCCTGAGTTATGTCCTCCTGCCCCCCTCAAGGTGGTGGGCTCTGAGGAAACCGTTTTTTCAGGCTTTTGTTCTCTGGAGGTTTTTTGTTTGTTCATTTGTTTTCTCTCGCCTTGACAGCTTTTGATGGTTTTTGGAGGTTTAGAGGAAAGCAAACTGCACCCAGACCTCCCTCTCAGAGAGAAGCCTCAGGTCTGTTCCCCTCTGGGTGCTCCAGAGCACATAAATTCCCCCTTGGCCACAGGTAAAGCAGGTTCCCAGTTGCAGTCCCTGGGGATGCAGGAACTCCTGCTTGTACCCAAAACCATGACAAAGGAGGCTGTTTGGGCAGCTTCAGACCACCAGAGAGGTCCCAAGCATCGATAGCACACTGAGATTTTCCCACTGGCCTGGGCTGGGTGTGCTCAGACTTTCTTGGTCCAAGAGCGCTGAGCTGACACCTGCATGCACCTCTCTCAGGGGGAGGTGTGGGGCGTGACTCAGTCTCTGATAGTGCGGCATGGCGCGCACATGGAGAGTGCAAAACGGCTGTGATTCTGCCAGTGGGCAAGGCTCCCAGCCTTTCACGGGAGCCACCACCCAGGCGCTTTCAGGCACGCTGGTGGCTCAGGGACGAATACCTGGTTTCTTCACCGCACACTCTCTGACTCAGTGCCAGGGGTGGCTGTCCTCGGTCTGGGGACTTAAGCCCCTGTCCCTAACGGCCCCGATTCCCACAATTTCTCCCCACGATCCTTTGCTCTTTTTGAGTGCTTTCAACCAGACTCCAAGTTAATGCTGGTCCCCAGTCACATGGCACTCTCATATTTGGGTATTACTTTCCAATAGGTCACCTCTGGTGTCTCCCTCCCCCTTTTGTTTGTTTATCTTCCAATATCAGTCCGATGTTCCCACTCCACTTTACCTGCCCACTGGCATCTTCTGCCCCCGTAGAGATCCAGACATGTATAATTCTAATCTCAGGCTGATTTCATGGGTGATCAGAATTCTGTGGTAGGCAATCAGCTCACTTTAGGGTACAGGTTAAAACGGTGCCTCCTCCTAGTTCCCCACCATCTAGTCTCCTGCTGTTTTGGATTTTTATTTATAACTTCTCTTGCTAATACATTGTATGTAATTCACAAAAATATTACTTAAAACTTACAAATCAGTGGAAAAATTTTTATTTCATTTAGTCACACATGTTTTCATTGTCTTGTTTGCTTTTACATTTATTATAAATCATAAAATTCTTTTATTGTGGTATTGAGCAGTCAACTTTTACCCAATATTTATATTTTCTACTTCCCTTCAATTCTTCCTGAGTGTTGTGTTTCCTTTTGGGGTCATTTTATCCAGCCTAAAGGATTACTGTTATTTGTAGTGTGATAAGTCTTATGGCAATAAGTTCTTTCATCTTTTTTTTTCTGAAAAAAATTTATTTTTTGCCTTCACATCATTTAGGTTGGTTAATTTCTTTTTTTCACCACTTTTTAAATATTTTATCTACTTCTCAATTCAATTGTTCCTGTTCAATAGTTGCCATCAGTGTTACTACTTCTCCTTTGAAAGTAATATGACTTCCCCCATCTTTGGTTTTCTTATTTTTTTCTTTGTCCTTGGTTTTTAGCATTAGCTAAATGAAATTTGACTTGTTTATATAATACTTGTGATTCACTGGCTCTCTTAAATGTGTAAGTTAAGTATTTTATTACATTTGGGAATATCTCAGCTACTATTTCTTTAAATATTGTTTTTATTTGGTAGTTTTTTTCATTTATATAAAGACTTTAATTACACATATATTAGGACTTTTTACTATGTCGTGTATTTATATCACATGATGGCAATATAAGTGCTGTATATATTTCATACTTCTTACAGACATGTTTTTTTGTGTTTGTTTGGGTTCTTCTGTTTAATTTTGTTTTTATTTCTGGTATGTATTCCTTGGTTCTTGAACTGGAGCCTCACTTTTAAAATTGGTCTTTCTGGTCACTGAAATGAAAGAAATGAAATGAAAAATAATCCATAGATTTTTGAACTCCTTTTCTTTAGGTTCCTTCTCTTCAGGACCATTTCTCCCAAATATCTGCTACTTTGCCAGCTTCAAACTCTAGGGCAACTTCTTGCCCAGAGACATTCACTGTTTCCTTGGATTCCTTTTCTTCTGGCTTGTTGTAGAAAATGCCCTCAAATGATATGCTGGAGTCAATTTGGATCTTATATTATAAATATCCCTTTTGTCAAATATTATAGACTTCCCTTGAAGGATACCTAATTCATGTAAATTTTTATATACTTCATAAAAATTTTTGTAACTTATGGTGTCAGTGCAAATTAGTGGCTTCTATCTCATGGTATACCCATCAAAAATTCTATCTTTGTTACTTAATACTGTTAGTGGCACTGTTTTACTTTCAAACATTTAACTTTTATGAAGTCAATGAATGTTCATTTGTTCTATTATAAAGCTGGGTTTTGAATCTCTTTTACAAAGTCTTTCTTATACTAAGATATAAAAGTATGGATTTTTTTGTGTTTTGGTCAACCTTTTGAAGTTTATCACATGTTTTGATCTAGGTTATTATCTGTGTATGGTAAAATGTGGAGTCAGAATTTAATTTTTAACACTTTGTATTTAATATTTTATCTTTTCTCCATATTTGAATTGAAAATAACACTTACCAGAATCTGAACTCTGTGAAGTTAAGTATTATTTCGTTTTATGGACTCTCTATTTGGTCAATTAATTACAATAGTTCCTACCACAGTTTTAAGTAATTTCGTTTAAATATAACTTATATGGTAGGCCTAATTTTACCTCATTATTCTACTTTTCCAAAATACATGTCACATCTTGAGAAATAAACAATCAAGATTTTTAAATCTTTGTCAAGTTTCAAACACCTATAACAATCCTTTTCACACAGTCTGATTGAGATTTGTCTAAATTGCATTGGATTTGTATATTGACTTAATGTTAATTATTTATCCTTGACACTAACTAGTTGATCAGTTGAGCAACATGGTATGCCTTTCCTATTAATCAGGTTTTCTTTTATATACCAATGTAAGGATTTGTTATTGATAATGCTCACAGTTATCTTGCAAAGGTTTTTCTAGGTTATTTTGATTTCGTGTTGCTACTGAAAATGAAATAATTTCCCCACATTAGTTTACACATTATTGCATCCATAAAAGGAAGACTGTGTTTTCTCCTTATTTTTTCAGTAGTCAATTTATTGAATCATCTTATATTTAACATAGTTGGTTCTCTTGTTCATCATAAACATCATTTCTTCAGCCAGTAATGAAAATTTCTCTCTTCTAATAATCATACCATAAATTATTTTTGTCTCATTGGTGTGGATAGGAATAGTCATGATGGTGATATCAATTGCTTTTCCCAATTTATGTTATCATAAAAATTACCTGTAAAGGTCAGTGACTAATAGCAACCTCCATTTTCTTTCTTAATCATATTACTTGTTGGTCCATGATTGGTTCTATATTTCTCTTTCATTCTTGGATCCATGACAAAAGAAAATTACCTTTTTCATTACATAGGGAAAGGAGCTATGGCGTATTTGCATAATGGTTGTTATAGGTTTTCTTTAGAAATGGCACATTTATGGGACACCTGGGTGATTTAGTTGGTTAAGCATCTTCCTTCAGCTCAGGTCATGATCCCAGGATCCTGAGATCAAGTCCCACATGAGGCTCTTTGCTCAGCAGGGAGCCTGCCTTTCCCTCTGCCTGCTGCTCCCTCCCCCTGCTTATGCACTCATGCTTGCTCTGACAAAAAATAAATAAATAAAATCTTTAAAAAAAAGATATATTTAAATTTGTCATACACGACATTGGACAAACCAAGTTACATTGGCTAGCGTAACATTTGTGAGACATGGATATATAATCCTTTTACAGGAAGGACAGTGAATCACTTGAAACAGTAACTCTCTTTACTATTGTGGCCATTCTTGTTTGTACTTGATTTTAATTGGATTGCTTTCCATTTTATTATTATAGAATGTTTTAGCCATTTATTTCTGGTACAGAGATTCTTTACCAAGTAGAGAAATTTTCTTCTATCTCTGGTTTATTATGAAGTCTATCAAAAATGGGTGTTCAATTTTATCTATTACTTTTTCTACCATTGGTAAGATGTTCCTATATTTTTCTATCAGTCAATGATTTTAAAAAGTTATGTTTATATATTATATTCACATATGATGTAAATGATGTAATATTGAATATCTCTTAAAGGACTAACCTCTATTTGATCATATTCTATTATTTGGAAATACTCTACTCAAGATATGTGTTAATATTAGATTTAAAATCTTCATAGCTCCAATTATTATACCAAAGGTCTCAAAAACTTGGGGATCATTATGTAAATTTTGTTTATTCATAAAATGTTGATGCTATACTATGGAGCCATTAAAAGGCATTAGCAAAGTACTTAACTACAAGGGAAATTTCCATAAGTGTCTTTCTTATTTAAAGAAATTTACTCATTGTTAAAGAATGCATCTCAGAGTTTGTGATTGTGGTGAGCTTGGGGTGGGACAAACAAATGGAAGTTAAGATGATAAATAGTCTAAAACAAAAGAAGAGAGTCTTTAATGTGCTTAAGTGCACAGTGGGCTCCTAATCTCTGTGTTAACCTATATTCCATAGTTTTTTCTCTAAGATTGGAAAGAGGTCTCATTGCCAGAATCACAACTTTTTCTTTATCCTCAGAGAGAAGGTTACTTCTATCACAGTTAAACAGCAAACTTATACCTGCCCAAATCATTTTATGTGTTTGTATTTCTCTTGTTATTCCAAATTTAAAAATCTGTGAATTAAAGTAGGAAACATGTTTGAATTTGAAACAAATTCCAGCATGCTGAATGAGGAAATGGAGCCATTGTTTTATAAATTCCCTCTCTAGAGAGCCACTCCCCAAAGATGATCCTCACAGAAAGTAAAAGGGTTTCCTATTTCAGTTGTTCATTTTGTTCTGTGTAGATCATGAGACTATGATTCTCTTTTCAACTGTCAAGTTTCCTGTTGCTTTGTCAGTTTATGTAAGCAAGAGAAGTATAAGAGGGCAAGCCTGAAGAGGCCTGTGACTGGTTTTGTAATGTTCTTCTCCTAAAAGGGTCTGCAGTTCTATGAATCCCCACAGTAGTGCATGAAACACTATTATATTTGTTCTTTTTCTGAGATCTGAGACTAGAGTTTTCACTGTGATATAGAAGATGGTGTTCAACCATACAGATTTCTATGATACCCATCTTGTATCTACAGGTAAGGTAAAGCTCACATGACTCCAAGCCCCTCTATGTCCCCCTTCCACCCACTCCTAGTTTTATATGCCACCACTTAATATATGAATTATGAAAATATTTTTTCTTCAGAATTAAAGCCAGGCATTTTTTTAGAGCTTATAAGCAAATGTTACTTCAAAAATGTATTAGAACTCTTAAAGTAGTTTGCTAGTTTCCCATTTGTATTGCTCTGTGTAGGAGTTGGGGTCTGTAGGTAGAGAAAATTCCAGTAAGTGAATATGTTTCCAGTAAGTGACTGTTTCCTTCAATGAAACTCAAGTGATATATTGCCTATTGCCCTGTTAATTTCTGTTATTTTTAGAGGATAAGAAAGAAGGAAATTTTATTCATGTTTTGCAGAATTTGAGGATCAGCCTCTTTGAGCACAGTGAACTTTGACAGCTTTATGAATGATAGATATTTGACTTTAATGTCTAGTAAGTAATTTGCCTTTTCTATGCCTTGTTTAATGATGTTTTCTAATTGGTAGAAAAACATTCTACTTTCAAGATATCTGTATTTTTTCTATTCTTTATTTTTAAGTTTTGGTACTCACATTCCTGTCCTTATTTCAAACTGCAGAATTTTTTTATATGTTAAAGATGAGGATTTTTATGAATATCTTTAAAATTTATTTCCCTTTGAGGGACATCTAGGTGATTCAGTGAGTTAAACAGCTGCCCTGGGCTCAGGTCATGATCCCAGGGTTCTGGGATCCAGCCCCGCATCAGGCTCCCTGCTCAGTGGGGAGCCTCTGTCTCTCTGCCTGCCACTCTGCCTGCCTGTGCACTCTCTCTCTCTGACAAATAAATAAAATCTTAAAAAATTTCCTTTTGAAGAAAGATAGTATTTTACACATCAGTTTTTCAACTTGAAAATGTTTGTAAAAACCCATCCTCTCTCGTTTCATAAATATATGTAATACGTATGTGAATATATGTGTGTCCACATATAAAATGAAATATATTTAACTTTCATACATATTCAGTTACACTGGAGAAAGGGATTACAAAAAGAGAAGGTAAATACAAAGTTGGGGGAGGAGGCAAGAGAAAGAACTTGATTGGCTAGAAGGCTAGACTCCAGGCAGTTGTTTTATGAAATCTGAAGAAGATGTATCACATGTGAATAAATTATAGACATGGAAAGAATTGCAAAGTATTCATACATACACACACGCATGCATGTACTTGTAATAGAAAAAAGCCAAACTAAACAATGAGAAATAGGTAGACACTAAGATGTTTAGAGACATTTCCACACACATAAAGAGATAGTAGAATAAATGAAGAAAAACATGAAGAGGGAAAACCTGAAGTTGATGGCAGAAGTAATAGGAGATTATTGAGGGTTTACATGGGCTGCAATTTTGTAACACTGTATTACATACTAAATCCAGGGCATCAGTCTGGGTTCTTATCTGTGATTACTTTGGAATTTAGATGAAATTGCTGTTTTAGAAAAATTCTTCCTAAGTATGAGTTACTTTTCAAATTTCAAAGTTTGTTTTTAAGAAAACCTTTAAAATTATATAATTCCTGGGGCACCTGGGTGGCTCAGTGGGTTAAAGCCTCTGCCTTCAGCTCAGGTCATGATCCCAGGGTCCTGGGATCGAGCCCCACATCAGGCTCTCTGCTCAGCAGGGAGCCTGCTTCCCCCTCTCTCTCTGCCTGCCTCTCTGCCTACTTGTGATTTCTGTCTGTCAAATAAATAAATAAAATATTTTAAAAAGTATATAATTCCTTTAAAGAGTATGAATATATGTGAATTCATGATTAAGACTTTAGTACTATGTATTAATTTATTTTTCTTCTCTATTTGCTCTTAATTTCCAAACTGTCCTATTTTATAGTTCATTTTTTTCCAACTTTATTGAGGTATAATTGACAAATAAAAATTGTATGTATTAAGGGTACAATGACATGATTTGATATGCATCATAAAATGATGGTCACAGTCAAACTAATTAACCAAACTAATTATCCATCACTTCCTGTAGTACTTTTACTTTGCTTCAGTTATAAGATGAGTAAGTTCTACAGATCTAATGTACAGCATGGTAGCAATAGTTAATAATTTGTATACTTGAAATCTGCTGTGTCCTCACAGCATTATTTACAGTTTAACATGCAAGCATCTATGCAATTCCAAACCCAAACCAAACCAAAACAAGAAATATAAACTTTTCATTTTATTTATAGATAGACGTAATTTTTGCAAAGTAAGTGGTTTTCAAACTTGTTGATTTCAGGACCCCTCCAAATATTAAAACTCATCAAATACCCCAAAGTGGTTTTGTTCATATGAGTTATAGCTATTCATATTTACCATTTAGAAATTAAAACAAAAAATAAAGTTTATACTAAACTCCTTTTAAAGTGGCAATAATAAAGTAATCACATTACCATAAATGTCAATTTAAAGATAATTGTTTTTGTCAGCATAACAAAAATTAATGGAAAGTGTTGTGTTTTTAAACATTTTTAATAAATTTCTTTAATGTTTACTTTAAGAGAAAACAGTAGGATGTTGTTTGGTTTTAATCACTAGACATTTGTTGTGAGATCAAACATTTTGGTAAGAGATCACCCATCATGCAGTCTAGAAAACTCCATTCAGTAATCAAGAAAAAATAAGAGTGAATAAAGCAAATTATATCTTAGCATTATTAGGAAATTACTTTTGACCTTAATGCCTTGAAATATCTTCAAAGACCATCAGGAGTCCCTGAACATACTATGAGAACCACTATTTTCTAGACATCACTTTTGAGTCTTTGTCCTTTCCACATAAAACACCTGAGAGTTGAAGACTTACCCTCCATACCAATCATATGGTATTGAAGAACCTCACTGAATACTGTCCTTACTCTCTCATATTTAAATTAATGATGATGATAATGCTGACTGTTAGACAACCAACTTAAAGGAAGTGTTGACAAAAATTTTTGTTGACAAAAATTCAATGATTGTGATCTCTTTGACTTTCTGTGCAGCATCCTAAGTACTGAAATGCAGTGAACATTTTTAAAAAGTATATATATGTGATTTTTTAAAAGATTTTATTTATTTATTTGACAGACAGAGATCACAAGCAGGCAGAGAGAGAGGAAGGGAAGCAGGCTTCCTGCTGAGCAGAGAGCCTGGTGAGGGACTCAATCCCAGAACCCTGGGATCATGACCCAAGCCAAAGGCAGAGGCTTTAACCCACTGAGTCAACACACGTAATATTACACTACATGTAATATTTTTAAGAGTGTATTTTTACTATTTTTACTGAAGGGAGCGATTGATATTTAAAAACTTTTTTTTTCAGGTCTAATACTTTTATTTTTTTTATTATGCTCAATTAGCCAACATATACTACATCATTAGTTTTTGATGGAGTGTTCAATGATTCATCAGTTGCATGTAACACCCAGTGCTCATCACATCATGTACCTTCCTTGATGCCCCCCCAACCACCTCCCTTCTGTTACCCTCAGTTCCTTTCCCAGAGTCCAAAATCTCTCATGGTTTGTCTCCCTCTCTGATTTCTTCCCATTCAGTTTTCCCTCCTTTCCCTTGTGGTCCTCTGCAGTATTCCTTATGTTCCACATATGAGTGAAACCATATGATAATTGTCTTTCTCTGTATGAATTATTTCACTTAGCATAATCTCCTCCAATTCCATCTATGTCAGTGTAAATGATGGGTATTCATCCTTTCTGATGGCAGAGTAATATTCCATGGTATATATGGACCACATCTTCTTTATCCATTCATCTGTTGAAGGACAACTTGGCTCCTTCCAGTTTGTCTATTGTGGACATTGCTGCTATGAAGTTGGGGTACAGGTACCCCTTCTTTTCACAACATCTGTATCTTTGGGGTAAATACATAATAGTGAAATTACTGGGTTGTAGTGTAGCTCTATTTTTAACATATAAGGAATCTCCATACTGTTTTCCAGAGTGGCTATACCAGCTTGCATTTCTACCAACAGTGTAAGAGGGTTCCCCTTTCCCCACATCCATGCCAACACTTGTTGCTTCCTGTCTGTTAACTTTTTAATTTCTCATTTTAATGTTGACTTATAATCTATTCTAAAATAGATATACTGTTGCCCATAACCTAACAATAAAATTATTTATTAATTAATAAAACATTAATTATCTTGCATATATTACTTAACAAATTGGGTATTGTCTTCAAATCCACTTGACATATTTCTCTCACAAATAGAGCAAAGATTATGGAATATTATTATCTTAGTATCTTTGTATGTTAAAAATGCTGAGTTATCTCTTTGCTATATTAATTCAGTCTGTATTCATTAACTGCTTGACCAAACTTTGTAGATCTTTGAATATAGAATTGCTTATTGTCAATACCAAAGATTTTGATTGTAATGCTCAGGATGACAGGCAAGTATCTGTTCACTTTATATTTGTTATATATAGAATAGTACTATGAATAGTTAAAAATGATGAAGATATTTCTCCATGAGTTATAATATTATTTTATTGACATGCAGAGTGGTGTAATCATAATCAATATATTTGCCTTAATGAGTAATACTGAAAGGCCGTTTATCTTATGGAAATTTGTTGTTTCTACAGCATTACAAACAAATGAATATTCCAACATAAATAATTGCTCAAGCTCTGTGAGTGAATTCATTCTTTTGGGCTTCTCTTATACCTGTGAAATTCAGGTTTTCCTCTTTTCAGTCTTCTCTGGGACTTATATCCTGATACTAACTGGAAATCTATGCATTATCTGTGCTGTGAGGTGGGACCATCGACTGCAAACTCCAAGGTACATCCTGCTGGCCAATTTTTCTTTCCTGGAGATCTGGTTTATCACCTCCACTGTCCCTAATATGCTGGCCAACTTACTCTCTGAAACCAGCACCATCTCCTTCTATGGCTGCTTCCTCCAGTCCTACTTCTTCTTCTCCACGGGTACCACTGAGACCTTCTTCTTGTCTGCCATGGCCTTTGACAGGTACCTTGCTATCTGCAGGCCCCTGCACTACCCCACTGTCATGACTGTTCAGCGCTGCATCAGAATAGGAGCTGGGTGCTGGGTGTGTGGCTTCCTATACTTCCTCTTGCCTATGAACCTCATCTCTCAACTCCCATTTTGTTGTTCCAAGAAGATTGATCACTTCCTGTGTGACCCAGATATCCTTATAAAGCTGTCCTGTGTGCCAGCTCCTGCTACTGAGATAATCTGTGCCATCTATAACTCAGTCCTCATTTTCTCCACCTTCCTTTTTATTACCAGCTCCTACATCCTGGTGATTAGAGCTGTGCTGAGGGTCCCCTCAGTAGAAGGTTAGCATAAGGCCTTCTCCACATGTGGCTCCCATCTGGCTGTGGTGTTCCTGTTCTATGGCTCTATCATGGTTGTATATGTAAGCCCAATAGCAGGCAATCCAGCTGAGATACAGAAGATTCTGAGTTTGTTCTATTCTGTTTTAACTCCTCTTTTCAACCCCTTGATCTATAGTTTCCAAAATAAGGAGATGAAGGTAGCTTTGAGAAGATTATTCAGGACTGTGAGATTTAGTCAGAGGCATGGAAGAAATCTTTGAAGTACTTTTGTTCACAACTGAAAAAAATGTATGTGAATAAATAATTAAAAGCTTGATATTCAGTTGTATAAATGGAATTAATTATTTTTGGGTTGAGGAACAGTCATTGTAATAGAGTGTTTATAAACTTAACTGTATCCATCTCTTCATTTTTATTAGGGAAAATTAAAATAGTAAAATCTTTCAAATTCAAATAAAAATAAAGGAAAAATCACTAATCTTTCTGACCCTTAGATTTAATACTAGTTAAAATTTTGCTGCTAATATCACACACATTCATACATGCAATCAATCTGACCTTTATTTTACTTTTATTGCTAAAATTTTCTCAAATGAGTCAAAAGTTATGTATGCCGAAAAACGGAGAAGATGGCGGGGAAGTAGGAGGAGGCGCCTTTTCAACCTGTACCCTAAAGTGAGCTGATTACCTACAAAAGAACTCCGATCACCCATGAAATCAGCCTGAGATCAGAATTACACACATCTGGATCTCTACAGGGGCAGAAGATGCCAGTGGGCAGGTAAAGCAGAGTGAGAAAGGCGGACTAATATTGGAAGATAATCAAAAGTGGGAGGGAGCCACCAGAGATGACCGGTTGGAAAGTAATACCCCTAATATGAGCAAGAGTGCCCTGCGTCTGGGGACCAGCATTAACTTGGAGACTGGTTGAAAGCACTCCAAAAGAGCAAAAGATTGCAGGGGGGAAATTGTGGGAATCAGGGGGGCTAGGGACAGGGGCTTATGTCCCCGGTCCTAGGACAGCCTTCCCTGGCGCGGAGCCAGAGAGAGTGTGGCCGAAAAACCAGGTCTTGGTCCCTGAGCTGCCAGCACGCCCAAGATTGCGTGGGTTCTGGCCCCTGTGAGGGGATGGGAGCCACGCCGGATGGCAGAATGCGCGAGCCCTGCTACAGAGCCTGAGATGTGCATGCCCCTCAACCTCCCCTGAGAGAAGTACAAAGGCACAGCCACCACTCTCTGACACGCGCCATTGTTTCAGAGCCTGAAAGAGGTGCACGCAAGCCGGTCACTCTTAGACCCAGAAAGACCAGGCACTCCCAGCCCGGGCCAGCGGGAAAATCTCAGTGTGCGATCACTGCTTGGAACCTCTCTGGCAGTCTGGAGCTGCCCAGACCTCCACCTCTGCTGCTGTGGTTTTGGGTACAAGCAGACGATCCTGTGTCCCCAGGGACCCGGACTCGGAACCCGCTCTGCCAGCAGCCAAGGTGGGATTTATATGGGCTCTGCAACACCCACAGAAAAACAGACTGAGGCTTCTCTCTGAGAGGGAGGTCAGGGTGCAGTTTGCTTTCCCCAAAACCTACAAAAACCATCAAAAGTGGTCAAGACGAGAGGAAAAAAAAAAAAAATGAACAAACATAAAAACCTCCAGAGAACAAAAACCTGAAAAAACCGGTTTCCTCAGAGCCCACCCCCTTGAGGGGGACTGGAGGACTTAACTCAGGGAACATCATTGACTGAAAACCCACGTGGCAAGCCACTCCCCCAGAAAACCAACCAGGAAAGAAAAAAAAAGACTACAAGAAAACCACCACCACTACTTCATAGGACAACTTTTATTTTTAATTTGTTCCCACTATTCTGGCTCATTTTTTTTTTATATAGATAATTTTTTAACCTATTTACCATCACAGCGAGCTGTCCAGTACATGAAATTCCATAATAACCTTCTAACTTGAACTTTTTGATACATACACCTGTGTTTTTCTTTTGCATTTCTATTTTTTTAATTTTTTTTTTAATTTTAGTTTAGTTTATTCCTTTTTTATTTTTATTTTCTAATATTCATATAGAGTTAAACTTCAAAGCAATCCCCTTCCCCCAATCAATACTACCCCTATAGGTAAACCAATTTTTAATCCCCATTTAGCCTAGGAAAGTTGAGTCCTTTAACAAAGATATCAAGATACATCCAGGAAGAATCAGAACAACCTTCCTTGCCCACACTGAGAATTTATAACCACTCTCCCATCTTTTTCTTCCACCAGTGTTTCTGTGTTTTTGTGTTTGTCCTGATAGTATATAAATCTTACACTTGGGGTTCTTTTTGACAAGGTTCTTCCTTTATTTACATATATATAATTTTTTCCTCTTGTTATACACTTTTATCAGTCTTTTTGTTTGTCTGTTTTTGTTTGTATACCTCATAAATTTTACCTTGGGGCCCATTTGGGCTGAACCTTCTCTTTCATCTTCCCTTTCTTTCCTGTCTCTCTCTCTCTCTCTCTTTTTTTCTTTTTCCTTTCTTTTTTCTCTCATTTGGGTGGGGAATCCTGATTGCTCAGAAGTGTTCGAGCATGCACCCAGACTGCACCACGGTCGATACAACCAGCTACATCTGTTCAGTCATCTCTCACCAAAATGACTAGGAGGAGGAATGCCCAACAGAAGAAAAATACAGAGGATGGACCTTCTGCAACAGAGCTAATGGCTATCAACATAGACAATATGTCAGAAAGAGAATTCAGGCTAACAATTATCCAGGCAATAGCTAGGTTGGAGAAAGCCATGGATGACCAAACGGAATTGATTAGGGCCAAGTGGAAGCGACCAGAGAGGATGTTTACAATGTTAGGGCAGAGCTAAAAGCTACCAGGGCTGAGGTTCACAATGATCTCAATGAGTTCCAATCTAATCTAAGTTCTCTCAAAGCTAGGGTAACCTGAGACAGAAGATAGAATTAGTTATCTGGAGGACAAACAAATAGGATCAAGAGGAAGCCTGGAACAAACAGCATAGAAACCATGAAAACAGAATCAGGGAAATAAATGATGCCATGATACGTTCCAATGTCAGAATCATTGGAATCCCTGAAGGGGAGGAGAAAGAAAGAAGTCTAGAAGATATAGTGGAACAAGTTCTTCATGAAAAAGTTTCTCAATCTCGCCAATGGAACCAGTGTTCATGTACTAGAGGCCGAACGGTCTCCACCCAAGATGATAGATTCCAGAAAAACATCAAGGCACCTCATAGTCAAATTGAGGAATCATAATTGTAGGTATAATCTCTTGAAAGCTGCTAGGACAAAGAGGCTCCTTACTTACAGAGGAATGCCCATCAGAATAACGTCATACCTGTCCACAGAGACCTGGTAAGCCAGAAAGGGCTGGCAAGATATATTCAGGGCACTAAATGAGAAGAACATGCAGCCAAGAACACTTTATGCAGCAAGACTGACATTCAAAATGGATGGAGAGATAAAGAGTTTCTAAGACTGGCAAGCTTTAAAAGACTATGCAACCACCAAGCCAACACTGCAGGAAATATTAAGGGGCGTTCTATAAAAGAGGAAAAATCCTAAGAATAGCATTGATCAGAAATATAGAGACAATCTACAGAGAGAAAGACTTCAAAGGTAACACGATGTCAATAAAAACATATCTATCAATAATCACTCTCAATGTGAATGGCGTAAATGCGCCCATAAAATGGCACAGGGTTGCAGATTGGATAAAACGACAGGACCCATCCATATGTTGTCTACAAGAGACCCATTTCCAACCTAAAGATACACCCAGACTGAAAGTGAAGGAATGGAGAAGCATCTTTCATGACAATGGGCCTCAAAAGAAGGCTGGGGTAGCAATTCTCATATCAGATCAATTCGATTTTAAACTAAAGACCGTAGTCAGAGGTACAGAAGGACACTACATCATTCTTAAAGGGACTATCCACCAAGATGATCTAACAATTGTAAATATCTATGCCCCCAATATGGGAGCAGCCAATTACATAAGAAAACTATTTATCAAGATAAAGAGTCATATTGATATGAACACATTAATAGTAGGAGATCTTAACACACCTCTCTCAGAAATAGACAGATCGTCGAAGCAGAAAATCAAGAAAGAAACAAGACCATTGAATGACACATTGGACCAGATGGAACTCATAGATATATACAGAACATTCCACCCTAAAACAACAGAATACTCATTCTTCTCAAGTACACATGGAACCTTCTCCAGAATAGACCACATACTGGGTCACAAATCAGGACTCAACCGATACCAAAAGACTGAGATTATTCCCTGCATATTTTCAGATCACAGTGCTTTGAAACTGGAGCTCAATCACAAGGAGAAGTTCAGAAGGAACTCAAACACCTGGAAGCTAAAGACCACCTGGCTTAAGAATGCTTGGATCAACCAGGAGATCAAAGAAGAACTGAAACAATTCATGGAAACCAATGAGAATGAAGACACTTCGGTCCAAAACCTATGGGATACAGCAAAGGTGGTCCTAAGGGGGAAATATATAGCCATCCAAGCCTCCCTCAAAAAAATGGAAAAATCCAGAACACAGCATCTGTCTCTACACCTTAAAGAACTGGAGAATCAACAACAAATCAAACCAATTCCACACATAAGAAGGGAAATCATCAAGATTAGAGCTGAGATCAATGAGGTAGAAACCAGAGATAGAGTAGAACATATCAATGAAACTAGAAGCTGGTTTTTTGAAAGAATCAATAAGATTGATAAACCATTGGCCACACTAATCCAGAAGAAAAGAGAGAAAGCCCAAATTAATAAAATTATGACTGAAAAGGGAGAGATCACAACTAACACCAAGGAAGTAGAAACAATCATCAGAATTTATTATCAACAGTTATATGCCAATAAGCTCAGCAACCTAGATGAAATGGATGTATTCCTGGAAAACTATAAACTCCCCAAATTGAACCAGGAAGAAATCGACAACCTAAATAGACTGATATCTAGTAATGAGATTGAAGCAGTGATCCAAAACCTCTCAAAATACAAGAGCCCAGGACCTGACGAATTCCCTGGGGAATTCTACCAAACTTTCAAAGAAGAAATAACACCTATTCTCCTGAAGCTGTTTCAAAAAATTGAAGCAGAAGGAAAACTTCCAGACTCTTTCTATGAAGCCAGCATTACCCTGATCCCCAAACCAGGCAAAGACCCTACCATAAAGGAGAATTTCAGACCAATATCACTGATGAATATGGATGCTAAGATTCTCAACAGGATCTAACCATTTCATGCTCTTGGATTGGAAGAATAAACATTGTTAAAATGTCTTTACTGCCTAGAGCAATCTATACTTTTAATGCCATTCTGATCCAAATTCCACGGGTATTCTTCAAAAAGCTAGAGCAAATAATCCAAAAATTTGTATGGAACCAGAAGAGACCCAGAATCACTAAGGAAATGTTGAAAAACAAAAATAAAACTGGGGGCATCATGTTACCTGATTTCAAGCTTTTCTACAAAGCTGTGATCACCAAGACAGCATGGTACTGGCATAAAAACAGACACATAGACCAGTGGAACAGAGTAGAAAGCCCAGATATGGACCCTCAACTCTATGGTCAGTTAATCTTCGACAAAACAGGAAAAAATATACAGTGGAAAAAAGACAGTCTCTTCAATAAATGGTGCTGGGGAAACTGGGTAGCTTTTTGTAGAAGAATGAAACTCAACCATTCTCTTACACAGTACACAAAGATAAACTCAAAATGGATAAAAGACCTCAATGTGAGACAGGAATCCATTAGAATCATAGAGGAGAACATAGGCAGTAATCTCTTCGATATCAGCCACAGCCACTCTTTTCAAGATATGTCTCCAAAGCAAAGGAAACAAAAGCCAAAATAAACTTTTGGGACTTCATCAAAATCAAAAGCTTCTGCACAGCAAAGGAAACAGTCAACAAAACAAAGAGGCAACCCACGGAATGGGAGAAGATATTTGCAAATGACAGTACAGACAAAAGATTGATATCCAGGATCTATAAAGAACTCCTCAAACTCAACACGTACAAAACAGATAATCATATCAAAAAAATGGGCAGAAGAGATGAACAGACACTTCTCAAATGAAGACATACAAATGGCTATCAGACATATGAAAAAATGCTCATTATCACTAGCCATCAGGGAGATTCAAATTAAAACCACATTGAGATATCACCTTACACCAGTTAGAATGGCCAAAATTAGCAAGACAGGAGACAACATGTGTTGGAGGGGATGTGGAGAAAGGGGAACCCTCTTACACTGTTGGTGGGAATGCAAGTTGGTGCAGCCTCTTTGGAGAACAGTGTGGAGAACATCAAGAAATTAAAAATAGAACTTCCCTATGACCCTGCAATTGCACTACTGGCTATTTACCCCAAAGATACAGATGGAGTGAAAGAAGGGCCACCTGTACCCCAATGTTTATAGCAGAAATGGCCACGGTTACCAAACTGTGGAAAGAACCAAGATGCCTTTCAATGGACAAATGGATAAGGAAGATGTGGTCCATATACACTATGGAGTATTATGCCTCCATCAGAAAGGATGAATACCCAACTTTTGTATCAACATGGATGGGACTGGAAGAGATTATGCTGAGTGAAAGAAGTCAAGCAGAGAGAATCAATTATCATATGGTTTCACTTATTTGTGGAGCATAACAAAATAGCATGGAGTACATGGGGAATTAGGAGAAGGGAGTTGGGGGAAATTGGAAGGGGAGATGAACCATGAGAGACTATAGACTCTGAAAAACAATCTGAAGGGTTTGAAGAGGTGGGGGGGTGGGAGGTTGGGGACACCAGGTGGTGGGTATTAGAGAGGGCACGGACTGCGTGGAGCACTGGGTGTGGTACAAAAACAATGAATACTGTTATGCTGAAAATAAATTAAAAAAATGAATATTAAAAAAAAGTTATGTATGCCGAATTTAAATTATGAACATTTTGTCATGTATCTATTAGCCATTTGTATGTCTTCTTTGGAGAAGTGTCGGTTCATATCTTCTGCCCATTTTTTGATGTGATTATCTGTTTTGTGTGTGTTGAGTTTGAGGAGTTCTTTATAGATCTTAGATATCAGCCCTTTTTTTAATGTCATTTGCGAATATCTTCTCCATGGATTGCCTCTTTGTTCTTCTTCTGTGGGTTGCCTCTTTGTTTTGTTGACTGTTTCCTTTGCTGTGCAGAAGCTTTTGATCTTGATGAAGTCCCAAAAGTTCATTTTGGTTTGTTTTCTTTGCCTTTGGAAACATATCTTGAAAAAAGTTGCTGTGGCCATTATCAAAGAGGTTAGTGCCTATGTTCTCCTCTAGGATTTTGATAGATTCCTGCCTCACATTGAGATCTTTTATCCATTTCTTTTTTTTTTTAAAGATTTTATTTATTTATTTGACAGACAGAGATCACAGGTAGGCAGAGAGGCAGGCAGAGAGAGAGATGGGGCAGCAGGCTCCCTGCTGAGCAGAGAGCCTGATGTAGGGCTCGATCCCAGAACCCTGGGATCATGACCTGAGCCAAAGGCAAAGGCTTTAACACACTGAGCCACCCAGGCACCCCCTTTTATCCATTTCGAGTTTATCTTTGTGTATGGTATAAGAGAATGGTCAAATTTCATCCTTCTACACATAGCTTTCCAATTTTCCCAGAACCATTTATTGAAGAGACTGTCTTTTTTCCACTTTATATTTTTTCCTGCTTTGTCAAAGGTTATTAGACCATAGAGTTGAGGGTCCATATCTGAGCTCTCTACTCTGTTCCACTGGTCTATGTGTCTGTTTTTGTGCCAGTACCATGCTGTCTTGGTGATCACAGCTTTGTAGTAAAGCTTGAAATCAGGCAACGTAATACCCCCAATTTTGTTTTTCTTTTTCAACATTTCCTTAGCAATTTGGGATCTCCTCTGGTTCCATACAAATTTTAGGATTGTTTTTTCCAGCTCTTTGAAAAATGCTGGTGTAGTTTTGATCAGGATGGCAATGAAAGTATAGATTTCTCTAAGCAGTATAGATATTTTAGCAATGTTTATTCTTCCAATCCATGAGCATGGAATGCTCTTCCATATTTTTGTGTCTTCTTCAATTTATCTCATGAGTGTTCTGTAGTTCCTCAAATACAGATCCTTTACCTCTTTGGTTAGGTCTCTTCCCAGGTATCTTATTGTTCTTGGTGCTATAGTAAATGGAATCAATTCTCTAATTTCCCTTTCTATATTTTCATTGTTAGCGTATAAGAAAGCAACTGATTTCTGTACATTGATTTTGAATCCTGCCACATTATTGAATTGCTGTATGAATTCTAGTAGTTTGGGGGTGGAGTCTTCTCAGAACACAGTGCTTTGAAACTGGAACTCAACCACAAGTAAAAGTTTGGAAGGAATTCAAATACTTGGAACTAAAGACCACCCTGCTTAAGAATGTTGGGATCAACCAGGAAATCAAAGAAGAACTTAAAAAATTCATGGAAACCAATGAGAATGAAAACACTTTGGTCCAAAACTTATGGGATATGACAAAGGCAGTCCTAAGGGAGAAATACATAGCAATCCAAGCCTCCCTCAAAAAAATTGAAAAGTCCTGAATACATCAGCTGTCTCTACACCTTAAAGAACTGAATAATTAACAACAAATTAAGCCAACTCCACACACAAGGGAAATAATCAAGATTAGAGCAGAGATCAATGAGACAGAAACTAGAGATACAGTAGAACTCATCAATGAAACTAGAAGCTGGTTTTTTGAAAGAATCAATAAGATCAATAAACCATTGACCAAACTAATCCAAAAGAAAAGAGAGAGGACCCAAATTAATAAAATGATGGATGAAAAGGGAGAGATCACAACTAACATCAAGGAAACAGAAACAGTCATCAGAAATTATTATCAACAGTTATGTGCCAGTAAGTTGAGCAACCTAGATGAAATGGATGCATTCCTGGAAACCTATAAACTTCTAAAACTGAATCAGGAAGAAATTGACAACCTGAATAGACCAATATCTAGAAACAAGATTGAAGCAGTGATCATAAAACCTCCCCAAAAACAAGAGCCCAGGACCTGACGGATTCCCTGGAGAATTCTACCAAACATTCAAAGAAGAAATAATACCTATTCTCCTGAAGCTGTTTCAAAAAGTAGAAACAGAAGGAAAACTTCCAGACTCTTTTTATGAAACCAGCATTACCCTGATCCCCAAGCCAGGCAAAGACCCCACCAAAAAGGAGAATTTCAGACCAATATCCCTCATGAATATGGATGCCAAGATTCTCAACATGATCCTAGCTAATAGGATCCAACAGTACATTAAAAAGATTATCCACCATTACCAGGTGGGATTTATCCATGGGATGAAAGGGTGGTTCAGCATTTGCAAATCAATGTGATAGAACAAATCAATAAAAGAAGAGTGAAGAACCACATGGTCCTCTCAATTGATGCAGAAAAAGCATTTGAAAAGATACAGCATTCATTCCTGATTAAAACGATTCAAAATATAGGGATAGAGGGAACATTCCTCAACTTCATAAAATCTATCTGAAAAACCCACAGCAAATATCATCCTCCATGGGGAAATGCTGATATCATCCCCTTTATTTTTTTAAATTTTTTAAATTTATTTTCAGCGCAACAGTATTCGTTGTTTTTGCACCACACCCAGTGCTCTATGCAATCCGTGCCCTCTCCAATACCCACCACCTGGTTCCCCCAACCTCCTACCCCCGCCCCTTCAAAACCCTCAGATTGTTTTTCAGAGTCCATAGTCTCTCATTGTTCACCTCCCCTTCCAATTTCCCCCAACTCCCTTCTCCTAACTGCCCATGTACTCCATGCTATTTTGTTATGCTCCACAAATAAGTGAAACCATATGATAATTGATTCTCTCTGCTTGACTTCTTTCACTCAGCATAATCTCTTCCAGTCCTGTCCATGTTGCTACAAAAGTTGGGTATTCATCCTTTCTGATGGAGACATAATACTTGTTTGTATTCTTTCAGGAAATATATATTCAAATCCTTTGAGCACTTAAATTGAGTTATTTGTCTTTTTATTGTTGAATTGTAGAAAGTATAAATAACATATTTTAGACATAAGTCCCTTACCAGATATGTAATCTGCAATTATTTTCTCCTAATCTGTAGGCTTTTTACTTTCTTGAATATATCCTTTGAAGTTTTGACTTTTTTTGTAGTTTTTAAATATGTTTTTAAAATTTTTTTTATTTGAATTCAAGTTAGTTAACCAATATGTATTATTAGTTTCAGGGTAGAGTTTAGTGATTGATCAGTTGCATATAACAACAAGTGCTCAGTTTCCCATCCTTATGGCCTCCTTAATGCTCATTAGCCAATTATCACATCCCCTCCAAAACCTTTCAGTTTGTTCCCCATAGTTAAAAGTCTCTTTGGTTTGCCTCTGTGGTCTTACCTTATTTTATTTCTCCTTCCCTTCCCGTATGTTAATCTGTTTTGTTTCTTAAATTCCACAAATTTCACATGAGTGAAATCATATAGTAGTTGTCTTTCTCTGAATGACTTACTTCACTTCACATAATACCCTCTAGTTCCACCCATGTTGTTGCAAATGGCAAGATTTCATTCTTTTTGATGGCTAAGTAATAATATTCCATTCTATATATGTCACATCATCTTTATCCATTCATCCATCAGTGGACATCTGGGCTCTTTCCATATTTTGGCAATTGAGGACATTGCTGCTGTAAAAATTGAGGGGCATGTGTCCCTTTGAATCGTTACTTTTGTATCCTTTGTTTTTTTTGTTTTGTTCTTTTTTTTTTTTTAAAGCCTGTGCATTCTCTTTATTTTCTTAACATCTTTTATTTTTTTCAGTGTTCCAAGATTCATTGTTTATGCGCCACACCCAGTGCTCCATGCAATATATACCCTCCATAATACCTACCACCAGGCTCTTCCATACCTCCACCTCCCTCCCCTCCATAACCCTCAGTTTGTTTCTCAGAATCCACAGTCTCTCATCTTTCGTCTCCTCCTCCGATTTCTCCCAATTCACTTTTCCTATCCTTCTCCTAATGTCCTCCATGTTATTCCTTATACTCCTCAAGTAAATGAAACCATATGATAATTGACTTTCTCTGCTTATTTCATGCAGCATAATCTCCTCCAGTCCCATTCATGTTGATACAAAAGTTGGGTATTCATCCTTTCTGATGGCTGTGTAAGATTTCGTTGTATATATGGACCACATCTTCTTTATCCATTTGTCTTTTGAAGGGTATCTCAGCTCTTTCCACAGTTTGGCTATTGTGGACGTTGCTATTATAAACATTGGGGTATATATGGCCCTTCTTTTCACTACATCTGTACCTTTGGGGTAGATACCCAGTAGTGCAATTGTGGGGCCATAGGGTAGCTCTATTTTTAAATTTTTGAGGAATCTCCACACTGTTTTCCAAAGTGGCTGCACCAACTTGCATTCCCACCAACAGTGGGAAAGGTCCTCTCCACACATCCTCTCCACATCCTCCCCAACACTTGTTTCCTGTCCTGTTGATTTTGGCCATTCTAACTGGTATAATGTCATATCTCAATGTGGTTTTAATTTGAACTTCCCTGATGGCTAGTGATGATGAAGAGTTTTCATATGTCTGTTAGCCATTTGTATGTCTTCTTTGGAGAAGTGTCTGTTCATGTCTTCTGCCCATTTTTTGACCTGATTACCTGTTTTTCGGTTGTTGAGTTTGAGTTCTTTGTTTCCTTTGGATTAAATACAAAATGGTGCTATTGCTTTTGGTGTCAAGTATAAGAAACAATTCTCTAATCCATGGTCACAAAAATTACTCCTCTGGGTATTTATATTATTTTTCAGTGCAGGTTATGTTTAGAACTTTTGAATTTATTTGGACATTTTAATAGGAATTTGTTAAGACTGAAATCATATGCAAGTTCCAAATAACTACTGTTTTTTAAAGATTTTTTTAAGGTAACTTTTTATTATTATTATTTTTATTTATTTATTTGTCAGAGAGAGAGAGAGCACAAGCAGAGGGAACAGCAGGCAAAGCAGGCAGAGGGGGAAGCAGGCTCTCTGCTGAGCAAGCAGCCCGATGTGGGACTCAATCCCAGGATCCTGGGATCATGACCTGAGCTGAAGGCATCCGCTTAACCAACGAAGCCACCCAGGCGTCCCTTTTTTTTTTTTTTCTTTTCAGCATAACAGTATTCATTGTTTTTGCACCACACCCAGTGCTCCATGCAATCTGTGCCCTCTCTAATACCCACCACCTGGTTCCCCCAACCTCCTACCCCCCACCCCTTCAAATCCCTCAGATTGTTTTTCAGATCCAGAGTCTCTCATGGTTCACCTCCCCTTCCAGTTTCCCTCAACTCCCTTCTCCTCTCCATCTCCCCTTGTCCTCCATTCTATTTTTTATGCTCCACAAATAAGTGAAACCATGTCCCTTTTCTTAAAAAAAGATTTTATTATTTGATAGACAGAAATCACAATCAGGCAGAAAGAGAGGAGGAAGCAGTCTCCCTGCTGAGCAAAGAGCCCAATGTGAGGCTTGATCCTGGGATCCTAGGATCATGACTTGAGCAGAAGGCAGAGGCTTTAACCCACTGAGCCACCCAGGCGCCCCCAAATAACTACTCTGAAGTAAAAGCTCCACAAACACTTTTAGCATATTTGTATGTGTTTCACAGTTTATAAAGCCATATGAGTCACAACATAATCATCTGTTTCTTGTTTTGTTGAAACAAGATAGTCTCTTCAAGATTATCTTATACCACATTTTCAAGTGAAACATTTGATTATTTCTTCCAGTTTGTCAAATCTTGATATAATCTTTTAAAACTAAATATTTGTAACATATATTGTGAAATATTACTTCTCCAAGACATTTGAAATGTTGGTTCAGGACTAGAGAATTGGATGAGAAATAAATTGTTGAGAAAAGGATACAAGAATAGGCCAATTGTGGAATATGACATAAAAGGGAGGGTAGAGTTAATAGAATTATTATAATAATTATGGTTAAATATCCTAATAATGTCCTTTAAATTAAGGAAAACAAGAGACAAGTAAGAAAAGGCTTTATTGTGTCTAAACTGTTAGTAATGTTTTTGAAGCTTTTGGTTCATTTTCCATCTATTGCTACATGAAGAATAATGTTCACATTTTCATATGTAACTCTTTGAAAACCATATTTTAATGATTTGATAAATTTGTCATCCTTTATTTTTTAGCATTTGTATACTAGGGTTTTTTAATTGTGATATGTTGGTATAAATGTTATAATAGGAGCATTTCTGATGGTGGCCATCTTGCAGAATATCACATGCTTATTGCTGTTTGAGGAAGGAATTAAAGCAGGTATTCACTTCATCCAGGTGACATTCTTGGGTTAAATGGATGATGACTTCAAGGATTTAGACTTGTTTCTGACATCAAGAGGTACACTTTAAATATGTATAACTTTTTAAGTTTTTATTTAAATTCCAATTAACTTACAGTGTGGTATTAGTTTCAGGTATACAATATAGAGATTCAGCATTTCTGTACAATATGCAGTGCTTATCACACAAGTGCACTTCTTAATCCCCACCATCTCTTGTATGCCAGTCATACCTCAGTAAAGCTGTTTTTGGAAAAAGAAAACAAAGTGTACATAGCATACTGAAAAAGGTATCCCTAATGTTTTTAGGCTGTGACACTGCCATCATTATGCTTATTTCTTCTTTCATGACTTGAGCCAAAACCAAGAATCAGGCACCCAACCAACTGAATCACCCAGGTGCCCATTAAGGATTTTTGTCATGAATGGATGATATACTGTCATTTTCCTGCTTCTATTAAGATGATTGTATGATTCTTATCTTCCCTTTTTTGATATGGTGTATTATGTTGATTGATTTACAAATACTAGACCATCCTTGCATCCCCAGTATAAATCCCACCTAATCATGGTGAATGATTTTTTTGATGTATTTTTGGATTTCGTTTGCTAATATTTTGTTAAGGATTTTTGCATCTGTGTAAATGAGGGATTTTGGCCTGTAGTTTGCTTTTTATTGTGGAGTCTGTCTAGTTTGGCCTTGTAGAATGAATTTGGAAGCTTCTTCTAGTTCTTCTTCTTCTTTTTTTTTTTTTTTTGAATTAATTTGAGAAGAAATGTTAACTATTTTTCTCTTCTTATATTTTAACTACAGTATAATTAACATATAGTGGTATTAGTTTCAGGTGTACAATATAGTAATTCAACATTCTATTCATTACTGAGTGTTCATCATGGTTAAGTGTACTCTTAATCCTCTTTAATGTTTTACCCATTGCCCCACCCACCTCTCTCTGGTAACCATTGACTTATTCTCTATATTTATGAATATGGTTTTTTTTTGTCTCTTTTTTTTTCTTTGTTCATTTGTTTTGTTTCTTTTGGTAGAGTCTTTAGGGTTTTCTGTATGTAGATCATGTCATTTTCAAATAGTGAGAGTTGAAAAACTTCTCTACCAGTATGGTTGCCTATTTTTTTTTCTTGTCTGATTGCTATGGCTAGGGCTTCTAGTTCTATGAAGAATAAAAGGGGTGAAAGCAAACATCCTGGTCTTATCCCTGATCTCAGAAGGAGAGCTCTCAGGTTTTTACCATTGAGTATGATATTAGGTATGGGTCTTTTCATATATAGCCTTTATTATGTTGAAGTATGCTTCCTCTAAACCTACTTTGTTGAGGGTTTTTATCATGAATGGATGTTGTACTTCGTCAAATGCCTTTTCTCCACCTTTTGAAGTGATAGAATGGTTTTTCTCACTTCTCTTGTTGATGCAATGTATCACGTATTATCTGTTCCTTATTTTTTTTATTATCTTTTTTAGAGAGGGGAAGAGGAAGAGGATGAGAGAATCTTAAGCAGATTCAATGTGCAACATGGAGCCCAGTGTGGTCTCTGTCTCATAACCCTGAGATCATGACCTGAGTTGGCCCTTAACCAGCTCAGCCAGCCAGGCACCTCACTATTAACTGTTCTATAAATATTTGTTATAATATCCCTGTGAATCCATCAAGTCCTGGGCTTTTATTTGTTGGGAATTTTGGGGTTGTTGATTTGATTTTGTTACTACTAGTTGTTTTGTTCAGGTTTTTAATTTCTTCCTGTTTCATCATTGGAAAATGTTTTTAGGATGTTCAGTATATGTTTGTTGGGGATGTATCCATTTATTCTAGTCCATCCAATTTGTTAGCATATAATTTTTTATAGTATCCTCTTATACTCCTGTGTATTTCTGTAGTATCAGCTGATACTGTTCTTTCATTTCTGATTTCATTTGTGTTCTTTTTTTTTTTCTTGATTAGTCTGGCTATATATCTACCAATTTTAATTATCTTTTCAAAGAACTAGCTCTTGGTTTCATTGAACATTTCTATTTTTTTAACTCTGTATTTCATTTATTTCTACTCTAATATTTATTATTTCCTTTATTCTGTTAACTTTGGCCTTTGGTGTTCTTCTTTTAGGTGTAAGGTTAGATTGTTTATTTGATGGTTTTCTACCTTTTTTTTTTTATTATTGCTATGTTCAGTTAGCCAACATGTAGTACATCATTGGTTTTTGATGTAGTGTTCAGTGATTCATTAGTTGCATATAACACCCAGTGCTCATCACAACATGTGCCCCCCTTAACACCCATTATCTAGTTACCCAATCTCCCCAACCCCAAGGGGATTATATTAAGTGAAATAAGTCAAGCAGAGGAAGAAAATTATCATAGAATTTCACTCCTATGTGGAACATAAGGAATAGCACAGAGACTTTTTTACTTTCTGTATGTAGCCCTGTATCACTATAAATGTCCCTCTTGGAATTGCTTTTGCCTTTAGGTCAATAATAAATTGGTACCCTCTATTTCAAAAGTGAGAACTTAATTTTTCTTCCAGTAATAATAGTTGTAGAATACCTTTAGGAGATTCTAAAGATTGGAGTCTAGAAAACAGGTAACATTATAACAGATTATTAAAATAGAATACAGTAGAAAAATATAGGAAAAATGTGAATATAGTAAAATGTGAATATAAGGCACCTGGGTGGCTCAGTGGGTTAAGCCTCTGCCTTCGGCTCAGGTCATGATCTCAGGGTCCTGGGATCGAGTCCCACATTGGGCTCTCTGCTCAGCAGGGACCCTGCTTCTCCCTCTCTCTCTCTCTGCCTGCCTCTCTGCCTACTTGTGATTTCTCTCTGTCAAATAAATAAATAAGTAAAATCTTTTAAAAAAATGTGAATATAAAAATAGAGTAAAAGTCTAAAATAAGTTATAATGAGGATTCCTAGAAATTCTTATTTTCATGAGTGATCATGGAGGAGGCATTTCATTGCTACCCCAAAGTTCTTGAAATAGGGTTCTGTCATTTTCTGGACCTGCATTATGCAATATAAAAATAAAATTATAGCTAAGTCCACATAGGAAAATGATTATTTCTACCAACTATTAATATGTAAAAAACTACCTTATCTGAAAATACAGGAATTATGAATACTTATGGAGAGAGAGTGTGTTTTATATGAGCTTTCAGACTCCCATAATCAAGATGATAAGTGGTAAATAACTCATCTATGAAGTTCTCCAGATTATTTTATCAGTATTAAACATAAATTAAGGGGTGCCTGGTAGCTCATTGGGTTAGGCATTTGCCTTTGGGTCAGGTCATGATCCTTGAGGCCTGGGATCTAGCCCTGCATTTGGGTTCCCTGCTCAGCAGAGATTCTGCTTCTCTCTTTCTCTCTACCTCTGCCTTTCTCCCTGCTCATGCTGGACACTATCTCTCTCTCTTTAAGTAAATAAATATAATCTCTTTATAAAAATAAACAGAAATTACCCCCAACTAAATGCAGCACACTCTGGTAAATAAATTTATTCAGCTAGTTGTTTCCATGAATAATATGTATTAAGAAGCAACATTGAAGAAGGATTTGTGAAAGTGTTGACTATAAATGCCTTTGCTGGATAGCCATGCTATTTTACATGTTACTGTAACATTAACACCAATAATAGAATTGGCTTCATGTGTTCATTTACCTAGCACTGTGTGAAATGCAGTCTTATCTAGGTGTGTCATGTATATGTAAACAGATCTATTTTCTCTATTGTATAGGTAAATATACCTATTACTCCATAATTGGCATCTGAGTTTTGAGAAGAGGTCCAGTTTATTATATATGAGTAAATGCCATTTATCAATGTATTCAAGGGCTGTATATTAAAAAAATTTTAAAAAGTATGAAATAGATATAGGACACACAAATAAGGCTAGAGATTGTAAATATCAGTAAGGTCCAGTCTTTGGGTTTTATTATTATAATTACTCTTTCAATCAAGTTGATCCACCCTTTCTTCTGGTCAAAATGATCTACTTTAACATCATAGTTATTCCATTTATAATTGTCTAGAGTCAAGGCTACAGTAGTTACATTGTATAAGTTTACTTTGTTTCCCAGAAAAGAGCATTTCTTATGACAGTAGAAACCTGACCAGGCTTCAGGTACCGACTCTTCAGTTTTGCCATAGCTGCCTTCACTTCTTTGTTCCTTAGAGTGTAAATAACTGGGTTTAAGATGGGAGTAAAGATGGTGTAAAACACAGCAAGTATTTTGTCAACAGAATAACTGCTGAAGGGCCACACATAGATGAAGATGCATGGTCCAAAGAACAATGTGACCACAGTGATATGAGCAGTCAGTGTGGAGCGGGCCTTTGCCATGCTAGCAGAGGAGCGGTTCCTGACGGTGATAAGTATCACAGTGTAGGAGACAACCAAGAGGAGAAAGGAGCTCATAGAAAGAAAGCCACTGTCTGCAACTATAAGTAGGCTGACAACATAAGTGTCTATGCAGGCCAGCTTTGTCACTAGAGGGAGGTCACAGAAAAAACTGTCTACCTGATTTGGGCCACAAAAAGGCAAGTTAACAGTAAATGCCAACTGGCTAGTAGTATGGATGAAACCCACAAGCCAGGAGATGAGAACAAGTATAATACACACACGACGACTCATTATTGTCATGTAGTGGAGAGGTTTGCATATAGCAACGTAACGGTCATAAGCCATGGATACAAGGAGCACCATTTCACTGCCAGTGAAAAGGTGAACAAAGAAAATCTGGGCCAGGCAGGCATCAAACGAAATAGTCTTGTGCTCAACCAGAAAGTCTGCAATCATTTTGGGGGTAGCAAAAGAGGCAACACATATATCTATAAAAGAGAGGTTCGCAAGCAGAAAGTACATGGGGGTATGAAGGCAGGAATCTGAGGTTACAGTGAAGATGATAAGAAAGTTTCCCAGCAGTATTGCTAGGTAAAGTAGTGAAAATATGAGAAACAAGAAAGGCTGGAGCTCCTGAGAATTAGAGAGCCCCAGCAACACAAACTCGGTCACCCAGGAATGATTTGTCTCATTCATTGACTTTGGGAGGAATGTATCTTGTTACCTGAATAGGAGAGAAACAGAGATAAATCAGTAAGCATGGGTTTCATTTCCCAGTTTCACGTCCTTCCTTAAAGATTCCAATTTCTGCTTATATTTTTGTATCTAAATTTTCATGCATCATTAAAAGTTATATAGGCAGCATAATAAAAGTAATAAAGATGGATGGAAGAGAGAGTTTTGAGATATTGGATGTTGGTATATCCAGTTATATGAATTTGAGGAATATAATCTACTTGCTTTACAAATGAAATTGAAAATCTGAATTGTTTTCTTGACATGATAGAAATCCAGTCTAAGAAATTACAGAGACAAAATATGAACCATTTTTTTACGATAAAGTCTAACAATTTTTTGAATGGCTAACACAGAGGAAGATAGGATCAGCAATGTCGATCCCAAAAGTGAGACACAAAAGTGTGTATACTATATGAACCTATTTAAATAAAGTTAAAAAATAGGCCATACTGATATATGATATTTAAAAAGCTCCTGGAGTGTTTATCCTGGAAGGGGAATAGGGACAGAAAGGTGACAGGAAGGGCTTCTGAGGTGCTGGTAATGTTCTGTTGCTTGATGTGGTTGATAGGTACTAGTGTTTGCTTTGTGAAAACTTACAAGATGTGCAAGATCTGCCAGGTGTACTTCTGTGCATATTTTATTTATTAATAAAAAATTCAAGAGATAATGAGAAACCATTACATGGTGTGAGAACTCAGAGGCAGAATCATTGCCTTGAGTGATTAGGTCTTATTTCCTTCTCTGCTCAGTTATAAATCATATGAACTAAAACACAAAACCTAGCAAAACCCAAAGATCTAGAACTTATTGGAACTCTTCCTAGAGTTGTGACTCATCTCTTCCTGGAGTTCTGTTTTATGAAAGAATCAAGTACATTTGTTCTTTTCAATTTTTCCCTGATGTTAAGTTTCATTAACCTCAGCTATTGTTGCTAATAGCCACAGATGTATTATCGAATCATGACTGACGTTTTATTTAATTTGTTGAGGCTTTTAAAAATTATAGTTATATTGTACAGTAGTATTCATAATAAGAAATCCAGACCATGAAAAAACATTGTTTCTTTTTTTGTTGTTCAGTTATTGTATATTCTTTTTTATCAACACCTCTCCCTTTTATGTTATTTATACTTTTATAAGCTATCTAGAACTTGGAAACATTGTATAGTGACTAAGAAAAAGAAAATGTGAAATGTAAAGACATTTCTCTATATATATCTAAATCACTTCTTTGGAAGGGAGTGTCTTTTATTTTACTGATTTCTAATTATTTGCTGTTTTTTTTATATTAATGTCTTCTTAAATCTAATTGCAAATTGCCTAGTGTTTCCTTGAGTTTCACTGGAGGATTTACACATAAAGATAGGGCATGTGATGAATAATTTTAACTCTCAGGAGCCAAATTCAGGGACTCACCCCTATATTTCAAATCTCCAGTTGTCTTGAAAAGTCCCCCAAAGAATTCACATATTATCACCAATTATATCAAAACTATGGCTCATGGATTTTCAGAAGAGACTACCAGCAGAGTCTGAAGTCAGAAGAGGCTGGAGGTAAAATTATGCAGTGGAGTAAGTTTGTCTTTGAGAAACCACCACATTCTTCTTGGTGTTTCTCCCTTCCTCATCATTTCTTGGTAGCCAGTTTTTGAGTTAACTCCAGGTACACAGCACAGCCTATGCTCCCTGGGAAACACCCTTACTCAGACTCCTTAACACAAATACTGTAATGAATGCCTAGACGCAGACAAGGAAATGATACCCAACAAGACCAACAAATAGGGGCTCCTATGTGTCCTATCAGAAACAGCAAAGCCTTCAATTAAGCATGGGGAATGACTCTCTCAGGGAGACCTTCTAGAGTTACAGCAGAAAGGGGTGGCAGAAGATTTTTTGGTACCTTTGAAATAAAACACATAATTCATTTATGTGAGAAATCACCACAGGAATCATCCTCCCAATAAATCTTCTGCAAAGCTCTATGCTTTGATGCCAGTGGCTTCTTAGGGGGGCCAGAAAAAAAAAAGACCCTGTTTTCCATGGAGGAAAATAGTAGGCGCATTGATTCAGTCAAGAGCTGGGTTTCTTGATATAGGAAACAAGCATGATAAGCGACAGAAACTGTAAATAAGTGTACTCTAAATAGAAATTCTTTAGTTTTGCTATAAATGCTTT